>NC_057805.1:497109780-497429356 GCF_018294505.1 Triticum aestivum
TATATATATATATATATATATATATATATATATATATATATATATATATATATATATATATATATATATATATTGTCCTGACTATATTGTTGCGTACGCTATTATGCAGATTGAAGATTTGGGAATGCAAAATAAGAAACATCCATGATGTTGGGTTCATTGACCCACATATCGTTAATGGACATGTGTTACAATATCACCCCGAAGACGTGGAGAAAGACCTGTACAAGTTTCTTAGAAAGCATCAACTCAAATGTCATATTCTATTTCCTTACCATTTTGGGTGAGTGTTTCTCTTTTGTGCCCATTCTCTTTTGTTTACTCCATGCATGGTATGTCTAATCGATGAGTTATGCATGACTGTGCATGTAACGTGTCTGCAGGTTCCACTGGATTCTGCTAAATATTGAACTTCACACCTCCAGAGTTCTAATCATGGACTCTATGGATTCGGATCCAAAGCGTTGGGCCGACATGAGAAAAATGCTGCAAAAGTAATTATTTTCAATCATTTGAGCTCTATATCGATCGGTCTCTTTCGTTCATTTCCTAATATCAAGTAACTAATAACTCCCTTGTTCATTTAATTTTCTTTGCCCTGTAGGGTTTGGAGACGGTTCTCAGAAGAAATTGTCGGTGAATTCAAACATGAGCTAGATTTCAGAAGGTTAGTTAATGTGGATAAGCAGCCACCGGGGACCAATCTATGTGGATACTATGTTTGTGAGAACATCCAGAGACTAACCTCTGAGCGGAAGGCATCGGATAGCGTGCGGAACGCGACGGATAACTTGCGGAGGAGGCTTAGTCCAGAAGCTCGCTTCCGACCAATTCAAGATGAATTAGCAGGATTTTTCTTGAGGGAAGTCATCAATCCTAAAGGAGAACACTATACCGAGGACGCAGACATTTATATGCATACCCGAGATTGAAACTTGTTCGAAGTTGTATATGGTCCTCCATCCTAATTGTGTATGGAAACTTGTTCGAAGTTGTATATGGTCACCCGAGATTGAATATATATTATATATTCCTCTTGAATTCTTCTTGTTTGAAATTTCATATGCATGTATATAGTATCGTAGAATATGGGTACTGAAACTTCATCAAAATTAAAGCAAAACACAAAATAAAATATAAAAGAAATAAAACACTACAAATTAAAAAGAAACCAGGTTTAGGGGGGCTAAAATTTTAAACCTGCGGACGAGGCCTTTAGTCCCGGTTAGCCACGAGAACCGGGACTAAAGGTCCTCCGCCCCGACGGACCCCTGGCGGCCACGTGGACGGGCCTTTAGTCCCGGTCAGCCACGAGAACCGGGACTAAAGCCTTTAGTCGCGGTTCGTAAGTGGCGCGACTAAAGAGGGGGTCTTTAGTCGCGCATATTTAGTCCCGGTTGCACAGCCGGGACTAAAGGCTGTTGCGAACCGGGACTAAAGGGCTTTTTTCTACCAGTGTGACATTGGCACTCGCATTTTCATGAATCTATTACAGATCGATCTTCCAGCGATGTGCATTCAGTAGGAGGAGACATTCTTGTCGACTATGAAGATGTCTGTGGCGACTTTGTCAATCTCAAGATGATGTGCCGGCCTAGTCTATCAGAGGTGCTTACAGGACAAAGATGTGCGTCTATGCCTCTCATATGGATGAGTGCATGTGCATATATATGAGCTTCTACATCTATACTATAATAATAATAATAATAATAATAATAATGTTCAAATGGACTTTATGATTCGTGGAGGCGTCCCAAAGACAGTGTGCAGACCCATCAAACTCGAGCTGTTTACCGTCACGGCAAACCGACACGTACGCGATCGAAACCGCGGATCGATCGGCTTTGCACAATCAGGCGGATGAGCTACGTAATAATTACTGCAGACACGAAAAAGGAATCAGAGATCGAGTGGCTGAGCGTGCACCAATTGCGCTTGCCAAAAAGAAGCCCAAAACAGCTAACTATTAGAGCATCTTCGATGATGATCTTCAAACCACCCGCATACCTTGCGCGGTTCGGATCTGTTTTGTTATTCAACGCGATCTTGTAACGGTTCACCTGCCAGTCTGAGTGTGATTTTTTTTCCCGCAAACTGAAGATGAAGTGGGAGCGGGGGAGGAGGAAGGCTTTACTGGTGTCCGAACTGCTGTCACGCCGCGCAAGACTGCCCTAAACCACCCAAAAAAAAACCACCTCCCTCTCCCCACACTTTCCATCAAATGCTCCGCTGCTTGTCGCGCCGCATTAATGCCGGCTCATAGCATGCAGAGGCCGGCATTGATGCCCGCAATTTGACCGGATGAGAGGGCGGCGCTGACGGACGTGACCTCCTAGGCGTCACCGCTTTAATGCAGAAGCCGCATCCCGAGAAACCAATTTCGGCCGCCCCACCGCATTGAAACGGGCTTATCGCCCCTTCGCCTGCCTGGCCACGGCTATTTAAGCCGTGCGCCGGTAACACACAGAGCTGCATTCCCCCTTCCCGAGCACCGTCCTCCTTCCCCTCCCCATCACTGTCCCCAAGCCCAGCAGAAATGCCGAAGTCCTAGTTCCCCCCCCCCCACCCCCAAAGCAGGTGGAGGCAGTGGAAGTTCTTTGTCCGGTGATTCTCAGCGCAGCCGCCCTCGCTCACCGGGCCCCATGACACCTGACTCCTCTGGCAAGGAGGAGATCGTCATCTCCTTCGGCGACAAGTAGGACCAGACGCCGCAGGAGCAGAGGTCCCGCCTCCTCTCGGAGGCCGCTGTGACACACGAAGAATTCACCCGTCAGATCAGAGATAATGACAGAGTGTTCGCTCCATCACATGGGCCCGTAGACACCATCGCTGGCCCGCGTCAAGGAGGAGCCGCCGTCCCGGCCGCGACACCGCGTGAAGCGCGAGCCTGCGTAATGGGTCAAGGACGGCCCGGTGTCGTCCCAGCACAACCGCGACATCCAGATTAGACGACGCGTCAAAGCCGGCAACACCCGCGTACAACCGGAACGAGCCAGTGTCCCCCTCACCCCGCCCCGCACAGCCGGTACACCAGCAATGACGAGCTTGCCTCGACGCCCTGCCACCACCGCCGCGTCGTCAATGAGGAACCACCGCCCGCGATCACGAAGGCACGGGGCCGCATCCTCCACTACCTCTGAGGCGGAGGTGTCAATGGTCCCTCGGGCTCCAGGGTCGTCGTCTCCAATGAGGAACGCGCAACGAGGCAGTAGGCACGGTACGACCGTCGCAACGCCAACCACGATTTGCGTTCGCCAAAACCGACATGCCGCCGGATTGGGTTGTCAACAACCCCGAACTCGCCGCCACATGGGCCCTCGATCGCTCCGTCACCCCCGCGGACACGGCCACCAGGCGTCGCGCCGCCTTGACACGAGCTCGCCAACACAGGCCGCGACAAAGCCACAACCAGGGCTCCAAAGGCTATATTGGCAGCGGCCGCCTTCCACACCGCCCATCAGGAAGTGGAGCGGCTCCTCTGCGGGCACCTGCCGGACAAGGCTGCCGCGGCCCTCCGGCGCCATTCTGCCGCTGGAGGGACCTCTATGACAATTACGTCCCGGGCGGCGACAGTGGTCCGGCACGGCATGCCGGCACGCATACGAGGTGGTCGTCTTATGGGGTTTAGTTTTTTAGTTAAACAGTCGACATGTTGACCTTTTATTGTAAATTATGACGGAACTCGAATGAAAACCACCGTGTTGTATGAATTTGGTCTGGTTAGTATAAACAGTGATTGAAATATATGCGGGTAACGTTGGATGGGCGGCTCCAGCATCCGTGCCCCTTACTGGTCCTCTCTGTTCGCTAACAACTCACAGATGCCGTAGCAAATTTACGAGTGAGCCCATTAGCCAGCTTGTGCGTGCCAACACAATACGCATCATATGCATGCATCCATGCACGTGTTTGATTGGGTGCTAGGACAAGTGGCTTTCCCAGGATAAGCTGCTGGATGCCGGACCGATCGAAGTGGAGTGCGCGCAAATATAAGAAATCGAAGGAACCTCTGAGTTGATGGACACCATCAATGGTCGATCAGATTGATAATCTGTCCACTGAGGTAAACCAACGGACCGCACATACTAATGTAATTTAATTTGACAGTGGCAGAGAAGAAGTAGCTAGCTAGGCTTGGATACGTGAGTTACGAAAAAATCGTACGGCTAGCTATACGTGGAGTTCTACTTTTTTTGGGTACATGATCCTTGTGTGACATACTCCATGTTGCTAGTCTTTGTCACGTCGTATTCGACTTTAAAGTTGTCCATGAAATAATTTGAAGTACTTTCTTTCTTTTGTGGCATGGATAGCATTAATTAGCTCCGAAGTTCATATCAACCGATTATTATTATCAGCGGAAACCTACTCCGTATAAGCATTTCTAGATATTTCAATTCAATCTACATGGGAAGCAAAATAAGTAAATATACACTCTAAAGTATATCTATATACATCTGTATGTAGTCCATATTAAAATATCTAAAAGTCTCATATTTAAAAACGGAGGTAGAAAATTAAACAAGCATGTTTCAAACAGATCTAGCAACAGCTACTACTCCTACTGTTTTCTTCTTCTATCTATAGAGTAAAAGACATACTGTTTTTTATTTAGAACAAGGCATGCTATGCTAGTTGGTGGATTCGCGGAATGGAAAACCAATATCTTGTTTTTTCTATATGGGCTAACCAAGAACCAAAGAATACGATGCAGGTTTACATATAAAATTTACCAGAACAAAGGAAGAAAAAGTTGGTTATTCGAGAAGGGAAAAAAGGCCAAGGCACAAAAGAAGAAAAAGTTGCGAAGCCGTTGCGTGTAAAGCCGAGGGAAAGCCAGCAAAGGTAGAGAGGGAAGGCACGTGTGGGGCTGCATGGTGCGTGTCCACCAGCTAGGCGGGCCTACCTGGCAGGCCACGGCTGCTACCCAGCTATGGGTATTGGGTTGGTGGCCCCCGAAAAGGACTAGAGCTGCCGGGTCGGGTCGGGTCGGTCAAGAGGCGCGCGCACGGCACGCAGCTGGCGCCGACATCCGACGTGGACCTGACGTGGATCGCTTGACTGAAACTAGACGATCGCGACGAGGTTGACAGGTGATGTTTACGGCGAGAGAGCAATCAGCTACCAGGTTCGCTAAAACCCGGCCGACGGAAACTTAATCAAGTCTTAGACTCTTGGTCCACTGCTTAGTTGCTGGATCTTTGTATAGAGATTTGTGCTAGACCGAACACCGTTCAGCAGCTCTCGCAGCAAGTCGTCTGATCGCTTGCATCACGTGGTCTCATTGAGTTGGAGTAATTAACTCTTGATTGATTGATGGGCATCGGTTACAGGTTACAACATATACAAGAGAGAGCCCATAAGAGTCGGCATGCAGGCCAGGGCGTGCGGTTAGAGATCCTACAATCTAGGATATACACAGGTGTACTTGCTATAC
The DNA here is from genome assembly GCF_018294505.1 of Triticum aestivum. Classification (NCBI taxonomy): domain Eukaryota; kingdom Viridiplantae; phylum Streptophyta; class Magnoliopsida; order Poales; family Poaceae; genus Triticum; species Triticum aestivum. The sequence goes on from NC_057805.1 coordinate 497,115,218, forward strand.
AGAGAACTAGTCTAACAGCCCCCCTCAGCCGGAACGCCATTTGGATGAACGTTCAGGCTGGATCTGAACTCATGATGCACCTGTGATGGCAGTCCCTTAGTGAAGAGGTCTGCAAACTGAGAGCTTGATGGTACATGCAACACGCGAGCTTCACCAAGGGCAACACGATCACGGACGAAGTGCAAATCGATCTCAATGTGCTTCGTGCGCTGATGCTGAACAGGGTTGCTGGCGAGGTATGAAGCACTGGCATTGTCGCAATAAACCACAGTGGCACGCCGCGGAGGACACTTGAGCTCGTGGAGAAGTTGCCGTAACCAGCAGGACTCAGCAACACAATTGGCAACTCCGCGATATTCAGCTTCGGCGCTGGAACGGCTAACAGTTGGTTGTCGTTTGGAGGACCACGACACCAAGTTTGACCCGAGGAAAACACAAAACCCTGACGTGGACTTGCGGGTATTCGGGCAGCCAGCCCAATCCGCGTCGGTGTAAGCCACAAGATCACGAGAAGTGGATTTGTAGAACTGAAGCCCGTAGTGAGTGGTACCCCTCAAGTACCGAAGTATGCGCTTGATCAACTACATGTGGCTGTCCCGGGGCTCATGCATGAACAAGCAGACCTGCTGAACGGCGTATGAGATGTCAGGCCGAGTTAGGGTAAGATATTGGAGCGCACCAGCAAGACTCCGGTAGTGTGTGGGATTAGAGAGAGGGTGGCCGTCTGTGGAGGAGAGTTTGGAGCTAGTGTTAATAGGTGTAGGAACGGGCTTGCAGTTGAGCATCTTAGCGCGGTCAAGAATCTCTAGAGCGTATTGTTGTTGGGGGTGACATTTATGCCCAAGAAATGATGAAGGTCACCCAAGTCACTCATGGAAAATTCAGACTTGAGGGAAGCGATGATGGTGTTGAGTGTGTGGGAGGAGTTGGCGGTGAGGATAATATCGTCAACATACACAAGGAGATAGGCGATGGATGTACCTCGATGGAAAATGTAGAGGGAAGAATCACTCCGGGAGGCAGAGAAGCCGAGGGATAACAGGTACTGCTTGAACCGGAGAAACCACTGGCGTGGGGCCTGTTTAAGGCCGTAGAGCGACTTGTCGAGTAAGCATACATGATCTGGACGGGCCGGGTCGACGAAGCCAGCGGGCTGAGCACAGTACACGGTTTCATTGAGCTCACCGTGGAGGAATGCATTCTTCACATCAAGTTGGTGGATGGGCCATGACTGAGACGTGGCAAGACTGAGAACAACACGGATCGTAGATGGCTTGACCACGGGGCTGAATGTATCATCATAATCGACACCTTCTTGTTGAGTGAAGCCACAGACCACATACCGTGCCTTGTATCGAGCAAGAGAGCCATCCGCATTGAACTTATGGCGAAAGATCCATTTGCCCGTCACCACGTTCACACCTGCAGGCTTAGGCACCAAAGACCAAGTGGAGTTATTCATTAAAGCAAAATATTCATCACGCATTGCCTCTTGCCAATTTGGGTCCTTGAGTGCAGATTTGTAGGTGGCCGGGATAGGGGAGAGAGGAGGTGTAGTGGTGGCGAGAAATAAACGGCGAGGCATACAGTAGCCACGTTTGGCGCAAGTGGACATTTTGTGAGAGTTACGTGGAGGCTCGGTCGGTATTGCATGGCGAGGTAGACATGGCGGACTGGGAGTGGATGGCTCGTACTGCGAGGTGGATTCGGTGGACCGGGCTACGGGGGAGGCAGAGCCGACAGGGACGGATCGCGAGGTAGATTGAGCGGCAGGTGGGTCCGAGGTTGTTGGCATAGGACGTGGGAGCGAGCTGGATTGGAGGGAGCCGGTGGAAGTGGGCGCTGCAGTCGAGGAGGATACGGGGCTGGAGGTGGTCGAGCCATTGGGGGAGGGACGCGTGGAATCGGTCGGCGGAGTGGGGTGGTGGGGCCCGGGCGGAGGGTGTGGAGGCAAAAGCGACGGGCGGGGTGGGCGATCCAAGGAACCGGATATGGGTGGGATCGGCTGCATGGGATCAGATGTGGACGTGGCGGTGTGTGGCTGCGGTGTGGGTGGTGTGTATGGGAAGGTGGAGTCATCAAAAATAACGTGGCGTGATACGATGACGCGGCGAGTCGCAAGGTCAAAACACCGATACCCCTTGTGCTCTAGGGGATAGCCAAGAAACACGCAGCGAGTGGAGCGTGGTGCAAGCTTGTGAGCCATGGTAGCGGAGACGTTGGGGAAGCAGAGACAACCGAAGACACGCAAGTGACCGTATGTGGGATGGGTGCCATATAAGAGGAAGTATGGTGTGTTGGGCTGAATGGCACGGGAGGGATGCCGGTTTAAGAGATATGTGGCGGTGTGTAATGCTTCGACCCAAAACGGGGGTGGAAGAGTGGCTTGTTGGAGAAGGGTGCGTATAATGTCGTTAGTGGTGCGGATGAGCCGTTCGGCCTTGCCGTTTTGAGGAGAGGTGTGAGGGCAAGAAAAACGATAGGCGATGCCGTTGGAGGAGAAGAAGTGACGGAGAGTTGTATTGATGAATTCGCCGCCGTTGTCGCACTGCATAGCTTTGATGATGACGTGAAACTGAGTATACACGAACGAGAAGAAGCGTTGGAGGGTGGAAGATGTGTCGGATTTGGTGCGAAGTGGAAAGGACCAGGAGTAATGTGTATAATCATCCAAAATAACCAAATAATATTGATAACCAGTGAAGCTTACAACGGGAGAGGTCCATAGATCACAATGAATCAATTCAAAGGGAGCATAAGTTCTACTAAATGAAGAAGGAAAAGAAAGACGTGGCTGGCGCCCTAGTTGGCAAGCAGTACACAATGAGAAAGAAAATCACGTCCTAATGAAGTGAGCGTATGCGCGCTAGGATGGCCGAGCCGACGATGCCACAAGTCCGAAGTGGAGACGTTGAAAAGAGCAGACGCCGGAGACGGAGTGGTGCCAACAAAGGGGTAGAGGTCGTCGTTGCTAACGGAGATCATGAGCACTTTCCGAGTGCGAAGATCCTTCACAAGAAAACCACATGGGTAAAATTCAATGGAACATGAGTTATCTTTAGTAAAACGACGAACAGAGATAAGACTAGTGACGACATGAGGAGAACAAGAATATCAGTGAGGCGAAAGTCATGGGGGGAAAGAGTAGTGGATCCGGATGCCGTGATGGGAAGATGGTGCCCATTGCCAACAAGAATGCTAGATGGTATATGCTTTAATGAAGAACTGGGTTTGGTTAAGGTACCTGGATTGCCTGTCACGTGAGAGGATGCGCCACTGTCGAGGAACCATTCAGGCACCGGCGTGGAAGGATAACCACCATTGTTGTAGGCGGCGTTGAGCATGGCAATGTGATCCCACGACGGTGGCGGTGGCGTGTAGTACGGGTTGGCCGGCGGGGGCGGGGTGCTCGATGAGGTAGGTGACGCCGTAGCGGAGAAGCACCATGAGAAAGAAGGTTTTCCACTTGTGGTAGTTGTGATCGGCTGGGTTGAGGAGAAACTTGATGTGGTTAGTGATGTGGTCGTGGAAGATGGAGGGGCTAGGGGCAAGGGTTGGGGCATGGGCGAAGGAGTGGTGCCGGCGGTGAACAGCGGCGCAAACTGGATGCTAGAGGCGGCGGAGGAGCCGCTGAAGAGGGACAGAGTGGTGCCGAAGGATAACGCCGGGGAGGTGACGACAGAGGTGGCCACGGAGGAGTCGGCGGCGGGCGCCGTGGAGGAGGAGGAGAGAGAGCCCGGCGAGGTGGTGGAGCTGGAGGAGCCGCCAGCGGAGGTGAAGGGTGGAGGGCCGATGTCTAACCGATGCCGTCGACCGCTTAAATCTCCGTCGACCGCTTAAAGGCAGGCCCGATGTCTAACTATGCAGGAATGTGATGTAAATTGTAATGTTTGAGATAAGGAAATAATTGTCCTGTGTTCTCAACTGTAGTCGTTGTGCCGCTTCTATGCCGGGAAGCGGTTTAGTTTTAGGCCGGTCCGAAGAGGTGAAGTTCAAGTTCGTTTTTTTCTGTTCGACCACACTGGGACTTTTTCTTGGTCGGCTTCGCACACCGTCGCTCTCTAGCGGTTTCAACTCCCACGTACCCATCATGACGTAGCTACAGGCCAAAAGGGTGACATTTCTTACACTGCCCAACAAAACCGTCAATTTTTCACACTTGCGTGGGTTAACAAGCCTCTCGATCAGTACGTGTCCTCATTCCTACTAACAATGTGTTATGACAAATAGTGCGGCTTATGGTTTTTGTACGTAGTATTAGCATAGATTAGGCTGGTCACCAAGCTAGCTAGATTCTCTCTCTAGCCCGAGCCAGGAAGACTCATGCTCGAAGCCACGTCCGTCTCAACTGAGAAATTTGTTCCGGGAAAGCAAGGCATGGCGTCCTGCCGCCCAAGTGCTCCGGGCCCGTCGTGTTTACCGCTCAAGGAGCCACAGGCAGGCAGCTAGTCTTGTCACTCGTACCAGGGTGTTGCCGGTCGGGCCAAACTGCTGATGCGCGACCGCATGTCTTCTTTCGGCGGAATGTCTCGAGCCATCGTTGATTCATTGCTAAACTGATTGTCTTATTACCTGTATAAATTCATCTTCAATACTCCATATACTTTATTACGGATTTGTTATTTTAAGCTTATATGTAGCCCCTTTTGTGCATGACAAAAATATGTTGCTCTCGCTCTTATATGAACACACAAGTCACAAAGACTTGAAGCACTCCATCCATACACATGCATGTATTTTTTATTTTTTATGATTTTACGGTTGAGTGTGGGAGCATAATTTGGCTTTTCACCCCGCCAATTTTTTAATTCTTTTTGGCCTTTCACTTAGTCACTCGTGTCTCGTAAAAGTGCAACCACGCGCGTAGCGTACTTACACTTGTGAGCCAAGGAAGCTAGTTTTGCCATTGCTGCCAGCGAGCATAGCACCAAGACATCAACGGAATGGCGAGATGATCACGTACGTAGGCACACACGTAGCTATAGTCCATTAACTGGAGTGTGACGTGGAATGCATGTCGTTGCAGCATGAATTTGAGCCATCTGACGTGATAGGATTGTTAACTACACAAATACGTACTGCTAGTGTGCTGATGCTAATTTGGCCCCAAGTGTTTGGTTGCGTAAACCTGGATCCAGTCGCTTCACATGGTTTGCTCAATTGGATCATATTGATTACTTATAATTCGCCAATTGTCAATCAAACACTTACGTAGCGGGGTTTGTAGTTTATTAACCACGTACGTTCTCCAATCTGGCCAGTAGTTTCCACCAGTTTATTTTCGTACGCTGTCGCACAATTAATTAGAGTTCACTTGATGCAAACCAATATGTGGTTGGATAATTAGGAGGGCAGTGGTATCCTAGCCCACCAGGGTTAAAGTTCTAGATTCAGCATTGGTGCTCGCATTATTCATGAGTTTATTTTAGGCTTTCGACGATGTTATTAGTTCAGTGGGAGAAGACGTTCTCGTCGACTGTGAGACACCTGTGGTCACTTAATATAAAGATGCTATGTCGGCTCAGTCTTCGAAGGTGCTCACGGGGGTAGGGAGTGTGTGCGTTCATAGGGGTGAGTGTATGCTCATGTGTGTGAGCGATTTCGGTTGTATTGTGTTCAAAAAAAATCAGAGTCCACTCGTACTAGTACACAAACTATATGTACTGTTGCGGGTAGTAAAATCGAGCAAGTCAAATACAGTACAATCAGCATGTTGCAAGGATTAAACTTTTTTTTCTAAGTTGGATGAGAGAGAAAAAAATGAGGTGTAAACTAACTGTTTTCAAGAAACACTGTGAAAGTGTAAGACGTGCCATGTATTAATAGTGTAATACTTCTTAGTAAGGGCATTCCAATGCTGACCCACAAACTGAACACCACATCCGTCTACGGACCATGGGGACAAGTTCATGGACATATATGCGGGAGCCAGCAATCCAAAGCTGGCCACTATATCTCCAGCAGTAAAGGGCAATATAATATTCAAATATGTCTGATCTATAGCGCGTGGATCACATCATCAGTCGATCGCTATTAAAAAGAGACAAGTATACTTAGTTTTTTCGCACACCCACCGCCTCGTCTGTGAACTGGTCCCCCGGTCCTCCACCATGCTCTGGATCACACCAATGACCTTCACCACGTTCACGACCAACACGCCCACCACCTCGTCCGCCACCAGCATGCCCTCCGTCGGCCTTATGCTTCTTGAGCATTTCCGCCATTGCGGCTTTCGCTTTGATGTTTCAACTCCATATAGCTGGTTGTTAACTATACCATTAACCGTGCTTCGAGGCATTGAATGGTTGGAACAAATGATGCATGGAAGAACATTCTGTGATGACAGTACACGAAAATGATGCTCCAGAAAATTATAGTATGATGTCGATGCGGGTGTCTCCATGGGAAGCATATCCTTGCATATGCATAATCACTAGGACCAAAGATCATGACAGCCATGTATCCAAAGTTAGGGGGGGGGGGGGATTTGATGTTTTGACCCTTTTACAAAAGTTTAGCTAGATTTGATCCTGGTTAAAAAAATCGGGATCTGACCCTTTTCCTACCGCAGGGATCGATGACGGTAGGGTATAATTGCTTATCGCGGAGGTCCTTGGTCGTAGGGTCATACACCCTATCGTAAAAGACATATAAGTATTAAATACAATGCTTATACCCACCTACCGTCGGGCACCTCGGCGGTAGGGTTGCATAGGCTACCGCCAGCCTTTTCACGGTAAGGCTACACTGCGCTGACGTGGATAAATTGCCTACCATTAGGGGCCTTGACGGTAGGCTGGTTTACCCTACCGCTATCGACCCCAGCGATAGGAAAACGGTCAGATCCCGAAATTTTCTTGAACCAGGATCAAATCTAGCTTAATTTTCACGAAATGGTCCAAACACCAACTTTGCCAAAGTTAGGGGCCGTGCAATACACTAATTTCTGTAAGTTCCACGGGGCAAGCAAGGCTCCATTTGGATTTTGGGACCTACAATTGTGTCCATGGCATGCATATGCATGCCGACAGCCGCCACTGTCAGAATTAATTTAGTCTTCAGCGCCGCACTCAAACCTGTGACTAGCATCAGAATTAATTTAGTCTTCAGCGGCGCCCTCAAACCTCTGACTAGCATCAGAATTAATTTAGTCTGTGTTTAAGTTGTGTTTTAATTTTAAAAAACTCCAACTAGCATAGCCAAATAAGATCATCAGATTCTCATAATATATATTTTCATACTACAGATATTTGATGTTGCGGATTTGAATAGATTTTCTACAAACTTGGCCAACTTTGAGAAAGTATGACTTAGGACGAATCTATAACTTCAAATATTTTGAAACGAAGAGAGCAAATTCAAAGATAAAAACGCTCAAAGCAGGTTACTCAATGAAGACAAGAGAGTATGGATGACAAGGTGAGCAGCTTCGAAGACGCCAAGTTCCGGCCAGGCCGGCCTGCTGCTTCTGTGGTCGGCGGGAGAGCGTTGAGCACGCGTTGCTTTTCTGTTCCCATGCCCATGCTGTTTGGGATGAGATCAAGGCTTCGTTCGACATCAGGCTCAGGCGGTCGTCTTTCTCTTCTCCTAGACAGTGGTTGTTTGACTTCCTTTCGGGGTCCTCGGATTATGACGCGACGGTGCTCACAGTTTCAGTTTGGCACATTTGGGAAGCTCGCAACGCGGCGAGGAATGTACCTGCTGCTCCCCCGCCTAGGAGTATTTCTGCCAGGTCCAAGGCATACATTGATCTTATTTTCCAACACATTTACAAGCCTGTACATGCTTCCAGGCGTGAGACCTCATCTTCTGATGGTCCATGGTCTCCGCCGCCGCAGGGTACATTGGTAGCGTTCTCCGATGCTGCGATCTCTAAGGAGTTGGGCAAATCCGGTCTGGGTGTGGTGGTGCTCGACCATGTGGGTCAATGCGTGGCTGCCTGTTCTGAACCTGTCGGAGGAGCGCGACATCCGGAAGTGGCCGAGGCTCCAGCGGGCTGTCAGCCTAGCTCGTGACGAGGGTTTTTCTGATGTTATCTTTAAAACTGATTGCCTCTCCGTGGTGCAGCGTCTGATATCGCCGTCCAGAGATCACTCGGTGGTGGGCTCTGTTCTTGCGGATGTCAAGTCAATGGCTAAAGGCCTTTCTTCTGTGGCTTTCCATCATGTTCGTCGGCATTGTAATGTTCTAGCTCATGTCTTAGCTAAATCAAGTTTGAACTCTTCTAGTCTTTGTATTTTTCATTATGCCCGGATTGCATCTGGGAGACTCTTTGTAACTTTGTTGTTTGATCAATAAAGGCCGACGTTCTCTCTCAAAAAAAAAAAAACTGAAGTCATTTATAGAGAATGCTTCGGCAGGTTCAGTTTTAAACCCCACGTCTAACTACATATGCCATCACTTACAAATATCAGGCTAGCAATTCCACGGTAAACCATATGCCATCAACTTATAGTATTGTTGGGGCATTTTTTTTTTTGCGAGGGATAATCGGGAAAGGATCTGCGTTGGAAGCTTCGCCTTTGTTCGAGAAGGGAAAAGCCAAGAGCCACGCTGCTTGCAGCACAAGACAACAAAAGCTTACTACCTCATCTAAACAAAAACCTTACTACCTTTGCATTTGGCAGGTGTGTAAAGCTGGTCGGTGTCTAGATAAAAAAGGCGTGTAAAGCTGAGAGGGCTATTATTTATTTATTTTTGAATTAAACTGACAGAGCTAGCTTTTTTTAGAATCCGCTGACAGATCTAGTCGGGCGCGTGTGTCCGGGCACACCGCTATGTGCCGCCCACAGTGAGCTCTACCACGGCTCGCCTGCAGGACAGCACGTATTCGGCCGGCCCAGTAGACGCGGCTCGCCTGCTGATGTCATGTTATTTTTGTTTTGTTTTGTTTCTTTCTTCTGTTTTAATTCACATTTTTTCCTGTGTTCGCTTTATGTTTCACTTTGTTTATATTCATAAATATTCTAAATATATACTATTTCTGTATAAAAATATAATACATGTTTTGACACTATATATCGCAAATACATTTTACATAAATTTTCAAACATGTTAATCCTACCTTTCGAAAATGCTAAGCGCCTATAGAAAAGTATTTTCCACATATAACAAATATGCACAAGTGTAAAAATCTTAAACATGTGTATGAAAAAATGTTCATCATGTATAAGAAAAATGTTTAAACATCATAAAAAACTACTAGCATAATCAAATTTTCACAAGTTAAAAAAATGTTTACGGCATTTTCAAAAAGAAAGTGTACAATGTTAAAAATTGCATGATTCAGAAAAACGCTTCATCATTAAAAATTTCTCAATGTGTATTAAAAAATGTTTAACATGCATTTTAAAAAATGTTCAAATCATGTTCTTATAAAAAAATAAAAATAAAGGTATTTCAAAATTTTGGATAATTTAAAAATCTTAATATTTATTCAAAAAATGTAAAACATGTATGAAAAAGTAAACATGAAGAAATATATTAAAATGCAAATAATTTATTTACAAATTATAAAAAATGTTCCTATAGTAAATAAAAAAATGAATAACACGTACCAAAAATGTAGACATATGGCGTAAAAGAAGGAAAACCGTTAAAAACCCAACAAAGTAATGAAAGAAAATCAAAGAAAAATGAAGAAATAGAAGAAAGAAGCAAAAAGGAAAACCAAAGGAAAAAAAGCGGAGAAAACCGGTGATTTTTTTTGAAAAGAATGGAAAAACAATAGAAAAGAAAGAAAGAAAACATATTAAACTGGACCTACAGCGACCGCTACAGCCGAAGCGAACTTACACGTGTAGAAATGGGCCGTCCAGCCTGTGTCCCTCGTAGGAGATTGCTATTAGGAATCAGTATGGCGACATATAGCATGGGCAATATGTCACACATACTCATTTCTAATAGGAATCGCCGACATGGCAACATCTAGCGGGCCGATCCACTAGCGAGGTTCTTTCACTGCAGCAACATGTAGTACCGTTTTAGTTATTGGTTTATTTTGTTTTTCTACGGTTTTATTTGTTATTCACTAATTTGTAAGGTTTTCTTTTCATTTTCTTTTATTTCTTTGGTTTTATATTTTTTATACTCGTTTTCTTTGGTTTTCCCTTGTTTTTTCTTCATTTGGCTTTGGAATCCATTGTTTTCTCATTTGTTATTTTGTTTTTCTGTTATACTTTTATTTTCTTTTGTCCCTTCGTTTTCTTTGGGTTTTCCTTTTCTTTTTGTTTCTTTGTCCGGATTCTTTGTTTTCTTTGGATTTATATTTCCTATATTCCCACCGTTCCTAAATATAAGTATTTATAGATATTTCAATATAAAGTACATATGGCTGTATATAGACGCATTTCAGAGTGTAGATTCATTAATTTTGCTCCGTATGTAGTCCATTTTGAAATCTCTAAAAAGTCTTATATTTTGGAACAGATGGAGTACATTTTAGAGCAAACGTTAAATATTTTTATGATACAATATGGAAAGTTTTTAAATGCATCATGTACATTTTTTTCAAATACATGTTTCAAAAAAATGAATACATTAGTATTTTTAAAATACAAGTTGTACATTCTTTTAATTGAAATAAATATTAAATTCAACCTACGGAACATTTTTTAGATTCTTTAATATCAATAACACTTATTTGAGTCACCGGAATTTTCTTTAGAATGGCATGTACATGTTTTAAACTTTTTTACATTACATACCTTTTTCTACAATGATAGGAAAACATTTCTGAAAACTCGTGAAAGGTTTTTTTTTCTGAATGGTAGGTACATTTTTTTTAATATATGAAACTTTTTTTTTGAAAAATGGGAACATTTTTATATATTGTATAAACCTTTTCACAAATGGCATATACATTTGTTTAAACACATGATTTTTTTTATGTAACAAGCAGTTTTATTTACGCTTAACATTTTTCAATGCATGGTTACAGTTTAAAAAATAAAATGTTAATATAATGTGCTTTCTGCATTATACATTCAAAATATTACGATATATAAACAAAATGAAAATAAAAATGTGATGAAAAAATGAAGAGAACGTGCATCGCGTCATTGGCCCTCCTTGCAGTGAGACATTCTTAGGCGCCACAGCGGGTTTTTTTTCCTTTTCTTTTTGTTTCTTTGTCGGGATTCTTTGTTTTCTTTTGATTTATATTTGTTATATTCCCACCGTTCCTAAATATAAGTCTTTATAGAGATTTCAATATCAAGTACATATGGATGTATGTAGACGCATTTTAGAGTGTAGATTCATTCATTTCGCTCCGTATGTAGTCCATTTTGAAATCTCTAAAAAGACTTATATTTAGGAACGGATGGAGTATATTTCAGAGCACACGTTGAATATTTTTAAGATACACTATGGAAATTTTTTTAATGCATCATGTACAATTTTACAAATATATGTTTCAAAAAAATGAATACAGTAGTATTTGTTCCAAATACAAGTTGTACATTCTTTTAATGGCAATAAATATTTAATTCAACCTACAGGTAGATTTTTTAGATTCTTAAATATATTTTTAAATATCAACAACACTTATTTGAGTCACCGGAATTTTCTATAAAATGGCATGTAAATTTTTTTAATGCTATGAAACATGTTTTATACTTTTTTTTACATTATATACATTTTTTTGACAATGACAGGAAAAAAATCGGAAACTCGTGAAAGATCTATTTTCATAATGGCTGGTACTTTTTTTTAATATATGAAACTTTTTTTTGAAAAATGGGAACATTTTTATATATTGTATAAACCTTTTCACAAATGGCATGTACATTTGTTTAAACACATGATTTTTTTTATGTAACAAGCATTTTTATTTATGCTTAACATTTTTCAATGCATGGTTACATTAAAAAAAATAAAATGTTAATATAATGTGCTTTCTGTATTATACATTCAAAATATTATGATATATAAACAAAAGTAAAACAAAAAAAATGAAAATAAAAATGTGATGAAAAAACGAAGAGAACGTGCATCGCGTCATTGGCCCTCCTTGAAGCGAGACGTTCTTAGGCGCCACAGCGGGCGGCACATAGACGCGCCCCTTAACCAGTGCTTCAGGCGCCGCAGAACATCAAGGGGACCGCTTAATGAAGGCGAGCAAAGTCAAATGAACAAAGCCCGGAATCACAAATGAAGCCACACTTGGCATGATGCCTATTACCAACCAAGGGGCAACAACACTCACCTTGTAACCGGGCTCCACCGAGAACCCCACTTTCTACATGGCGGAGCAAAGAACATTCGTTTGAAAAAACTCACAAAGTTAAATAAAAAGTTCACTTCTCAGAAAAAAATTTCAAAAAAAGTTCACAAATTTGAAATATATAGTTTAATTTTTTTGAAAAAGTTCACACTTTGTTTGAATAGTCAACAAAGTCTGAAAGAAGTTCATGAACTATAAAAATCTTAAAATTTAAGAAGTTTGTGAATTTGGAAAAGTATCATGATTTTTTAATAAAACCATGATTTTATAAATACCATATTATTTTGAAAAATGAAAAAGAAAGACATAAAGAAAAGGAAAAGGACAAACAATAAAAAAGGAAAACCAAAGAAAAAGACCAAACAAAATCCATGTGAGAGACCCCACGCAAAAAACCCAGTAAACCGATGGGAACTAGAACATTCCTAAAACCGGTGGGGGGAAGAAATGGGTTGGGAGCCCGATAGTTAGTCAGCATGGTGAAGAAATGGGTCAGCTGCCCCATACCAAATACATCATTTTCTGGGTTTGGCGACCTATGCTACATCATTTTCTTGGCGAGTCCGGATATGTGTTGGTCGCACCATGCACGCACAAGAGCACTATGTAGGCGTACCCGCACAACCTTACAGACATGATCACCCATCCAAGATTTTTTTCTTCTGAGGGCCTGTTCTGAAGTCCTCCCGCTCCACGCTTCACAAACTTCTTGTGCGTAGCCGAGCCGAATGGAATAGCTGCAAGAAGCTAGCTTCAGGATGTTGTGGTCGATCTTACTATAAGAACCCGGAACCCGAAGCAGGCGAGGACCGATCTCTCTCGCCAGGAAGTGAAACGCCAGATGGCTGGGTCATGTATTTCGATGGCGCGTTCGCGCGTCAGGGCGCGGGGGCTAGAGCCGTGCTCATCTCGCCCACCCAAGACAAGCTCTACTACGCCGTGCAGCTCTGTTTCCAGCAGGGCGAGAAGGTCTCCAACAACATCGCGGAGTACGAGGGCCTCATCGCCGGCCTTAAGGCTACGGTGGCCTTGGGAATGAAACGCCTCACCATCAGGGGCGACTCGCAGCTCCTCGTCAACTTCTCCAACAAGGTATACGAGCCGAAGGACGAGCACATAGAGGCATACCTCGCGGAGGTACGCAAAATAGAGAAACAATTCTTGGGCCTGGAACTGCAGCACGTGCCCCGTGGCATGAACAAAGAAGCCGACGAGATCGCCAAGAGGGCGTCCAGGTGCCTACCTCGGGAGCCTGGCGTCTTCGAAGAGCGGCTCTTCAAGCCTTCAGCAGCCCCTCCGGCTACGGATCCGGCGCCGCCTCGGGAGGGGCTTCCCCCACCACCAGCCTCAGGAGCCCCAGCCTACGGTCCAACCTCAGGAGCCCGCCTGCTCCTGGCGCTCGAGCCCCAGGAGGGGTGCTGGACAAAAGAGTTCAGGGCGTACCTGATGCAAGGAACATTGCCAGAGAAGGAGGAAGACGCGGAGCGCGTGGCCCGGCAGGCTACAAAGTACTGCATTCGGGATGGTGAGCTGTATCGAAAACAGCCAAATGATGTTTCTTTGCGATGTGTCTCCAGGGAGCAAGGGTGCGAGATGTTAGCTGACATACACGGTGGGGACTGCGGGCATCATTCGTCGTCACGCACCCTGGTGGGCAAGGCATTCCGCAGCGGTTTTTACTGGCCCAAAGCACTCAACGATGCAACCGAGCTGGTGAGATCCTGCGAGGCCAGCTAGTTCCATGCCAAGCAAATCCACCAGCCTGCCGAGGGCCTCCAGACTATCCCACTCTCGTGGCCGTTTGCAGTCTGGGGGCTAGACATCCTGGGGCCGTTCCCTCGAGAGCCCGGGGGCTATCGCTACCTCTATGTCGCCATCGACAAGTTCACCAAGTGGGCGGAGGTGGAGGCAGTCCGCACCGTCCCAGCCGGTTCCGCAGTCAAGTTCATCAAGGGCCTAGTGAGCCATTCCAGAGTCCCTAAACGCATCATCACCGACAACGGCTCGCAGTTTACTAGCAACCTCTTCAAAACATATTGTGCTAACCTTGAAACGCAGATATGCTATGCCTCAGTGGCACACCCCAGAAGCAACGGCCAAGCTGAAGGCGCCAATGCGAAGGTCTTGAGGGGCCTCAAGACGAGGACCTTCAAAAAGAAGCTCGAGGCCTGCGGCAGGGGTTGGCACGACGAGCTCAAGTCTGTGTTGTGGTCCATCCGCACCACCGCCACCAAGGCAACGGGCGAGACTCCATTCTTCCTCGTCTACGGAGCCGAAGCAGTCCTCCCTCACGAGGTCAAGCATCGCTCCGCGCGGGTCTTGGCGTTTAACGAGGAGCGCCGGGACGCCATGCGGGAGATGGACCTCATGCTGGGGGAGGAACGCCACCACCAAGCCTCGCTCAGGGTGGCAAGGTACCAGCAGGCGCTGCGGCGTTACCACTGCCGCATCATACGCTCCATGACGCTTGAGGTGGGCTGATACGTCTCCAACGTATCTATAATTTTTTATTGTTCCATGCTATATTATATTCTCTTTTGGACATTATTGGGCTTTATTATATACTTTTATATTATTTTTGGGACTAACCTATTAACCGGAGGCCCAGCCCCGAATTGTTGTTTTTTTTTGCCTATTTCAGAGTTTCGCAGAAAAAGAATATCAAACGGAGTCCAAACGGAATGAAACCTTCGGGAACGTGATTTTCGGAACGAACGTGATCCAGAGGGCTTCACTACAGGAAACAGCTACTTTGCCGTCTGCCATGGCGGACGGCAAAGGCTCAAAAGGGGGACGGCAAAGACCTTTGCCGTCAGCCGCGGACGGCAAAAGGCTCCGGCAAAGAAGGCTACGGTAAACAGCTGCTTTGCCGTCTGCTTCCTGGCGGCGGACGGCAAAGAGGGCGGACGGCAATAATTGCGCTGTCAGTCCGTTAAGTGGCTAACGGCAGACCTTTGCCGTCCGCCGCAGACGGCAAAATTTCTCTGGTCTTTGCCGTCCGCCTTATGATGTCATCTACACGTCACTAGATGGCAGGTTCTTTGCCGTCTGCCACTGATGGCAAAGTGCAGGTTCTTTACCGTCTGCCACGGACGGCAAAGTCTTTGCCGTCTGCCACTGTAGGCAAACTGACCAAATGGGTCAGCTCCCAGGAAGCACAGTTGGCTGCCACGTGGCTTCTTTGCCGTCCGCGGCAGACGGCAAAGAGCTCTTTGCCGTCAGTGGCAGACGGCAAAGAGCCTGCATATTGTCTGTTTTTTCTGTTTTTTATTAAATCCCACAATTTGCACAGAAAATATATAAGTTTCATATCACATATCCAGCACATATCCAACACATATCCAGCACATAAGTTTCATATCACATATCACATCAGTTTCATCCATACACATTGTTCATACATAAGGAAGTTCCATCCATACACATTGTTCCATCCATATATATATTACAATGCAAAGTGTCATGAAGATAGCAAGCTAGATACAATGCAAAGTTTCATCAAAGGAAAAGCAAGCACTCCATCATAGCAAGCTAGCTTCCATCAAGTGAATGAAATCTGCAAAATGGTAAATAAGAAAGTTAGAAATAGGTGACTAGAACAAGAAGAAGACTAGAACAAGAAGAAGACTAGAACAAGAAGTATATGTCATTTATGAGCTAACTTAGGTGAAATGGATCATATATGAGCTAACTAAGTTGAAATGGGTTGTTTATGAGCTAACTTAGTTGAAATGGATCATTTATGAGCTAACTTAGTTGAAATGGGTCGTTTATGAGCTAACTAAGGTGAAGGGCATCGTTTTTGAGCTAAGTAAGGTGAAATGGGTCATTTTGGAGCTAACCTAGGTGAAATGGGTCATTTTGGAGCTAACCTAGGTGAAATGGGTCATTTTAAAGCTAACGTAGGTAAAATGGATCATTTAGGAGCTCATCTACGTAAAATGGGTCATTTTAGAGCTAATTTAGTTGAAATGGATCTTTTTGAGCTAACTTAGGTGAAATGGATCATTTAAGAGCTAATTTAGGTGAAATGGATCGTTTTTTAGCTCACTTAGGTCAAATGGATCGTTTATGAGCTAAATTAGTTGAAATGGATCGTTTATGAGATAACCTAGGTAAGATGGGTCATTTTGGAGTTAACCTAGGTGAAATGGGCCATTTTAAAGCTAACGTAGGTAAAATGGATCATTTAGGAGCTAATGTAGGTAAAATGGGTCATTTTTGAGCTAACTTGGATGAACTGCATCATTTATAAGCTAACCTAGGTAAAATGGGTCATTTTGGAGGAAAATAAGCTAACTCTAGGTCATTATGGTAAGCATATTGGAGGAAATAAAGCTAAGTCTAGGTCTTTATGCATTTGTTAAGCAAAACACTAGAGAAACTTACCGTGATCAGGGAGGTGTAGGAGCGGGGTGGCTAGTGCCGCTACCTGGAGAAGGATCGTGCGATGCGTTTCTGGAGTTAAGCTGCACCAAAGATCATTTCCAATGTCTCGTTAGCATTACGACACTCAAATGTTAAGACTACCAAGTAATGTCCATTCAAACTAAACTCACCGTGCTCCCAGGAGCAATCACTGGCATCGGCGGAGCGGGCTGACCGGACTTCTCGCACACAGACTGCACATTTGGTTTTCAGAACAGAGTCATACTAGTTAGTAATGAGACTCAAATGTTAAGACTAGCAAGTAATCTGCAGAAGAAACTTACCACAAGGAGCTCGTACATGGCCCTTGCCTGCATGTCATTCCGTGCCCTCTCCTCCTCCATCATCTTTCTCGTCCTCTCCTCCATCTCCCGCTGCCTCTCCGCCGCCTCCGCCAGAAGTTTCTCCGTTCTATCTCTCTCAGTCTGTATAGCAGCCTGCAACACCACTCACATGACCATTTGTAATCATTGATGGAAGCGCACACAATGTAATGGAGAAAGATAACTGAGTACGTATCACTAACCTTGATGGCGAGTTGCACTGGCCGTTCACGAGGCCTTATCTCAGGAGCGGAGCTCGACTGGCGCGCCTTGATCTCCGGGAGAGTGCTAGGACAACGGATAAGTCCATCTCCAATGGCTATGGAGCCATGGGACCTCCCGCCACCAGATATCATCACCAGCTCTGGATCAATGGGACCCTGGCTCGGGTTAAAGTCCTCCCCTTTCCTCGCCTTCCCCTCATCTCTATATCTCACGAGCTTGTTGTGGGAGGAGATGTTGGTGAAGTTGTTTGCATCATCGAGGTCAGACTGAGAGAAAGCCTTGACTTTCTTGAAAGAGCCAGTGTGGGCCATGGCATACAGGTCGTACACCTCTGGCACCTTATCCGCCTTATTGTAGCGTGCCTGAAAGAGAGAAACAATGAAAATTAGTAATTAAAGGGCTCAAGCTAGCATGATGAATGAATTGCATGAATCATGAAGCAAACCACATACCCAGTTGCGCCCGAACTGATATAAGTTGGAGCTGCCTTGATGGTGTGGCACACCTTCCATTTGGGCACGTTTGTCCTTGGCCTGGTTGTGGAGGGCTAGCCATTCTTGTGAGCACCACTCATCGACCAACACCTCCCAACAATCCATCCGATCCGCACACCATCTCGGAGGCGCCTAAGTTAGCAAATAGAAACTTCAGCGCTACGGCTAAGAATTACTAAATGAAGGAACTTAAGTAGAAGGCCTTAAGAATTACCTTCATGTACTGCTCCTTACTCAGGAACTTATCGCGGCACGCCGGCTTGGTCTTCTTGATACCACGCAAGGCGTAGTAGTCTCGAACAGCCTGCACCCGAGCCTCGTGCCGTAAGTTCTGGAGTAGGCGCTTGCAGACGTTCTGGATAACATTTGCGCTGTCCTCCTCGTATCCCTCCTCACACCTGTAGAATGTCTGCAATCAAATGAGACAATATTGATTAGTACAATTAATAACTAGCTAGTTGAAGATTTTGAAATGTGTAAAGGAGAAATTACCCAGAACGTCCTGATCACCATGTCTGCCCTCGTGTCGCACACGACACCGTCGATAATGACATCCGGCGGGGCCGGGGCAGCCACGTAGTGCTCCCAGCTCAACCCAAGCTCTGGAAGCCGACCCTCACCAGGCAACGTGACAAACCCCGGGAAGTTTTGCCGGCAAAGAACTCCAAGGACGGAGTTGGGCCGGCGGACACTATGATGGTGGTCCCAACCCCTGCAGCATGACAAGGCCAACGCATTAGTTATTTGAAGAAACGTGAATGCAGAAGGTACAAAAATATTAAATGCACTTACGTACCTCTCCCCATCAGGGAAGATCAACCACCTCTGCTCGCGGGTCGCCGGCACGGACGGGAGCCGTGTAGCACCACGCTGGTAGACGGTGCCACCCTCCTCCTCAAGATCAGTCGGCTCCCCGCCATCATCAGCATGGCCACTCGGCTCCTCGGGCTGATCCGGCCAGGTACCCCATCCGGACGTGTGCTCCTCCGGGGTCTCGTGGGCCGAAGGCCAGTCGACCCGAGGCTCGTGGGCCCAAGACCCGTGGACCGGAGGCTCGTGGACCGGAGTCCGTGTAGCCTCCTCCTCGGACGAGTCCACCCTAGCAGTCACGTGCTCGGGTGAAACAGCTGGGGGTGGCGGCGAGGAAGGCGCCCTAGCAGTCACCCTACCTCCTCTCCCGCGACCACGTGCCCCACCTCCTCTCTTCCTACCTCGTCCCCTGCTGGGCACCGCGGTCGACGAAGAAGGGCCCGGCGGTGTGGACATACTGTCCAGCAACGCTCGGCGGAGAGGTACGTCTGGAATCGAAGACCTCAGACCACGCGCCGAGGAAGAAGGGGCCTTGGCGCGCTCCCGACCAGCGCCCACCATCTTTCAACACCTGCCATGACAAACAGTAAACGAAATTAGTACAACATAAAAAAAGACCGACATGAATAATAATATGTGTATCACTTAAGTGTATCATCATCAAGTACAACATTAAAAAATTTAATACCTGACACTACTAATAATCTCGATCAGTATCATCAATAAATGCATAATCATCATCATCACTATAATCAATGACGGGCTCATAGGGTTCAGTGGCATCAACATGTGCAAGGCCACCTTGACGTAATCGGTCAAGCAATGACAGGTCATCCGCAGCAGTAACCTCTTCTTGTTCCGGCTCTTCTTGTTCCTCCTCTGGGGTGATGTCGGATTCACTGTCGCTGTCTACTTCAATGTTTTGGGGTGAAGTATAGCGGTTCTTGAAACGCTTTTTGGAAAGACGTGTCTCTTGGAAGAATTCTCCTTCATATGTGTCTGGGTTAATGTGAGGTTCATAATCCTCTTCCTTTGGGGGAGATAGTCTAGCACGTGGCGGCACTTCATAAACGACATCCCAACCTTTCAGATTTGGATTAGTTTGGCAGGCCCACGGTAGATAGAATACTTGGGTCGCCTGTTGAGCCGTAATATAGACATCAGGAACATCTAAATGGGTGCTTTGGTTGATTTCAACTAGCCCTATATGTTCATGAGTCCTTCTAGTCTCCTTCGGCTGAAACCAATAACATTTGAAGACTACGACATTCGGTGGGTTTTCACCATAGAATAGAAGTTCATAAATTGCTTCAACTCTCCCATAATACTCGGTACCTCCTTCGCCGATAGCAGATACACAACAATTTGTAGACTTTCGGTCGGCCATAGATAGCTCTTTGCCATAGGTACGAAAGCGATACCCGTTGATGTCGTATTTGTCAAATGAACGGACCTTATAGTCAAAACCATTAGCGACTTGTCTCAATTCGGCGTCCATAGACTCTGAATTAGCCTACAAGTTTAATATGAAAGGATTGTTGCATTACGCACAAATTAGCGAATGAAACCGGGATAGCCGCCTACAAATTAGCCTACAAGTCTAATAGAAATTACCGTTTGTTTGAACCAAGAGATGAAACCGGGATAGCCGCCTCCTTGCTTTGCGAGAAGCTCATACTCTTCGACAGAATCCTTTTGGATCACCGCTCCATACGAGAATAAGGCGACGTATCGACTGTATGAAATATCCAGGAATAAGAGCAGTTCAAAGGAAATAGAAGTTGCGAAACTATGTACCGAGAACTTACTCGATGTACGGCCGCACTTCTATCAGGTTGTTGAAGATATACAACGAAATGGTCCGCCATTGTTCGTTATCCAAAGATACTGGATTTGAAACACTGGCTGGTGCGAGATTCCCTTTGAATAGGCTGAGGTTGGATCCACCCTTTTTAGGGTCGTCAGCATTGTACCGAGGCTTCGGATTATGCAAATGACGATTTTTGGCTTCGTAGTGTGCTGTCACGAAGTTTGCCGCCTCCTCAGTGATGAATGCCTCAGCCATCGATGCTTCAATTCTACGTTTATTTTTACATTTTTGTCGAAGCGTCTTCTGCATCCTCTCAGTTGGGTAGCACCAACGATTTTGCACGGGCCCCCCAATCTTGCCTCGGTCGGGAGATGCAAAATCAAATGTTGCATTGGATTAAAGAAGCCCGGTGGAAAGATCTTCTCTAACTTGCAGATCAACTCCGGCGCCAACTCTTCCATTTCTTCTAGCACGCCAGGCGATAGTTCTTTCGCACAAAGAACACGGAAGAAATAGCTGAGTTCTGCCAGTACTAGCCATTCATCCTCAGGGATGAAGCCACGCAACATCACCGGCATTACCCGCTCAATCCATATGTGCCAATCATGACTCTTGAGACCAAATATCTTCAATTTATCAAGACTGGCTCCCCTCTGTAGATTCGCTGCATACCCATCGGGGAACATCAACTGCATTTTCACCCACAAGATAATTTCCCTCATAGCTGGCCTTCCAAGATTGAACCATGCCTTTGGCTTCGTCCAGTTCTGCTTTCCTTTCGGTTCTTTCATGTTTTGTAACGGCCTATCACATAGCGCCTCCAGATCGACTCTAGCCTTAGTATTATCCTTTGACTTCCCATCTATGCCGAACAATGTACCAAAAAGTGCCTCGGCGATATTCTTCTCAGTGTGCATCACGTCGATGTTGTGTGGGCAAAGGAGGTCTTTGAAGTAAGGCAGATCCCATAAGCATGTTTTGTGAGTCCAGGCGTGCTTAGAATTATACCCCTTGAAGTACCCTGGACGCTCTGGATCTGGCTCGAGAGCGTTTAACTGATCCAGGGTCTGTTGGCCTGTCAATGCATGTGGTGCAGAGTTTTTGACAACTCTACCTCTGATGAAGTTCTTCTTGTCTTTCCTGAACTTATGGCGAGGATTCAGGAACTGTCTATGCATGTCGAAGCAAGAAAACTTGCGACCGGCCTGAAGCCAACGAAACTCAAGAGCTCCCTTGCATGTGGGGCACGGGAACCTTCCATGCACACACCAGCCAACGAATAGCGCATACGCCGGCAAGTCATGCGTCGAGTACATGTACCAGACACGCATTATGAAGTTCCGTTTGCTATAGGCATCGTATGTCTTGAACCCATTATCCCAGGCTTCTTGCAATTCGTCCTTAAGCGGTTGCATGTACACATTCATATTTTTCCCCGGATAGTTGGGCCCTGGAATTATCAACGTCAGGAAAATGTTCTTTCTTTGCATAATCTGTCCGGGGGGGAGATTGAGTGGAAAGACAAATACGGGCCAACAACTGTATTGGGCTGCCGTCATACCAAACACACTGAACCCATCCGTGCTGATGCCGACTCGAGGATGCCTCGGATCTGCCGCTTTGTCACCATGTAATTCATCAAACTTTTTCCACGCAACACCATCCGATGTGTGTACAATCATCAGATTCCCATCTGCATCTAGTTCGGTTCTTTTGCCCGTTTTGTGCCATGTCATCTGTCTGGCCGTCTCTTCGACCATGAAAAGACGTTGAAGTCTTGGTACGATTGGCATATACCGAAGAACACTAACGGGGATTTTGGTCTGTGTCTTCTCACCCATACCGTTGTCTACCACAACATACCTGGAAGACTTGCAAATGGGACAATAGTTCAAGTCCGCATAGTCAAGCCTAAACAAGACACATCCTTTCTCACAGGCATGTATCTTATCATAGGGCATCTTCAGTGCACGGAGGATTTTGTCCGACTGGTACAGGTTTGCAGGCATTACATGGCCTTTGGGTAGAAAGCGTCCAAATACTGTCATCATTGCATCGTAGCATTCTCTGCCCAAGTTGAACTGAGCCTTCAGAGCCATTACTTGTGAGATGGCATCCAACTGACAAAGCTCAGTGTGCTCATGGAGCGGACGTTTTGAAGACTCCAACATTTCATTGAAGGCCTTTGCAGATTCCTCCATCTCCTCGTCCGAATCCCGAGCATCATCAAAGTCTTGCACCATGTTTTCCATCCCGGTACCATGCTCGTCGGTGCGACGACGATCCACCTCAGCTCGGTCACGTTGGGCAGACTCACCATGAAATGTCCACACCGTATAATCGGGCGTAAAACCACTCTTCTGCAGGTGTTTGCCCATTTCAGCCTCTGTCCTCTTTTCCCAATTGCCGCACCGTAAACAGGGGCACCAGGTTTTCCTCTGGCCATTTGCAAATGCGGCTCGCACAAACCCCTTGGTTTTTGTGAACCATTCAGTGCTCCATTTGTTCTGACCAGTGTGACCGGTGTACATCCACGCACGATCACTCATCTTGACTTTCAGAGCTACTAGACACACAACAAATATATATATATATATATAATTCACCATGTATGTATTCATCAGTTGATCTACTTTGTCAATTTTATTACGTCCATGCAACCTACACTCTAATAGGTAATGATAGGTCCTAATCCCACCCGAGTATGTTTAGATTGGGTTCATTTTCCCATGCTATGCCCCGGATCCTACGCAAAATTTCGGCAGCACCTCCCCGCTGTTCTCCTGATACACGTCTCTGCAATAAACAGAGAGGATGTGTACCCGGAGAACAACAGGGGAGGCACTGACGAAATTTATGCGTCGGATCCGGAGCAAAGCATATGGGAAAACGAACCCAATCTAAACATACTCGGGCTGTCCATGGATAGCGTTGGACAATTCGAAAGAATCAAGGTTATAAATATGCAAATGCATGCATATTTATAACTATGACGCTTTCGAACGGGAGACACATATTGGTTACGCATACTGATGATTCAAGACACATATATATCTAGCTATCAAGTTTCATCGGAATAGATCAAATAATTAATGGGGGAGGAGGACATGTCATTTGTGCTCACCCACGAACGAAGGGGCAGAGCTCGTCAAACGCACGGCGAGGTCGTCGAACACCAAACCTCGCAGCGATGAAACAACTGCACATTTAAAACTACCCGATCAACACAATTATATATGATGTTTTTCATAACAAAATCGAAAGATATATGACCTAACTAATAATTCACAAATATATGACCCCGTCGGCTTCTGGAAGGCCAAAGAACACCTTTTCGGGAGGTGTCGGGGGTCGGGGTGTCGTGTCGGTCTCGGGGTGCGGTGTCGGGGTCGGGGTCTCGGGGTCGGGGTGTCGGGTCGGGGTGCCGTGTCGGTGTCGGGGTGCCGTGTCGGTGTCGGGGTCGGGGTGTCGGGTCAGGCTCGGGGTCGGGGTGTCGGGGTCGGGGTCGGGGTCGGGGTCGGGGTCTCGGGGTCGGGGTGTCGGGGGTGTCGTGTCGGGGGTCGGGGTGTCGTGTCGGTGTCGGGGTGCCGTGTCGGTGTCGGGGTGCCATGTCGGGGTCGGGGTGCTGTTTCGGGGTCGGGGGGTCGGGGTGTCGTGTCGGGGTCAGGGGGTTAGGGGGTCGGGGTGTCGTGTCGGGGTCAGGGGGTTAGGGGGTCGGGTGTCGGGGTGGAGTCGGGGTGTGGTGTCGGGGTTGGGGGGTCAGGGGGTCTTCTCATTCTTCTACTACTTCTACTTCTTCTCATTCTTCTACTTCTTCTCATCCCCCGTCTTCTTCTTCTTCTTCTTCTTCTTTCTCCTCCTCCTCGTCCTCCTCCTCCTCCTCCTCCTCTTCTTCTTCTTCTTCTTCTTCTTCTTCTTCTTCTTCTTCTTCTTCTTCTTCTTCTTCTTTCTCCTCCTCCTCCTCCTCCTCCTCCTCCTCCTCCTCTTCTTCTTCTTCTTCTTCTTCTTCTTCTTCTTCTTCTTCTTCTTCTTCTTCTTCTTCTTCTTCTTCTTCTTCTTTCTCCTCCTCCTCCTCCTCCTCTTCTTCTTCTTCTTCTTCTTCTTCTTCTTCCCCCTTCTACTTAACCTAAACCTAAACTAAAAACCTAAACTGATTAAAACTAAACTATTTAAACTAATTAAACCTAAACTAATTAAACTAAATAACCTAAACTAATTAATTCTAAACTGAAAAAACTTAAACTAAAAAACCTTATCTAAACAGAAAAACAAAACAAAAAAACAGAAAAAAAATGGGAGGGGCTCACTGTGGGGGCGGCGACGGGTAGGGGAGGGGCCGGCGACGGGGGGCCGGGGCGGGGCGGTGGAGGACGCGGGGCGGCGGGGGGCCGGGGCGGGGCGGTGGAGGAGGCGGGGCGGCGGGGTGCCGGGGCGGGGCGGGGCGGTGGAGGAGGCGGCGGGGGGCGCGGGGCGGCGGGGGGCCGGGGCGGCGGTGGGGCGCGGGGCGGCGGGGGGCCGGGGCGGGGGGCGACGAGGCGGTGGGCCGGCGGGGAGCCGGGGCGGCGGGGCGACGGGGCGGCGGCGCGCGGCGGCGGCGGCGGCGGGGTGGGAGGAGAAGGGCGAGGCGAGGACGAAGTGAGTAACGGGCGGGGGGTACCTGCCGTTAGGCAAGTGCCCTCTTTGCCGTCCGCCAGCCTTTGCCGTCCGCCTTTCTGCCTCTTTGCCGTCCGCTAGCCGTTAGGATTTTTTCAAACGAGCGGGGGGTGGGGGCCACCACACTCTTTGCCGTCTGCTGGCGGACGGCAAAGAGCTGGCAGATGGCAAAGAGCTTCTTTGCCGTCAGCCTTTTCTTTGCCGTCTGCTTATGTTTAGCTGATGGCAAAGAGCTTCTTTGCCGTCAGCTAGCAGACGGCAAAGAGCTGGCAGATGGCAAATTAGCTGATTCCAGTAGTGCTTGGACCCTACGTCAAGACATCAACCAGGAAGCCACGAGGTAGGGGGCGCGCCTACCCCCTGGGCGCGCCCTCCACCCTCGTGGGCCCCCTATTGCTCCGCCGACGTACTCGTTCCTCCTATATATACCTACGTACCCCCAAACTACCAGATACGGAGCCAAAAACCTAATTCCACCGCCGCAACCTTCTGTACCCGTGAGATCCCATCTTGGGGCCTGTCCGATGATGTGTGAGTAGTTTACCTCAGACCTTCGGGTCATAGTTATTAGCTAGATGGCTTCTTCTCTCTTTTTGGATCTCAATACAATGTTCTCCCCCTCTCTCGTGGAGATCTATTCGATGTAATCTTCTTTTGCAGTGTGTTTGTTGAGACCGATGAATTGTGGGTTTATGATCAAGTTTATCTGTGAACAATATTTGAATCTTCTCTAAATTCTTTTATGTATGATTGGTTATCTTTGCAAGTCTCTTCGAATTATCAGTTTGGTTTGGCCTACTGGATTGATATTTCTTGCAATGGGAGAAGTGCTTAGCTTTGGGTTCAATCTTGCGGTGTCCTTTCCCAGTGACAGCAGGGGCAGCAAGGCACGTATTGTATTGTTGCCATCGAGGATAACAAGATGGGGTTTATATCATATTGCATGAGTTTATCCCTCTACATCATGTCATCTTGCTTAAAGCGTTACTCTGTTCTTATGAACTTAATACTCTAGATGCATGCTGGATAGCGGTCGATGTGTGGAGTAATAGTAGTAGATGCAGGCAGGAGTCGGTCTACTTGTCTCGGATGTGATGCCTATATACATGATCATACCTAGATATTCTCATAACTATGCTCAATTCTGTCAATTGCTCAACAGTAATTTGTTCACCCACCGTAAATACTATGCTCTTGAGAGAAGCCACTAGTGAAACCTATGGCCCCCGGGTCTATTTTCCATCATATTAATCTCCCGACAACAAGCTATTTCTGGCGCCGTTTTTTTTACTTTCTTTACTTTGCATCTTTATCATAAAAATACCAAAAATATTATCTTATCATATCTATCAGATCTCACTCTCGTAAGTGACCGTGTAGGGATTGACAACCCCTTATCGTGTTGGTTGCGAGGATTTATTTGTTTGTGTAGGTGCGAGGGACTCGTGCGTGGCCTCCTACTGGATTGATACCTTGGTTCTCAAAAACTGAGGGAAATACTTACGCCACTTTGCTGCATCACCCTTTCCTCTTCAAGGGAAAACCAACGCAGTGCTCAAGAGGTAGCATGGGCGATCTCGTCCTGAGGCGGGTGCTCTCCAGGGAAGGGCTGCATAAGCTCTCACCCATGTGGGAGGGCCCGTTCAAGATTGCCCGCGTCTCCAGGCCTGGCGTCGTGCGCCTGGAGACGCAGGACGGGATCCCCATCCAGAACGCCTGGAACATCCAGCACCTCCGGAAGTTCTACCCATGAAGCAAGGCCCAGTGCCTGTGAAGGTTTCCGCCCGTGACACTCTCACGTAATAATGAGTGGGGCTGTACACGCCCCGGAGTCTCCGGAGAGCTGCCCTAGGGCCTCGGGGCTCCCTCCCACGTCCTAGTGGCAGCACTTAGCTCCGCGCTGGTGAGAAGACTAGACTAGGTGCCGGACACGGCTGTTCATTTGCTTTCTGTAGTTAGTTTGCAGCCGCACCCCTGGCAAGGCGCAGCCCTCTCCTCCTCCAACTCCTCCTCCTCCTCCGTAGTGCTTAGCGAAGCTCTGCCGGAGAACCACGAGCTCCATTGCCACCATGCCGTCGTGCTGCTGGAGTTCTCCCTCAACTTCTCCTCTCCCCTTGCTGGATCAAGAAGGAGGAGACGTCCCCGGGCCGTTCGGCGCTAGATCGGATCTTCCGCGATTTGAATCGCCGCGAGTACGACTCCATCAACCGCGTTCTTGTAACGCTTCCGCTTAGCGATCTTCAAAGGTATGAAGATGCACTCCCTCTCTCTCATTGCTAGCATCTCCTAGATTGATCTTGGTGACACGTAGTAAAATTTTGAATTATTGCTACGTTCCCCAACAGTGGCATCATGAGCTAGGTCTATGCGTAGATTCTATGCACGAGTAGAACACAAAGTTGTTGTGGGCGATGATTTGTTCAATTTGCTTGCCGTTACTAGTCTTATCTTGATTCGGCGGCATTGTGGGATGAAGCGGCCCGGACCGACCTTACACGTACACTTACGTGAGACAGGTTCCACCGACTGACATGCACTTGATGCATAAGGTGGCTAGCGGGTGTCTGTCTCTCCCACTTTAGTCGGATCGGATTCGATGAAGAGGGTCCTTATGAAGGGTAAATAGCAATTGGCATATCACCGTTGTGGCTTTTGCGTAGGTAAGAAACGTTCTTGCTAGAAACTCATAGCAACCACGTAAAACATGCAACAACAATTAGAGGACGTCTAACTTGTTTTTGCAGGGTATGCTATGTGATGTGATATGGCCAAAAAGATGTGATGAATTATATATATGTGATGTATGAGATTGATCATATTCTTGTAATAGGAATCACGACTTGTATGTCGATGAGTATGACAACCGGCAGGAGCCATAGGAGTTGTCTTAATTTATTGTATGACCTACGTGTCAATCAAAAACGCCATGTAATTACTTTAATTTATTGCTAACCGTTAGCCATAGTAGTAGAAGTAATAGTTGGAGAGACAACTTCATGAAGACACGATGATGGAGATCATGATGATGGAGATCATGGTGTCATGCCGGTGACGAAGGTGATCATGCCGTGCCTCGAAGATGGAGATCAAAAGGCGCAAGATGATACTGGCCATATCATGTCACTTTATGATTTGCATGTGATGTTTGTCATGTTTACATCTTATTTGCTTAGAACGACGGTAGCATAAATAAGATGATCCCTCACTAAAATTTCAAGAGATGTGTTCCCCCTAACTGTGCACCGTTGCGAAGGTTCGTTGTTTCGAAGCACCACGTGATGATCGGGTGTGATAGATTCTAACGTTCGCATACAACGGGTGTAAGCCAGATTTACACATGCGAAACACTTAGGTTGACTTGACGAGCCTAGCATGTACAGACATGGCCTCGGAACACAAGAGACCGAAAGGTCGAACATGAGTCGTATAGTAGATACGATCAACATGAAGATGTTCACTGATGATGACTAGTCCGTCTCACGTGATGATCGGACACGGCCTAGTTGACTCGGATCATGTATCACTTAGATGACTAGAGGGATGTCTATCTAAGTGGGAGTTCATTAAATAATCAGATGAACTTAATTATCATGAACATAGTCAAAAGGTCTTTGCAAATTATGTCATTGCTTACGCTTTAGTTCTACTGTTTAAGATATGTTCCTAGAGAAAATTTAGTTGAAAGTTGACAGTAGCAATTATGCGGACTGGGTCCGTATACTGAGGATTGTCCTCATTGCTGCACAGAAGGCCTATGTCCTTAATGCACCGCTCAGTGTGCTGAACCTCGAGCGTCGTCTGTAGATGTTGTGAAACATCTGACATACACGTTTTGATGACTACGTGATAGTTCAGTGCGTAATGCTAACGGTTTAAAATTGTGGCACCAAAGACATTTTTGAAACGTCGCAGAACATATGAGATGTTCCAAAGACTGAAATTGGGATTTCAGACTAGTGCCCACGTCAAGAGGTATGAGACCTCTGACAAGTTTCTTAAGCCTGCAAACTAAGGGAGAAAAGCTCAATCGTTGAGCATGTGCTCAGATTGTCTGAGTACTACAATCGCTTGAATCGAGTGGGAGTTAATCTTCCAGATGAGATAGTGATGGTTCTCCATAGTCACTGACACCAAGCTATTAGAGCTTCGTGATGAACTATAACATATCAGGGATAGACATGATGATCCTTGAGCAACTCGCGATGTTTGACACCGCGAAAGTAGAAATCAAGTAGGAGCATCAATTGTTGATGGTTAGTAAAACCACTAGTTTCAAGAAGGGCAAGGGAAAGAAGGGATACTTCATGAAACGGCAAATCAGTTGCTGCTCTAGTGAAGAAACCCAAGGTTGAACCCAAACCCGAGACTAAGTGCTTCTGTAATGAGGGGAACGGTCACTGAAGCAGAACTACCCTAGATACTTGGTAGATGAGAAGGCAGGCAAGGTCGACAGAAGTATATTGGATATACATTATATTAATGTGTACTTTACTAGTACTCCTAGTAGCACCAAGGTATTAGATACCGGTTCGGTTGCTAAGTGTTGGTAACTCAAAATAAAAGGCTACGGAATAAACGGAGACTAGCTAAAGGTGAGATGACGATATGTGTTGGAAGTGTTTCCAAGGTTGATGTGATCAAGCATCGCATGCTCCCTCTACCATCGAGATTGGTGTTAAACCTAAATAATTGTTATTTGGTGTTTGCGTTGAGCATAGACATGATTGGATTATGTTTATCGCAATACGGTTATTCATTTAAGGAGAATAATGGTTACTCTGTCTATTTGAATAATACCTTCAATGGTCTTGCACCTAAAATGAATGGTTTATTGAATCTCGATCGTAGTGATACACATGTTCATGCCAAAAGATATAAGATAGCAATGATAGTACCACATACTTGTGGCACTGCCATTTGAGTCATATTGGTATAAAACGCATGAAGAAGCTCCATGTTGATGGATCTTTGGACTCACTCGTTTTTGAAAAGATTGAGACATGCGAACCATGTCTATTGGTAGATATGCATGAAGAAACTCCATACAGATGGATCGTTTGGACTCACTTGATTTTGAATCACTTGAGACATGCAAATCATAACACATGGGCAAGATGAC
Source organism: Triticum aestivum (assembly GCF_018294505.1). Classification (NCBI taxonomy): domain Eukaryota; kingdom Viridiplantae; phylum Streptophyta; class Magnoliopsida; order Poales; family Poaceae; genus Triticum; species Triticum aestivum. Next base: position 497,145,306 of record NC_057805.1, read on the forward strand.
TGAAAGGCCTCGTTTTCAGTAAGATGGAACAAGAAAGGAACTTGTTGGAAGTAATACATTTTGATGTGTGCAGTCCAATGAGTGCTGAGGCACGCAGTGGATATCACTATGTTCTTACTTCATAGATGATTTGAGTAGATGTTGAGTATATTTACTTGATGAAACACAAGTCTGAATTATTGAAAGGTTCAAGTAATTTCAGAGTGAAGTTGAAGATCGTCGTGACAAGAGGATAAAATGTCTGTGATATGATCATAGAGATGAATATCTGAGTTACGAGTTTGGCACACAATTAAGACATTGTGGAAATTGTTTCACAACTAATACCGCCTGGAACACCATAGTGTGATGGTGTGTCCGAACATCATAACTGCACCCTATTGGATATGGTGCATACCATGATGTCTCTTATCAAATTACCGCTATCATTTATGGGCTAGGCATTAGAGACAACCGCATTCACTTTAAATAGGGCACCACGCAATTCCGTTGAGGCGACACCGTATGAACTATGGTTTAGAGAAACCTAAACTGTCGCTTCTTAAAAGTTTGGGGCTGCGACACTTATGTGAAAAAGTTTCAGGATGATAAGCTCGAACCCAAAGCGGATAAATGCATCTTCATAGAATACCCAAAACAGTTGGGTATACCTCCTATTTCAGATCTGGAAGCAAAAGTGATTGTTTCTAGAAACGGGTCCTTTCTTGAGGAAAAGTTTCTCTCGAAAGAATTGAGTGGGAGGATGGTGGAGACTTGATGAGGTTATTGAACAGTCACTTCAACTAGTGTGTAGCAGGGCACAAGAAGTTGTTCATGTGGCACCTACACCAATTGAATTGGAAGCTTATGAGAGTGATCATGAAACTTCGGATCAAGTCACTACCAAACCTCGTAGGTCGACAAGGATGCGTACTACTTCAGAGTGGTACGTAATCCTGTCTTGGAAGTCACGTTGCTAGACAACAATGAACCTACGAGCTATGGAGAAGCGATGGTGGGCCCAGATTCCGACGAATGGCTCGAGGCCATAAAATCCGAGAGAGGATCCATGTATAAAAAAAAAGTATAGACTTTGGAAGAACTACTTGATGGTCGTAAGGCTGTTGGGTGCAGATGGATTTTAAAAGGAAGATGGACAATGATGGTAAGTGTCACCATTAAGAAAGCTCGACTTGTCGTTAAGATGTTTCCGACAAGTTCAAGGAGTTGACTACGATGAGATTTTCTCACTCGTAGCGATGCTAAGAGTCTGTTGGAATTATATTAGCAGTTACTGCATTATTTATGAAATCTTGCAGATAGGATGTCAAAAAACATTGTTTCCTCGACGATTTTCTTGAGGAAAGGTTGTATGTGATACAACCAGAAGGTTTTGTCAATCCTGAAAGATGCTAACAAGTATGCAAAGCTCCAGCAATCCTTCTAAGGACTGAAGTAAGCATCTCGGAGTTGGAATGTACGCTTTGATGAGATGATCAAAGATTTTGGGTTTATGCAAAGTTTATGAGAAACTTGTATTTCCAAAGAAGTGAGTGGGACCACTATAGAATTTTTGATGAGTATATGTTGTTAACATATTATTGATCAGAAATGATGTAGAATTTCTGGAAAGCATACAGGGTTATTTGAAAAGTGTTTTTCAATGGAAAACCTGGATTAAGCTACTTGAACATTGAGCATCAAGATCTGTAAGGATAGATCAAAAACGCTTAATAGTACTTTCAAATGAATACATACCGTGACAAGATTTTGAAGGAGTTCAAAATAGATCAGGAAAGAAGGAGTTCTTGGTTGTGTTACAAGGTGTGAGTATTGAGTAAGACTCAAGACCTGACCACGGCAGAAGAGAGAGAAAGGACGAAGGTCGTCCCCTATGCTTTAGACGTAGGCTCTACAGTATGCTATGCTGTGTACCATACCTGAAGTGTGCCTTGCCATGAATTAGTCAAGGGGTACATGAGTGATCCAGGAATGGATCACAAGACAGCGGTCGAACTTATCATTTAACTACTGGACTAAGGAATTTTCTCGATTATGGAGGTGGTAAAAGAGTTCGTCGTAAAGGTTTACGTCGATGCAAACTTTGACACTAATCTGGATGACTCTGAGTAGTAAACTAGATTCATATAGTAGAGCAGTTATTTGGAATAGCTCCAAGTAGCGCGTGGTAGCTGCATCTACAAGATGACATAGAGATTTGTAAAGCACACACGGATCTGAAAGGTTCAGGCCCGTTGACTAAAACCTCTCTCGTAAGCATAACATGATCAAACCCTAGAACTCATTGAGTGTTAATCACATGGTGATGTGAACTAGATTATTGACTCTAGTAAACTCTTGGGTATTAGTCACATGGCGATGTGAACTTTGAGTGTTAATCACATGGTGATGTGAACTAGATTATTGACTCTAGTGCAAGTGGGAGACTGTTGGAAATATGCCCTAGAGGCAATAATAAAATGGTTATTATTGTATTTCCTTGTTCATGATAATTGTCTATTGTTCATGCTATAATTGTATTAACTGGAAACCGTAATACATGTGTGAATACATAGACCACAACATGTCCCTAGTAAGCCTCTAGTTGACTGGCTCGTTGATCAATAGATGGTTATGGTTTCCTGACCATGGACATTGGATGTCATTGATAACGGGATCACATCATTAGGAGAATGATGTGATGGACAAGACCCAATCCTAAGCATAGCACAAGATCGCGTAGTTCGTTTGCTAGAGCTTTTCTAATGTCAAGTATCATTTCCTTAGACCATGAGATTGTGCAACTCCCGGATACCATAGGAGTGCTTTGGGTGTATCAAACGTCACAACGTAACTGGGTGACTATAAAGGTGCACTACAGGTATCTCCGAAAGTGTCTGTTGGGTTGGCACGAATCGAGACTGGGATTTGTCACTCCGTATGACGGAGAGGTATCTCTGGGCCCACTCGGTAATGCATCATCATAATGAGCTAAATGTGACTAAGGAGTTAGCCACGGGATCATGCGTTACGGAACGAGTAAAGGGACTTGTCGGTAAGGAGATTGAACGAGGTATTGGGATACCGACGATCGAATCTCGGGCAAGTAACATACCGATGGACAAAGGGAATTGTATACGGGATTGATTGAATCCCCGACACCGTGGTTCATCCGATGAGATCATCGTGGAACATGTGGGAGCCAATATGGGTATCCAGATCCCGCTATTGGTTATTGACCGGAGAGGTGTCTCGATCATGTCTGCATGGTTCCCGAACCCGTAGGGTCTACACACTTACGGTTCGGTGACGCTAGAGTTGTTATGGGAAATAGTATGTGGTTACCGAAGGTTGTTCGGAGTCCCGGATGAGATCCCAGACGTCACGAGGAGTTCCGGAATGGTCCGGAGACGAAGATTATATATGGGAAGTCCTTATTCGGTCGCCGGAAGTGTTCGGGGGTATATCGGTATTGTACCGGGACCACCGAAAGGGTTCCGGGGGTCCACCGGGAGGGTCCACCTGCCCCGGAGGGCCCTATGGGCTGAATATAGAGGGGAACCAGCCCCTAGGTGGGCTAGGCGCCAAAACCCCCTAGGGCCCATGCGCCTAGGGTTGGGGGAAACCCTAAAGGGCGCGCCCCCCTTGGCTTGGGGGGCAAGCCTCCCCCCTTGGCCGCCCCCCCCCCCCCTCTAGATCCATCTGGAGGGGGCCGGCCCCCCTCTCCCTTGCCCCTATAAATAGAAGGGGGTGGGAGGGCAGCCGCACCCCTGGCAAGGCGCAGCCCTCTCCTCCTCCAACTCCTCCTCCTCCTCCGTAGTGCTTAGCGAAGCTCTGCCGGAGAACCACGAGCTCCATTGCCACCATGCCGTCGTGCTGCTGGAGTTCTCCCTCAACTTCTCCTCTCCCCTTGCTGGATCAAGAAGGAGGAGACGTCCCCGGGCTGTACGTGTGTTGAACGCGGAGGCGCCGTCCGTTCGGTGCTAGATCGGATCTTCCGCGATTTGAATCGCCGCGAGTACGACTCCATCAACCGCGTTCTTGTAACGCTTTCGCTTAGCGATCTTCAAGGGTATGAAGATGCACTCCCTCTCTCTCATTGCTAGCATCTCCTAGATTAATCTTGGTGACACGTAGGAAAATTTTGAATTATTGCTACGTTCCCCAACACCCCCCCGACTCAGCTGGAGCCCTCCTCGCGCTTCACTGGGGCGCGACGACGGGATGACCCGCCACCGTCCTCGAAGCGAGCCCGACGACATGGCGGCTGGTCATAGCCGCCGCTGCTGGAGCTGTCACCACAGGAGGAGCCACCGATGCTGGACGAGCCACGGCCGTCGCTGAGGGCGAGTTCGCCCTCATCCTCGTCACGGCTGTCGCCAAGGCCGGGCACATCGTCGCCGCCGCTCTCCTCGGGGCAGCACCCTGGGCAACGAACATCTTCCCCGAACACCCTCACGAAGAGGGTTGCGGCGCCGTCGTACTTGAAGTGGAGGGTGCACCGCCTACTCAGGCCGCGCACACGGGCAAACATCTGCCAGCCGCGGGCCAGGGTCACATTGTCCGCGACGGAGACCTCCACCGCGACCCACGAGGCCTTGCTGCAACAGCCGTCGGCCTGAAGCCAGAGGCCGCCAGGACCCGAGGCCGGCAGCTCGCCGGCAAAAGAGCGCGGAAGCTGGAGCCAGGTGCCGGCCGGGCTCTCCGACCACACGACGAACTCCGGGAGCACCTCCGCCGAATGGAAGCGCGGCCGAGGAGGCCGGGCGACCACGGCGCGCCTCCCCTCGGCGCAAGGGCTACCCCGCCTGGAGCGGCCCACGCCGCGGGAGGAGGCGCCAATGCGGCCGCCAAGGACGACGCCGGCCCCCGGAGGAGAACGTTCGTGCCTCGAGGGGCCACAGCAGGGGTCGCAGCATGCTTGTGGGGGCGCCCACGCCCCCTCTTGGGCGGTGGCGAGCCTTCCCTTTCTCTGCGGCCGAGAACCTCTTCGTTGGAGCCGTGGGTGTCGCGGCAAGACAGCGAAGTGAGGAGGAAGAAGAAGGAGTGGGCAGCAAGAAGGAGGAGATGAGCAACGGGGGTTCCACCCCCTCCTCATTTATAGCCAGAAGGAGGCCAACCGACAACCTCCACGATCGCACGTAATGATGGTTTCCTCTGCATGCAGGAGGGTCTCGTCAAATCGCGCGGTTGCCAAGGTGGCGTGGGGAAGCGGAGGCGCCCACGTCCTGTCAATCGCCACGCGTCGACCACGGCCTTAGGCGGTTGGGGCCCGCGGCGCTCCGCACTTGCCCCTCCGGTCTGATTCGTTCAACGGTAATGGATTCACCTTTGGTGAGCCACCTTGAAGGTCCGTAAAGCTGCATATCAGCGATGGAGCCGCGTCGAGCTCGGGTGAGAAGGTTATCCGTCATTGTTTTCTTTGGTGGCTGCTGTGGTGGTGCCGGAGGCAGGTGACGGGCGTTGGTGTCAAGCTCAGAGACGTTTTGTTGTCTTTCCAGTTTTGTCATGTCGGTCTTTATGTGACTTGTACTTTGATCTTTATGATATGAATGAGGCACGTTTTACCATGCAAAAAAAAGTGTTCTCAATATACTCAAAGCCAATATAGCACCCGAGAGAAAACCATGCATGCTTTCCTCAAACAAATTCCTTCTAGTAGCATCAACCATGCACAAAACATTCTCCAATTAAACTAGACTTTTAGACCACCGGCCTAGCAACAAACAGTACTAGGTGTACGTAGCATCAGCTAAGCTATGCCTGCGGACGCATGCTTGCATTTCGTCCCTCTCACGCATATGTTTATGCAGCCATCCGTGCAACAGTAACACTAACCCTTTACCAACCAAAGCAGAAGCACATATGATCACCAATCCAGCATCACCACAAGCAGCGTTCCAACATCCATAAACAAACAAACAAACAAACAGTGTGCTTATAGTTAACTAATCTGGCTGCGACTGTGCGTGAGGTGAGAAGATTGATCGCCTCGCCAGTGGATCCAGATCTTTCTTCTCAATTGTTGTGTACGTCGATCGATCGAGAATGTTCTCGCGCTTTCTTCGACTGTCCAACGACAACGGTGCAGTACTGCATAGGAATTATGTAGCCATATATGAGCACTGTGGTGTGGTGGGGTCGATCTGGCTTCTCTTGTGTGGTTGCTTCTAGTCTAGGTAGAGAATTAGGGATCAATCGGTCGAGCTAATCAAACTAGCGGTTCCTGAGCGATCTGGTGCAAAGTGAAAGAGACTGATCTCCTTTTTAGACCGCATTGCTAAATGCTAGCTACATCTTTTGCTGTTAAAGGACACCTTTGTGCTAGTAGGGACGAACATAGACTAAGTAACTAAACTGTAGCTGGAGTGCAAGAACTCTGAGCATTTCCTTTTTTTCCTTTTTCTTTTTTTGCGAGATCAAGAACACTGAACATTGCTCTTCCATGTGTACAACAAGTTACGATTATGCTTCTTCTTTTTTGCGGGTATAATCATGATTATGCTTCAACGACACTGACACAAATTATGACCTATTTTGGCATATGAATATGAGTTCGATAAGATACAAAATTAAGTGTTCAATATTTTACTATAATTATGCATGGTAGGAGTAGAATGTATGTAGTGCAGTTATTAATTTTCAAATACTAATGCATTATAAAGTAGAACTTTTCCACCCACAGTTTCGAAATTTGTCCCTTTCTTACAAGAGCTAACAAAACGTGTCTACTATCTAGAGTTAGCATATACTCCTACTTTGATATGTGCGCTAGAAAAGACTAAAGTGATTGCCTTTAATTATATATGCAGGGCTAAGTCTAATCATGTTGCTGCTCATACTTTCTGTTGTCATGTGTAAATATATTAGAGAATAATCCGCATTACTTAACCAGTTTATGCAAATGATAATGGTTGATCATTACACAAGAGTGAAAATTAGCTTCGGGGCTATAAAAAGGTTAAGAACTTATGAATTCAAGTAAACGTGCATGTAAATTTTCAAGAAGAAAGACCCCCTTTCTTTCCCAGGCAAAAAAGTGCCTTGGTGCTCTATAATACTCCCAAGTAGATATTTAAGCACTAAATTTGTTGGTTGTGCACTTGGCACGAAAACAAATTGGGTTTATATGAAAATTTACAGAAACACAGAGGATTTGAACATTGAGATGTTTAAATCATTTCAATTTTACATTAACGTGCAGGTCTTTTTTACAGTGGATTACTAGTCAGTAGACATGATATTGTTACACACTATTGTTTGAAGGGTAAGTTCCACTTTGTACTAATTTAACAACCATTGCGTGAAACACAACGATTAGTATTTCTTTGTGCAAAAGATTTTTTTTATTAAATATGTTATCCATTTTGCTATTATTTGGCCAAATTTGGTAACATACGAGGCTAATTGGTTTGATGCCAACATTTGGCATTGGCAATATCAAAAGTTGCCAAAAATCGGCAACTTCTTGTGAGGTTGGCAAGTAAAATTGGTAACCAACCAAGCACTAGCCAATATTTGACATTTGCCAAACGTTCGCATGCCAATTTTTGGCATCAAACCAATAATGCTCGTTAAAATAATTTACCAAACGAGATGAAGAATGTAGTAATTGTGTTGTTTCCACTCTATACGCCTATTAATGATAAGAATGTTAAATCGTTGTATTATATTATGGATTTCACTAAAGATCTGGCGTCAGATTTTTAAGCAGGGCAAATCGAATGTTGCATAAAAAAATGTTCGATTTGCCATGTTTAAAAATCTGACGTCGGTTTTTAACATTCTCACATATTATTTCACTGGAATATGCATGTTGATTTTTTTTTACTTTCCATAAATTTAGTGCTCTTCTTAATTAGTTTGTGTACATGATAGGACAACCATAGATACATTGAAATAAAGAGAGTAATATAATGTTTGGTTTTCCATACATTTGATGTTTAGTTTACCTTCTCGGTTTAGCAAATTATGTTGTGTATATTTGTGGAAAAAAAAGTGCAGTCCTTTCCCTAACTTGAATATTAATTCCCAAAAATGCATGCATGCATGGCTGCTAGCCATATGCCAGCTTTACATTGTGTTGTGTGGACAGTGGACACTAGGGGCGTTGTATAGGTGTGCAAAGAACATCTCTTTGCACATGGTTTGTGCATGGAGTGTCCTCAACATAAACTATAGCCAAAACTAGTGTTTCTTATAATTATTATTAGTTGGTAGACACTGTTGTTTAAAGGGTAAGTTATACATTCTGTAAGCTGATCATACTTTCTGTAATATATTAGAGACAATCACTAATTGTATCATACTTTCTCCCAGTTTATGCAAATGATAATGGTTGACCATTAGCGCCTAAGATAGATAGTAAAACTGTTAAAATATCATCTAGAATATAAAAACATCAAGCATGTCATAGTAAAAAAATAGCATGTATGAATTCAAGTAAACATGCATTTAAATTCACAAAAAGAAAGACACCTTTTCTTTCGCAGGAAAAATTGTGCCTTAGTGCTCTAAAATACTCCCAAGTAGATATTTAAGCACTAAATTTTTGGTTTTGCACTTGGCGCAAAATCGAATTGGTTTTATATGAAAATTTACAGAAACGCGGAGGATTTGAACATTGAGATATTTATGTTATTTCAAATTTACATTAATGCGGAGGTCTTACTCACATCGGATTACTAGTCAGTAGACATGATATTGCTAGACACTATTGTTTGAAGGGTAAGTTTCACTTTGTACTAATTTTACACCCATTGCATGAAACACAACGATTAATATTTCTTTGTGCAAAATAATATTTGTTATTAAATATGTTATCCATCTTGTTAGTATGTAGCCAAAATCGGTAATCTCCGTGTTAAAATAATTTGCCGCTACCAAAATGAAGCGTGTACTTATTGTGTTGTTTCCACTCTATATGCCTATTGATATTAAGAATTGTTAAATCATTGCATTATTATTTCATAGGAATACACATGGTCATTTTTTTACTGTCCATAAATTTAGTGCTTTTCTTAGTTAGTTTGTGCGCATGATTGGACAATGATAGATACACTGAAATAAAGAGAGTAATATCATGTTTAGTTTTCCATATATTTGATTTTTAGTTTATCTTCCCGGTTTAGGAAATTATGTGTATATTTGTGGCAAAAAATTGCAGTCATTTCCCTAACTTGAATATTATTCCCCAAAATGCATGCATGGCTGCTAGCCATCTGCCGGCTTTAAATTGTGTGGACAGTTGGACACTAGGCCGTTCTATCAAGTGTTCAAAGAACATCTCTTTGCACATGGTTTGTGCATGGAGTATCCTCAACATAAACTATAGCCAAGTCTTTTGTGTGGCAGTACGTCCACTGATCTATTAATTAAGAAAATCAGTCACCAATGATGCCACATTAGCAAAGGCACCACTGTACTGTACTGGGTCAGGTTAAACTAATCAAGACCCAAATCGCAGCCAGAGACAATGTCCAGCTGTATACCTGTACAATGTGGCGAGGGGCCATAGGCCATGTGGCTGTTGTCAAGCCACCATGCACTAATTAAGCAAATCAAACTTGGAGGGATATCTCCTGGCGATGCCTCAGCTGCATATTTAAAACTCTCGGAGTGGCAAAGCCAGGTGACACCTGGAGCCTCTCAAGCTCGCAATGAGATTGTTGGAAAATAGTTTAAGTTGATGTCGGATTTGATGCGATCTAGTTTGTTTTACGCTTGTGTTCTTCCTCCTTTGGGAATAAAGGCAAGGATCATCAGGGGGGATACACTTTACAGCAGGCATGTAGATCGGCTCGAACGGGAAGGAGATCTCTGGCTCGATGGAGATTGCTTTAATTAATGTATGTACGCCAATACGATCTTGGCATGTTGTTTCATGCATAGTAAGCACCACATCGTCATCGATGAATCTCCTCTGTCTCGAGGAATTAACAGAGGAAATGTAGTAGTAGTGTTCATGCATGCTTGTTAGTGACGTGTCACTTTCAAGAAATTAAAAATAGACACTAGCAAAAAGGAAAGTAAAAAAAGAACAGGAAAAAGGATGGGTAACTCTAACTTGATCTAATCAATCACCACGGATATATAGGCAAAATATCTCGGCATACTTAGTCGGATAAGTTTTGTCGTGTTTCACTCGGGTGGTCATTTTCCTTCTTTTGGAGACCGAAACCCTTTTTAGACTGGCTTTGGCTCATTCTAGACACGCACTAACACATCATATATAGACTCCTTCCCGTAAATTGCATCAACAAACATAAATATCTACTACGTGTGATAGGCTTGTAAAGCTTACATGATTAATCAGTAATCACATAGCTAAGCTAAGCTAAGGTGGCTAGGGACAGCTAGCTAGGGTACGTTGACGCCGACTCTCTGACTGACTGGCCTGATGAATGAGCACAATGGAGTTGAGTTCAGTTCAATTTCACCTCACATCAGAGCTCTTGAGAGTTAGGCCTGCGATCCGGCCTCTGCGCCATGGCCAGGTGTAAGTTCATCTTGGTCAAACCAACAACAGTCGATCAAAATCACTTTCTTCTTCAAGTTCTCTGCGTCTGCAACTCTGCATCTTTCGGGGGATGTGGACGTGCACAATGGGCGTCCACGCATGCATATGTATGTTCTGTACGACGACCGATTAAAGCGTATTAAAAAGCGATTGATGCCGTGTTTTGCTGGACACCTACGCGGCCTAACGGATTAATTAACGTCAGAGCTAACAGTACAACGTAACAGCAGCAGCTGCCTCCCCGTCCTTTCGTCTTCCATGGATGGATCGGTCTAAAAGCAGCTCCAGGGAAAACGTTTGTTTAGTCGAGTCTTTTTGATTGAGGCCAAGCCATTTGGTCCTGTCTGGGCTCCTTTTTCGCTGTATGTTTATCTGCCTATCCTGTTGCAGATGCAGATGGATGGATGGAGGCATGGGGTGAGCTCGCGCATGCAGACGCAGCACATACATAGAACATGCATGATACCAGTAGATTTGATTCGGAGCAAGGCCGGTGGATATATATGCTCATCTTTTTGTAGACCTATGCGCTGTACAGGTACTAGAACTTCATGCAAGTAGTACTTATTAAGGATTGCCATGATTTATGTAATACAAGTCCTTAAGCCATGCCTTATGATGTTGTACTGCAGGGCTTAGCTTTTTACAGAGGCCTATTTGGCTGGTATATATGATTTTGTTTATTATGTCACTGCAAAATTCCTATAGATTATACTTTTCTATGCTTCTGATTTCGAAGGATTTTTGATGCAAAAAAAAAATAAATCCAAGGAATTAACATCCTTTTCCCACTCATTTGTGTACCGTTATCCTTTTTCTTGTATGTGTTCCTAAGAGAAGTAATTTGTCCTCATGTTTCGAGGTCTCAAGAAAAGGGCGGGATGGATGCCTTCTTTCCATGTTTGTTTTATGTTTTTGATTAGAGAGTGTTGGTTTTATGTTTTAATTTTATGCAAATGATCACTCCTGGGTTTTGCTTAAAGTGTTTTGTGATTGTGCATTTGTATTAACTCAAGTCAAGTTCATGCTTTTATTCTACTCTTGTGTCACTCCTATAATCCAAAGAGATCGCATAGCTTCTCATAGGCAAATAACTTTAGGATCAGCATATATGGTTCTCATTAAATTATGGTTAAACCTCTCCAATTCGTGATCATTTGGAACATGACTGGTATTGTTTATCTTTTCGTGGGGTCATGCATGCACTGTCTTCAACAAGGTCTCCTTGAGTCGTGTGGTCCTAGAAATGCATGATAAGGAAAAGTGGAAAACACATTGTGAAACATATATATAGAAAAACACATGAATAGGAAAGTAGATGTAAAACAAATATGTGTCAACAAAAAAAACTCGCATTTTTTAGTCTCATGGTCCTAATTATATTTCTCACCTCCTAATTACTCACCAATTTACATTGCACACATGAGAATGGTCATGTTCCATGCCTATGGTGTTTTTTTATATGATATTATTTGAGGTATACAACTTTTGTAGAAAAAATGTTTTAAATTTCAATTTTGTTGTGCTTGTAGTACGCTTAGTTAATACACACCAGCCTATCTTTATTATCATGCATAATTAATTTAATAGTGATTTAAGAAAAGATGTAAAAATAATAACAAATAGCGTATTTACAAATGACAAACAATTGTATTTTTTTTAATGTTTTAGTTAGTTGTGTGTGCTTTGCACATGCACATGTACATTTATTGGGGATGAAAAAGGCCATAAGTTCGCCACAATTCGTATTTGTGTCTTGGGATTACATGACCCCTTTTAAGAAATGCGCGTTCATAGAAAAAATATTAAAACAAATGACTCGGTATTGTTTCTAGATTTCAAATTTTGGTGACAAAGCTGACTTGTGAGCTATGAAAGAAAAACCCAAAACCAAGCACTTTTTCACAACCCAAAATGCTACTCTAACTCAGTTTTTTGTACCAAGCCTCCAAACCAACGATTTTTTACAAAAACTTGCCGGTGCATTTTTTTTTTGCGGAAAAAACTTACCGGTGCATGGCTCACTTTAAGATATAGACACCATCTTTTTTGGATTTTTTTTTTACTTTAACTTAATTTGTAGTTTTCGGGATACATTGGAAACACACATAAATAAAATACTGTTGCTAAGAAGAACCTTTGGCCTACTAATTAAACAGGCTGCTATAAACTAACGGATCGATCCCTATTAGATTACTCCACTAGGTTGAATATGAGTTGTGGCAGCTTTCCTCTGGATTGAGCTAGTACTAATTATGGGGTACGCGTTTAAGACTGGTCAACATTGACCTCCATTACCCAATATAGCTACGTACCACTTGGGGCATTGACCGTAAGTCCCTAAATGGTTGTTTACTTATAGTTAAACACTGACTTTAACCGCTTCCTGGCTTCGTTGATGTAAAAGATAGTCCACTCCACTTGCAAGTTGAAAATTGCAATGCATGCTTAGCTAGACACATCTTACCTTACGCTTTTACTTTTTGGTCTTCATAATGTGTTTGCAAAACTAGAGTAGTATCTTACTCATAGTCTCATAGAATATACTACTAGACCAGTTAGGTAAGCGTGCAACTCAACATTTGATAATCCAAGACTAGCGAAATAATTTCCTTCGTCAGAGTTCACGCTTCAAAACAACGCGTTCATCGCAGCTAGCTTACATAAGTTTTTCTTTTCCTTTTTGAAGCGAGCTAATTAGCATCACAAGACTATACCTAACCATGTTAATTTTTTCACTTTCAGCAATTTTTTTAGTTCCGGTCCAATACATGTTGTGGGCCCCGCTAGTCGGCGACTTGTATAAAAACAAGTACTGGTCAAATACCTGCTAGTAGTTTACTACTTGAGAAGAAGACCAGCAGCTAGCATCTTCATTTGAAAATACAGTGGACGCTTATTTACAGTATACTAGTATTTGACACGACGTACGTACTCACGCAAAAGGGCATCGGATCGATAACCCTCTCGATCATATGTGGGATGATTGATTAGCTCGGAATTTAGGATACAATAAACTATAAACAGTTAAAGGTGGGGTAAAGATGCTTGCGAGATTTAACTTGCATTGCATCACCACACAACATTCTAGTAGCTATAGAAGGGGGGAGCTTTTTGTCAGCGAGAAGAGGAATATAATATGTCGATAAGCTTAGCAAGTGGGAGTGGAATTGTTAGTCGCTGCTGGTGACAAGGACGCGACGCCGATCTCCTCAACCGGAGATGGAGCCCGGCCGGCCGTATAAATGGCGGGCACGGCGCGGGGAGATTCTAGCTGTCATACAAGCCGGGAACCGGAGCCACAGCAAGCTCAGCAATAGATAGCGTAGCCACAGCCAGCAAATAGTATTAATCCTAGTGGCTAACTAACTAGCAATAGTTAGAGATTGGCCAGTTGAAGGAGTGATAGTATATAGGGAGGGAGCTGCATGGCCATGGACGCGATGAGCAGCGCGGTGTTGCAGGGGGCGTGGAGGAAGGGGCCATGGACGGCGCTGGAGGACCGGCTGCTGACCGAGTACGTGCAGCAGCAGGGCGAGGGCAGCTGGAACTCCGTCGCCAAGCTCACCGGGCTGCGGCGGAGCGGCAAGAGCTGCCGGCTGCGGTGGGTGAACTACCTCCGGCCGGACCTGAAGCGGGGCAAGATCACCGCCGACGAGGAGACCGTCATCCTCCAGCTCCACGCCATGCTCGGCAACAGGTAAGCTGCCCGATATTCCATCTCATTTCCATTTCCATTGAAATTCAGACGTGTACAGTCTACTACTACAGTGGGAGTGGCTGTAGTAGATGCCCACGTACTGTATGACTGCATCTTCTTGGGTCTTGGGTGCGCGGGCGGTGCCTAACTGAGCGACGCGTGGGTGAATGGATGGACGGACGCAGGTGGTCGGCGATCGCGCGGTGCCTGCCGGGGAGGACGGACAACGAGATCAAGAACTACTGGCGGACGCACTTCAAGAAGGCGCGGCCGTCCAGGCGGGCCAGGGCGCAGCTGCTGCACCAGTACCAGCTCCAGCAGCAGCAGCAGCACCGCCAGTACCTCCACGCGCTGCACCTCCTCCAGCAGCAGCAGCAGGAGATGCAGATGCAGCTGCAGATGGAGCAGCAGACCCACCAGCCGCAGGTGATGATGATGCAGCAGCAGAGCCCGCCGGAGGAGGACCAGGCCGTGATCACCACCGTCGGCAACATGAACAGCATGGAGGCTGCGGAGTGCTACTGCCCGTGCCCGGCGGCGTCGGCGGTGCTCGACCTTCCGCTCCCGGCCGACGACGAGGACGCGCTCTGGGACAGCCTCTGGCGGCTCGTCGACGGCGAGGACGGCTCCAGCGGAGGCGACTCAGGCGAGTACTAGGCTACTGCATGTGCTAATACTACTACGGCAATGTGCATGTGTCCCATTGTAAAGAAAGAAAGAAAGGAAGGAGAGGTAATACAATACTGCCTGCAGGTTAATTTCAGTACTACTGGCCGCAGGGATATCATCCCGGCGGTGATAGCTAGGAAGGACCATGCATGCATGATCACGCACGCATGCCAATAGTTCTTCATGCATGTCTCGTGTACATGTTTACCCTTTTACCCATGACCATGAGCCATGATGATGAGCCCATGATCAGGTGCACTGTACCAGCCTCTTCAGTTAGCATGTCAACAAAGCTAGCTTGTAAATTGCAGCAGCAATAGCATCATGTAATTTTGGTCTCGCTTCTCAGTGAATCAAGTACATTTTCCTCAGTTCATGAACGAGCAGTGCAGCAGATCCATACCCACTTGGCAATACTTTATGCACCTTGTAGCTAATTCGCTGTACAAAATGGCCTAGCACACGTATCATCACAATTGGTTATTATGATCCAAGCATCTTTTATCCTTTGTATAATGGGAGGACAGGAACTTGACCGAGTTGCTCAACTCACCATATGAATTCAGTTACATATATAGTGACTGAAACCACGGGCTATCTAATCTGAGTAACAAAATCAGTTTGTAGCTAATACAAACATCAACGAGGTTTAGCAGGAGTTTGAGGGGTGAGTTGGCTGACTTATGGCAGCAACTGCAAGATGATGATTGTAGGGATATCACCATGGCTGCTGATGGGGCTTAATTCTTCTGGTCAGATTACAGTCAAGTACACGACGATAACTAGCTAGTGATGGAAGCCTTACAAGGTTAATTGGTGTCCTTTCAGGCTACCCTGGTTCCTAAAAGTGCCTTTAAAAATTAAAGTTTTTCTTCGGTTAATGTTCAAGAATAAGTAGTAATTTGACTGAAGAATAACCTACATAAGAGAGGCTGGAGTGGTAGTGAGAAGTGCAGTTTCTGTGACTACGCGGAAGATATAGGTCACTTGCAAGTTCATTTGTTGCTCGCTAGGGAGGTATACTTGGTGGGTGGTCAGCTGTGTGTTTGGGATCAAGATGAACTTTTCTTTTGAGGGATCGGGATCAAGATGAACTTGAGTTGGATCATGAACTATGTTCTTGGATTTTCATTTTCTCTGGGAAGTTTAGGGGCTAAAACTACTCTGCGGACGACGGCCGACAGCACGAACTGTGGACGATGGAGGAATTAACGGTGCTATCCAGTTTTTCTCTATGCATGGACGGCTTGATCTGCTGTGTCGTCTGAAAATCGTTCAGGTCGTGTGTGTAGCAGCGTTCCTGGGTTTATGTTCTGTTCATTGGTTCTTTTTGCACAGGGGCTTGAGACTCATATGGGACGCTGCTGTATTATCAATTTCATGAGAAATGAAATTGGCAAACTCTGCTCCTCAATTTGAAAACAAAAAAAACATATTTTCTGCACAAGCCAGCCAAATTCAGAAACTGAACAGACATAACCAACACTGTCTGCCAAGAATGCAGTGCACAAGGATGTTGTTATTAACCAACGATTAAAAGCTTTCACCATCCTCATCAATTCAAGGGTGACATTTTTGCAAGGCAAAACAACACCCAAGATAACGGAAAGAAGGAGGAAATAACACAATTTTCACCGCTATCAGGTATGACATTTATCATTCCCTTTCGAGCGTCACACTGATCATGTACAGGAAACTACTTGTACTTGTATGTCCCAAGATCAATTAATTTTTCTAACCCCATGCCCACTAGGCCACTAGAGTATTTAAAATAAATATATCGAAGCAATAGCTGTAGGAATAATCAAACTAAAAAATAATTTGGATAGTCTCAAATCACCTAACCACTTCACAGGTTATTTCTTGAAGCTTGGTTCTGATGAATAAGCAGCGTCACGCCAGCCGCTCGGAGAAGGATTTTGTCGACCTCACCGACCGGCCGGAGCCGCGTGAAGGAGCAACGGTCGGGGAGCGGTTCAGCATCTCGACGACGGCGGGCACGAGAGTCTGCGAGCGGTGCAGCATGTCGACCATCGACGGCGTCTGGTAGGTGTGGATTTGGGTGTTGAGCTCCGTCGAGTCGCCGCGCGCCGTGGCCCTCTGCCACGAGTGCGAGCTCAGGCCTGCCAGCATGAAGGCCCTGCCTGATTCGTCGTACCTCCTCCGGCTTTCCACCCTCTCCTGCATCTCCCTCAGCTCCGTGATCAGCGCCAGGCACTGGCTGTCTGAAGATTGCGCTGCCTGTGACTCCAGGATCCTCGTGCGGCCTTCGAGGATCGACACGGCCTGGGAGAAATCGCCTCCGTCGGCTGCAGCCCGCGCAGCAGACATGTCCTCCATGGCTTGAACGCGGTGCCACTCACGCTCAACCTCGGGAGACATTTTGCAGTCCACAGAGTATGCAGGACGCTCAACACTCACTTCTGAACCATGTACCTGAATGCTCTCTGTTGTAACTGCATCTTGGTATGTACAGCTTGGTTTGATCAGTACAGTCTGCTGCCCCTGTGCAGCTGGGACATGTAGGGTGATCAGAAACCCCCTCTCTTCATCTGCATACAGGTCGCCGATATCGACTGACCCGTTACGTCCATCCACGGCTACTTCACTTGCATAGCCGCCTGACTTGATGGAGGTGAGTACCACGCCTTCGTCCACACACTCGACGCCCAGCCGCATCTCCTTGACCACAACACTGAGGAGGCCACCAATACACTGAGCAAATCCGTTCTGGATTGAGCCTTCAGCATCAATAAATGAGAATGTGCCGCTAGATGTCTCCGCAATAGCATGCATCGCCGCCGAGTCATGATCTGCGCCGAAACCAAAGGTGTGGATTTGCACATGATTACCTGTTCCAGGCAGGATTGAGGGAGGAACAAGCATGCTGTGGTTTGTCTGAACCCCGTCGTCAAAGGTTGGCACCGAATATGTGTCTTGACCATCCGACAGAAGAATGATGCTGCAAACAGGATTCTTCAGCCGACGGTGCTCAATGACTTTAGCACCCTTCTTTAGCCCATCAGAAATGTTTGTGCCACCGCCATCAACAAGGGAATTCACAGCATGCATGGCTTGCATTCGTCCGTTGACGTTCATTTGGCGAAGGGGAAAGAGCCTCCGTGCCGTAGATGAGAAGGCAATGACAGACAGCCGGTCATTGGGCCCAAGCGTCTGGATGACAAAGCCCATTGCCTTCTTGAGAAGTGCAAGTTTTGCCCCTTTCATGCTGCCACTGACATCAAGCACGGTCACAAGGTCAAGAGGTGCACGGGAGCTCACGGACTCCAAGGACTTCGGAGCCTTGAGATGGATCAAGATAGAGAAGACCTTCTGGGTCACTGATTGCTGTATGGCTTGCACTTCTGCATATGTCTTGATTTCAACCGAACCAGTAACTGCATTGCTGTCCTCCACAGTTTCAGACTGAATATCTATTTGCTCGTCGTCATTGAAAATGTCTGCCTCGGGAGTACGGAAGACAGGAAATTGCTCCAGCAGATTTCCACTGTATGAGTTGGAAAGCCTGCGGATAACAGCCATGTGTCCGTCGTCTTGGGGCCAATTTACCGGGCTTACTCTAGCTCTCCCATGAGTGGCATCTGCAAGTTGAGGTCCCTGGAAGGGCAGTTCTTTCCAGTCGGCACGGCATATTGGGCAGATATGGTTGCCATGCCTAACATTTGAGGTGATGCAATGGAAATGGAACTTATGGGAGCATTCAGCAGTAAACAGGGCCTGTCCGTGCCCTGTCCTCATACTGCCAAGGCAGATGGCACATACCCTCTGAAATCAAGAAAGCCAGCGCAGAAGAGTTAGCATGATAGAATCAGAGCTTGCAACTGAGCACACAAAAAAACATAGCTTCTACCCCAATTGGTTATAAAATGTGCTCTGAATGATGCGTAAAAAACGTGCTCTGAATAATGCCATTGAAACACTTGTGTTGATGTAAACATCAGACAAGCACACTAACAGTGTTGCAGATTTTCATACGACATGCTGCGGATAAGCAAGACTGCATGAGGCTCTGTACAACCAATCAAATGGAAGGGATTTATCACGTAATAGAAGAGAAGAACTAAAAGTTGGTTATACACTTACCATGATGGTCCAAGAACCAGAATTTGCGTATCTTGAAAATTGGCATAGAGAACCACCAGTCAAACATCAGGTGTAGTATGAAATATGCTAGCATCAACTAACCATACTAAATCAACTGAGAATTTGGGTATTAACACATGTAGACGCTATCAGAAAATACGAACCGGAACATCCTAACACCGTATTCTGCTTTCTTTCATTCTTGGTAAGCATTAACAATCAGAGCGGTAAAACCAGAATAGATTAACATACTTTTTTTGAAAGAAAGGGGTTTTCCACCCATTTTATTGAATGAAACCACAGTAAACATAGTCATGAAGGAGCTCGGGAGCAGTCTAAGTGACTGACCAGACGAAAATTAATATACTATTTCGCTATATAAAGTGGGTTGGCAATTTGGCATCAGAAAATATTCTTTAATAGTAGAAGTAATTCAGCACGTTGCATAAAGGACTCTGCTGTTTGTTGAAGCCAACTGACAGAGAGCCCAAGACCCAAGTCAAATTAGATGGGCCAACCAGCACCAACCAGTCAAAACACATGGAAAGACAAACGGCAGGAAAAGAATGAATAGGAAAAGGTAACTGCATGATATACAGATAAAATTGAACAAGCTGCACCACAAGGCATCACAGGTTAAGCCTGCAGCCACGAAATATTGCAGTTGTTCTTCAGTGGCAGTATAACTGTAGAAAAACATGCAATCTTTTCATAAAAAAGAACAAATAAGAAGACAAATGCAATCCATCAGCTACAGCTCTAGCCTAGCCTCCAAACTCAATCCGGTAAGCCATGCCCTGGCCCATGGATTATATTTATGTAAAATAACCTGTTAGGCACGTGGGCAACTACACTAGTAGTAGTATTCCCTCCGTTCGGAATTACTTGTCTCGAAAATGGATGTATCTAGAACTAAAATACGTCTAGATACATCCATTTTCGCGACAAGTAATTCCGAACGGAGTATAATATAATCCTCATTTGTTAATTTCAGTTGGTGATCACAAGGTGTAGTACAAGTGGGAAAGACTTTTCGGTTTGGCGATTTCCCTGTGAGGAAACTTATTACCACCTTGGTGGCAGATAACTGGTCAAAACAAAATGAGGACCAGCTGGAAGCAAGAGAAAACAATTGGTAACTGAAAACTGCAGGTAGCTTTTTATTTTAGAAAAAAAAAACTGCAGGTAGGTGGTGACAGACGAGAAAGCAAAAGAATTGGCGTGACTTGTGTAATCTGATTAACTTGCTCCTCCGAGGAGGATGAATTGCACCAAAAAACAGTAGGGAAATTGGTGAGCACATTCAATGTATATCTTTTAAATTTTAATGTTAATAAGAGAAGGCACACCAAAAGAAATAAATTTCTCCCGATTTTGTTTGTTTGACGGAGATGACACGCGGAAATGATGAACTCCGTCAAACTCGTACGGTGATCTTTCACTACGCGCAGAGATGAGACACGGAAATGATGAACACTGTTTTTTTTATTGATGAAGGATGACGAGCACGGTCAAACTCCTGCGGGGATCTTTCCCCGCACGATCTTTCCCCCGCGTCTCCAAGAAGATGTTTGGCACGGGGCCAGAGCGATTAGGAAATGGATGGAAATGGCCAAGAAGATGGAGCCCTCACCTTGGAGCCCCGGCTGCCGGAGCTGGAGAGCCGCCGCGAGGACACGGACGGCGACCTCGCCTTCTCCTCCCCCGTCGCCGGGCCGGCCTCCACCGCCGTCGTTGGATGGTGCGCCTCGCGTCCCGGCGGCGGCGGCGGCGGGGCGTCCTCGAGGGCCCTCTGGCGGTCCGGCAGGCGGATGCAGAGCTTGGTGGCGAGCGCGCGCTTGGCCCGGCCCCAGGCGTCCGCCATTGCTAGCTCCTCCCGACGCGACGCGACCCGACCCGGCCCGGCCCCTCTCTCGCGCACACAGAGCTGGGAGCGGGAGTGGGATCGCTCGGCGGAGGAAGCGGATCAGGAAGGAGCGCCGGAGGGAGGGAGAGGGAGGGAGTTGGTTGGCTCGGGTCCCGGCTTCCTCTCGTCGCGCGTTCGCCGCGGGCGTCCGTTTCTTGGTTTACGTGGAGCGTCGCGGCGAATAAAACAACGGGGGCAGGGGAAACTCGTTCGTGCTTGGCTTCCCCGTTTTGCCCTCGGGCCAGAGGGTGTGGACGCGCCGGGATCCCCGGTCAGCGCGGGGCGTTTCGGGGCTTTCGCGTCCCTGAGTTACTTGGTAGACTGACTCTGTCAGTCAGTCTGTCCGTGCTTCGAATTCGGAATTTATTCGTAAGATAAGAATTGAATTTGTCTTCAGTTTCAGCTGTTCGACGCGAGGAATGTTGAAGCTTTTTTGGGTTTGCTCGGATTCAGTTTCGGAGACGCGGCGGCTGCGTCTCGATCGTGTGGCCGGCGGCCAACGGCGAACGAGTTTTGGTCACAACATTGGCGTGAATTGATCACATATCACATTAAGGTAACGGCTGCTTTGAAGATGCTTGCATATGGCGCGACCGTAGATTTGTGGGACGAGTACCTCCGAATATCTGAAAGCACATGTGTTGAAGTCATGGTTAATTTTTCAACTGCGATGATCAAGTTGTTTGGACCGGAGTACTTGAGGGAACCAACTATCGTAAACACCACAAGGCTAATACCACTGTTGAAAGCAAGAGGGTGCCCAGATACGCTCTGATCCCTGGATTGCATGTACTAGCAATCAAAGAGTTACCCATATGCTCTACAAGGGCAATGTCAGGGCCATTGCAAGAAGCTCACTCTCGTTCTGGAAGCAGTTGCATCACAAGATCTCTAGATTTGACACTCTTTCTTTGGAGTACCTGAGTCTCACAATGACATCAACATTTTGTAGCGGTCTTTATTATTTGCAAAGTTGTGTGCGAGACAAGCTCCTCCATGCAACTATACCATCAATGATCATAAATACAACATGGGCTATTATCTTTGTGTTGGTACCTATCTTCATGGTCGACCTTCGTCAATGCCATGTCTAAACCAAGGGGTTAAAAAATATTATACTTTGCCCAAAGGAAAGAAGAAGCAAAAAAGGATGTGGAGAGGGCATGCATTTGGAATGCTCCAAGCCCGTTTTGGCAGTTGTTCGAGGAGCTGTAAAAACATGCGATCCATAGACATTGTGGGGGTGATGACAGCTTGTGTGATAATGCACAACATGAGTAGACGATGAGGGTAATAAAGTTCACCACTATCTGAAATTTGAGCGCATGGGTGATCTCATTGAACTTCCAAAGCAAAATCCGGCGACATTATTTGAGGATTTTATTCAAATGCATCAACAGAATCGGCATCGAGTAACTTATGAGCAGGTTCGGAATGATCTAGTTGAGTATTTGTGGGCGCTTGGCGGGGAGAACTAAAAAGTTGTGTCCGAATAAGTTGAAGTTCAAATTGAAACTATTTTATTAAAAAAAATCATGTTTGGATTGTAATATTTTTATTTAAATATTTTTCATTGAAATATTTGCACAACAAAATTATGGACCAAAGATTAATTATTTTAAATGCTCCGGATGTAGGAAATAAAATAAGATGGGCATTTGGTGCATAGAGATGGATGACCGCCCCACTACCCGCTATTTGCAGACACATCCAAACGTATCCGCGAACATTTGGGGTGTCCGATCTGAGGGACTGTGTCGGAGATGCCCTAACAAAGTGTTTCTTCATTTGGATTACTTGTGACTTTCCAAATTTCAATGTATTGTTTGGGGTAAACTTCAATGTATTTCAATCATGCATTGCTTGTTCTTCTCACTTTCTTGGGCTATAGCAGTGGGGAGCGTGTCTTTCAGGCATGCTCAACGAGCTAGAGTCTCCCCAATATTAATTTGAACTCAGGCATGAGACAATGACTACCGTTCAGTGTGCGCGCGTGTGGTGTTGGCTGTCACACAACTCCTTGATGACGACTATTCATGGTCCTTGTCAACAAATTTTTTTTTTGCTTTGATAAGATGTATTGCCCCTTGGGCTGTTAAGTTTTTTGATCCAATTTTCTTTGTAAACTAAATCAACTTGTTTTTTTCTCAGAGAGACTTCTATTATAAATGGGCAAGACATTTGAGGCTCCAAAATATGATGAGGAGGAAGGATGTTGACCGAATAATTAAGACTTAGCTTAAAGCACGCCTAAGGGGATCACTGTCATGTACTTGTATTACTACTAGTACATCGCTTCTTCCAAGCAACAATACCAGCATTACCTCACTCCCCCAACAACTTATAATTAGGAACGGAGGGAGTACGACATAGTCGTTTCTTCTAGGATCCGTGGTTCATCGCTTGCAAGCAACAATATGAATTAGTCTGCTTGATTGACTAGCCGGCGCTACATTTGTCCACGTCTTCTTCAGATAAGCTCCACATGGATGGATGGACGCGTTGAGATGCTCATGAAGGAATAATAACAACGACTTTTGTGTGTGTAGAATTGTGGATGTCTTTGAAGGAATAATATACTCTTTCTCATCAAAGAGAAAAAGGGAATAATACTCGTACTCGACAACGCCATGACTATATCAAGCGAATATACTAGTACTCCCTCCGTCCCAAAATAAATGTCTTGAGCTTAGTACAGATTTGTAATAGAGCTAGTACAAAGTTGAGACACTTATTTTGGGACGGAGGGAGTAGTAGTGAGTGACATTGCATGCCATGCCGGGCACGGTGCTACTGGAGCTAGTCTGCGTGGACTATGATCCGCATTAATCGATTCCATGCCGCTGCACGCTATCTACTTGACTACTTCACCGCCTCGATCGGTCCGCAGAAACGTTGAAACGTACGTACGAGGACGTGTTAATTATAGTACTGCATCAATCTATCTAGTGGCGCAAGCCCGCACGTACGTGTACGCGGTGGCGGCGAAACAAAAAAACATGTGCTGACGTAGACACGAATGGATGAACGTCAACAATGAACAACGACCAATCATGTACTCCGATGTACGCATGCACATCCATGTCAATCGAATCGAACAAACGATGCCTAAATTATCACTCAAAGCAAGAAAATACATTTAGATACTTCATTAAGTTGTATAATATTGTAAAAAAACGCTCTTATATTATGGGACGGTTAATTTGCATCTCTTATATAATATTGTAAAAAACGCTCTTATATAATATCTGCTGACTAGCATTGAATTAGAGATGTTTCTGTCGGTTAATTTGCATCTCCGGTGGAGGAAAACGTCACCCATGTCGCTTCTGGTCAATGTTTTGGTGCCGAAGAGAGAACACACGCGAGTGTACGTGTGGATGTACAGGAACGGGATCAATAACAGAGCTGGAGCGCACCCCCGCCCAGGAACGGGATCAATAACAGATCCGGCCGGGCCGGGAGAACCGGACAAGGTTGAACAGAGCCGGAAGAGACGAACGAGGCTAGGTGCAGATCACTGTCACGTAGCACGTCAAAGGTAGCACTCCAGGATGCATGAGAGCGACGGACGTACGTGATCGCATCGTGTACGCCGGCCGGTGCATATCATATATACATGGCTGCATGTGCATGGCCGTAGCTTGCATCAACTTTTCATACACTTTCTGACGTGCTCCGGTATCCATGATCTTGACGCGTAACCACAAGACGCCCGAATTGGCTGGACAACAGTGTCCCGCCCCCGGAATCCGATTCAGCTGCAGCAATGTGCAACCAGCTAGCTAGACACAGATAGAGCATTATATTGATTCTCAAAAAAAAAAAAAAAAAGAGGGGGCATCGACCGCATATGTGCGGTGCAGCTGGCTGGTCCGCGACATGTCTACGCATCCACCGGTGGCGGTTGGGCGTAATCAAGAATCCATGCATGAGAATGGATCGACGACGGAGTAATACTAGGAAAGATTCAGAAGGCCGGCGTTCGTCCAGCTCTAGCCGCATGCATGCATGCGCATGTGCCGGCCATGTTCTTGCCTGCTTCGGATCAAACGGCGCGGTTAATGGTGCTACGAAGGACCTGCGGTTCAAGTCCGGCGGCTCGATCTGGCGCTCAAGAGAGTGACATATGGACGGTCATCGCTGGAGTGAACTGCAGCGATGCACACTAGGAAAAAGAAGGCCTGCCGGCCGGCCGGAGTCTCGCATGCGGCGCGCCGTCCGAACCACATGTTCGGCGGCGCGCGGTTGGTGGGGGTTGGACTCGCACCGGACATGAAGGCGTCTCGCTCGTCGTTCGCACTTCGCCGTCGCCTCCGTCTGCACTTTTTCTTCGGGTCCAATTTGGCATGCAGCTGAGAGATGACTCGAATCCGATTTGGTTGGGGGCTAGGCTAGCTGGCTAGTGTGTCAACTCGACCGTGGACTGGTGCAGGAGTAGCGGAGACTCAGAGCGATCGATTGCGTGGATAGCCAGGTGCGTGGGCGTGTATCGTGACCAGTGTACCGCGACGACGCGAGCGTCTCGGGACGCGTTTGGTACCCTGCATCCCGCCCAAGCAGGTCCGTTGGATGCAATTTTCTTTTTTGTTGGGCTGTTTGGTTATACGTAAACACTATTGATTCTGCATGGCGCGATTCTTAAAGCAACATTTTATCTATATCACTGGAAACGACCAAATCGACCGTTTCCAGCGGGTCAAGCCCGAGCGATGCTCTCGAGCCCACAACACGTGGATTGGCTCTCACGAGACGTGTACTTGGTTTGTAGGTATTTTCCTCAAATCACCTCTTTAATCTGATAGACTTACTGGATCGACTAGGAGTAGATCAGTGGGATATTGTCTGTATTCGGGTGTTTACCTTAGCGTTCCGGCCATTGCTGGTTCGTCGATGGAGGACTGCGCCCGGGCAGCGACGGTCGGTGTAGAGGTCGACGGTGAAGTGCATGAGTGGCAGCGGTGGAGTTTCCCATCGCTTCAGTGCCTCCCTCTGGATCGGATGGGGTTAGGAGTGGGGAACAGTGGCGGTGACGAACCTCGTACTCCGTGCCCCTGGTCCCCACCTCCTCTTTATAGCACTGCGCGACAGGGGCCCACCAGCCTTGCTTGGGCTGGACGCCCCCGATCAGGGCGTGGGTCAAGTGCCCAATGAGCCGTTGGGCCCATTGGTGGAGAGATCAACCTAACATTCTCCCCCTTGATCTCATCATTATACTTTTAACTTTATACTTTGAAATAACTCTTTTCAAAGTACTCATTCCATCACAGATTTGCATGTAGAGCATGTCTCATCATCACGGTTCATTCCCGATAGAATCAACACCTACAACACACTCCTCTGTTTTGAAACAGATTATTTAACCTTGGGCCCTTTTATTGTCCGGAAATCTTAGACTATACCATAAAACCCATGTCGACTGTGTGTTCTCCGAACACACTGGGCGGCAAGCCTTTAATAAGCAGATCTGCAAACACTTGTCTGTTGCTTTTATGCTTCAAGCATTTCTACATGATTCCGGACTTTCTCCTTCACAACGCATAACTCTGTGTCAGTGTGTTTGGCATCAACACTTGACTCGTTGTCATAGGAGCGAAAAACTTAAAATGGTTATCGCTGTTGTCAACCATTATCAATTCCGGGTACAGGTTTCCATAACGATTTTGCCTGTCCCTCAGCCTCATATCATGCTATACTTTATATTTGCATCACATTGATGATAAATGATTCATTCTATAGAGTTCTTCCACACAAAAACTCCTAATGTGAAGGTCAACGACAATTGTGGATTTCGTTGTACATTTCACAAGTTTTTATCTTTGTACTCACAACCTTTTGAGAGCACTTGTTTCTTTCAGCATGAGGCCGATATCTTTGACTCCATTCCATCAATTTAAATATGTACTGGACATTGCCAAAACAACCCGGATATGTGAACTATGTCACGGTAATGTTACACTTTTGCATTCATAAAGCTTCCAACAGCTGAAGCATATGGTACCATATTCATTTGGTCTATTTCGTATTGACTTTTGAAACACTAAAGTTCCCAAAATCATTACCCTTTACTATAAGAACAGGCGTAGGTTTTCTCGCATGCATACTTTAGAAACTTTCCTTAGCATGCCCATGCGACACACCTAATACCCCTTTTATTCTTTTCTCGGTGAATCTCGATCCTTATAACGAGAGACATTCTTTTAAACTTTGAGGACAAGAACTTCTTTTCCTCCTGCAGTCGAATTAACATCACTACTAACAAGCAGAATGTTATCCGCATGTACAAGATATAGGAAATGAAATTCCCATTCTATAACTTTATATGGATACAATTGTCCTCTCATTTTCTTTAACCCAAAACAACATTTGATTGCTTTAGTCCATAAAAGACTTCTTCAGGCAGTATCCCCTGTGTTCTTTACTTTCATCTGATGTAACTCAGATCATAATATCTTTCATCTGATGTAACTCAGATCATGATGTGCTACCAACACTCATTGTAATCTATTCGGTGTAAAATGCGCAAAAACCTTTCGATTTTAGTCGTGTTTTACACCTTTACATATTTCCTTTGGAGTCACATTGTCCTTGTAGACTCTTTACAGCCTACTGTTTTGGCTCCATTGGAAATTACTCGTGAGTCCCGAACATCGTCAGAATTCACCAATTTCATTTCATCTCATATAGTCTCTTATCATTTAGATAAGAAGACACTTCTCAAAACTCGATTGAGCGCTTTAAATGAGGTGGGATCAACCTCCATTTGAATTTCACTAATATAGACTTTATAGTAATCAGAAGTATCTGATTTTCTCATTCCTTGAGACCATCTGTGTCTCAGGTACTGGCACTTCTTTCATATGGGGCTGTTCTTGCTCTGTCATTGCCAAGAGGCAAATTAATTGTAGTCTTTCACTTCCAAGAGGCAATAGGTTTTACAGGGACCTTTATCACAAGATCCATGTTTAATCATTCCTCCTTTATAGAGCTAACAACGGGTGTTGTATAAGTCATACAACATGCACCCCAGATACAATCTATTCGAGTCTTAGGTATCTTCATACCATGCTCCCCCAGATTACTCCATCTTCACTAAGAATGGCGTATCTTTAAACTTTATTATTTGAGTGCTTAATGACCGTTGCACATAAGGTGTACGGTCGATACTAGGAAAGCATAATAGCTACTCCATACTTTTCTCCCAGAGTGGGACACATTAAACGCACATGAGTCATCATATCTTTCTCCTGTCACACAGGATAAGTCTTAGCCAAAATTTCTCCTGACGTATAGGATTTTTGACATAATACTATGTCAACTTTACCCAGTTACGCAGGTGTTTTCCCAGACCTTTCCCGCCATGCGGTTTCTTATCATAATCATCTTTTCCCGCTATGCAGGTAATTCCCTGTAAGGGACATAAATGCCAAAATTGGCTCTTTTGACTGCATATTCAATCATCAAATTCAGAAATAAATTCAAATGCTCTTTGACACACGTGCTTGATCCGACGTTGGTCAAATTAAACACACATGTTGCTTGTTTCATTTCAAATCATGTTGATTGAAAAATCTTCTTCATAGAGAGTACATGAAAGACATTCGTCAACCAAGACTCTCAATGATCTTTCTCTTTTCTTTTGAAGCCATCCTTTAGAGAGCACATACTCCCTCACGTTATGACCTTTCTTGGTCATCTTTCGGGTCAAAAGTACCCAGCCATTCGCTTTCGTGAATGAAAGCATGGAAAACTTTTAGTCTGAGAAAACTTAGCCAATAATCAACAATAATGAGCATAAAAAAAATAACCCTACGTTGGTCTGGTTAAAAAATATGCACATTAAACTTTTTAAAACTTTCTTTTTATACTCTAAATCACCGTTGTGATAGAATTAGAATAAAACTCGTTCTTCTACATTAATTCCATATCACCGTTGGGCGGAAATGGAAATAATGCATATAAGTCATAAACAATGTGATGATAGTATTTCTATTAAACAACTTTGCTAAGAAATAATCATCATCATCAACTTTATTGCAGCGGAAACAAGAAATATGCAATTTCTCTAGTTCAAGAGCATTTCTTCATCTTTAGCTGTTCTCTGAAAATTGATCACTTTGACACAAAATTTATCAGAGTTTAAGCTTTGAACATAAGACTCATAGAATTATAGTATTGTTATCATCAACGTTAGTCAGAAAATAACAATACCATATTTTAACTTTAAAACAAATATCTTTCTTTTGTCATAGCGGAAACTATCTGCATCTTATTTCACCCACAAGTGAAAAAGACTTCTCTCAAAAACTGTTCTTCCAATTAAATTTTCCCGTTGGTTCCAATTTAATTGAAGGATAAAACTTTTACTTTGCAGCGAAACTTTACAATATTCTATTCATAAGAATTTTATTTTTCTTTTAAAAGAGCACTTTTCTTTATTTATTTTTTGCAGCGGAAAACATGAATAAAAATTCATGGACTTCTTATTCTTTACAGAAACTTTTCTTTGACCAAATAAAAAATTCATGAACTTTATTATTTTCTTTATAAAATTCATGAACATTTCTTTTTCTGAAAATTTTCTATTTTCATTTTCAGAAACTTTTTCTGTTAACTTTTCTATTTTCTAAACAAAAATTTTCGTTTGAAAAAATTGCATAGAAAATCTATCTGAAATCTGCCCAAAACCTGAACAAAAAACTAAAAAACAAAATAGAAAACGCAGCTGGCCCAGCGCGCTCGGCCCGCAGCGGAAAAAGTCGGCCCACGGCCTGCCCTGCGCGCCGTGCCTCGCGAAATGCCTCGACCCGGCCTGGGCCGCCCGCGGCTGTGTCCTCGGCCCAGCGACAGCGCGCCCGGCGGCTGCTGCCCGCCTGCACTTTCGGCCCGAAAAGCCCGTTGGCAGCTAGGGTTTTGATCCAGGCCGTTGAACGCGATCGGACGACTCACCATTATTTTTGCTGGATCAAAACTATCCCACCGCACCAGCTCGGGTCAAACTCTCATCCTCTCGTCTCTCGCCCGACGATGTCCCGGTCGCCGGCGACCGCGCCGTGCTCGGCCGCCGCGCCGTGCCTGTCCGGTCGAGCCGCCGGCGACGGCGTCCACCACCGCGCGAGCCTGGCCGTTCTCTTTCTTCCCCCTTTCCCTTCTTCTTTCTCTTCTTCTGTCCCGTCGGCTCCCTCTCTGTCAAGGTAAAAAGGGCAGCGCCCTGGTAGGCCGCTCCGGCCCCCGTGCTCGGCGGTGAGGGCCACTGCGCCACGCGAGCCGTTCCCCTTCCCTCTCTTCTTCCACCACCACCCCAGCGCGAGAGGGACGCGAGCAGCGCGAGCAGAGCCTCCTCTGCTCCCCTTCGCGCGAGCGACGGCGGTTTCCAGATGCGGCGCCCCCGCTGACCCCTTTGCCGGCGTGCGCGAGCACCTCGAGGGTGAACGCGTCGCCGTCAAATGGCTCTGTGGTGGTGCCCTTTGCCCCTGTGGGGTGAGTTCTTCTTCCGAACGGCTCGGCTTGCCGATGCCCGTCCGGATCGAGAGGAACGGCGCGGCCGTTGCGGCGGCGCAACTTTTCCGACGAGGAGTTCTTTTCTCTCTATCTGCTTCGATCCGAGATCGAAATCGTATTTGTGTTCGTTTTCTTTTCTCTTTTGATTCGTTTCCGAATCTTTCTTTCCCAACTTGATGTACTCACTAGACTGGCTCTTAGATACCATTGCTAGACTTACTGGATCGACTAGGAGTAGATCAGTGGGATATTGTCTGTATTCGGGTGTTTACCTTAGCGTTCCGGCCATTGCTGGTTCGTCGATGGAGGACTGCGCCCGGGCAGCGACGGTCGGTGTAGAGGTCGACGGTGAAGTGCATGAGTGGCAGCGGTGGAGCTTCCCATCGCTTCAGTGCCTCCCTCTGGATCGGATAGGGTTAGGAGTGGGGAACAGTGGCGGTGATGAACCTCGTACTCCGTGCCCCTGGTCCCCACCTCCTCTTTATAGCACTGCGCGACAGGGGCCCACCAGCCTTGCTTGGGCTGGACGCCCCCGATCAGGGCGTGGGTCAAGTGCCCAATGAGCCGTTGGGCCCATTGGTGGAGAGATCAACCTAACATAATCTACTTCCTCCCTTCTACACAACCGTGCTTCGATTCATCATAAGTTGTACACAATAAATATACATCTCGATGTTCTAATTCCATTCAGGCGATCGGATCGTAGTTTCGTTCACTCTATATGTTGAATTCCGCGTTGAGGCTTTTTTGGACGAATCGACCGTTTGAAGTTTCTTTTGAGGAGTAGTTTCGCCTTGCTGTTTTACACAATTTTTGTGTTGTGTGTTTTCTGTTTCACAAATCACAGACAAGTAGATCTATTATGTGAGTAGTGTAATGTAATATGCATCTCTTTTACTCCTAAACTCGTTTGCCAGTCTCTTCTAATCTACACAACTATGCTTCGATTCGACATAAACTGTATATGAACAAAATGCACATCGATGTTGTGGTTCCATTCAGACGATTGGTTCGTGATTTCATTGATTGTCAATGGTTTTCAATTTCGTGTTTACGTTTGAAGCTATTCACGATCGACTGTTTGAATTTTCATTTGACCAGTAGCTTCATCTCTCATGTTGT
Source organism: Triticum aestivum (assembly GCF_018294505.1). Classification (NCBI taxonomy): domain Eukaryota; kingdom Viridiplantae; phylum Streptophyta; class Magnoliopsida; order Poales; family Poaceae; genus Triticum; species Triticum aestivum. The sequence continues at coordinate 497,176,806 of NC_057805.1, forward strand.
ACTTCTTTTATTTCGATAGCCGTAGACAAATACATATACATCTCACTTGTCCCTTCTAATCTCCCCAGTGTACTGTAAAACGATGCCTCAAACTTGTGGGAATGATGTCACATGTGTGTGCTCTTCATGTGAAACGTATGTGTGTGCGTGTGTTGTTCATGCGAACGTGCGGGTGTGCTGGCGCATGTGTGTTGTTCATTGAAGTGTGTGTTGTCACGTGTACATTCTACTTTAACCTCTCTGTTTCAGTGTAGTTATCAACTCCTAACCACGATACATGTATGCAACCAAACACCGCGTAGGAATTGCTTTTTAAACGGTTTTTTACCGGGGTTTTTTGACTTTTTGGTTTTCAACCGGCCTTTTTTAGATTTTGGACGAAACAAAAAAATTCGAAAAAAAATTTGTGCTAAAAAACACGTTTTCGAAAACGAAAAAAAATTGTTTTCTGTTTTTTTTCCCCAAGAGGCACGGCCCCGTCTCTCAAAAACGAAAAGAAAAAACGTGTTTTCTAACATTTTTTTCCTTCCGCGAGAGGCACGGTTTTGCTTCCGCGAGACGCACGGTGGTGCTTTCGCAAAAGGCACGGACGTGCCTCTCGTAAATGAAAAAAAAGCGTGTTTTCTATTTATTTTTTTGCTTCCACGAGAAGTACGATTTTGCTTCTGCGAGAGGCACGGCCGTGCCTCTCGTGCCTCTCGGAATCAGAAAAAAAAATTCCAGTTTTTTTCCTTCCGCGAGAGGCACGGCCGTGCCTCTTTCGGAATGGGGAAAGAAACCATGCTTCCAGTTCAGTTTTTTCGTCCGGTTTTTTCGTAAAAAAAAGTTCGTCAAAACCTTCCAACATGGGATCTAGTTTTGAAGATCTTGACGCGAGGAATTCAACGGTGAAAACGGTTCGAGATTTGGACGCATGGTTTAAAATATAAAATGTTTTGAATAAACGGATCTACGAAAAAAAAAAAGCTCACAGGTTGTGACAAGTGGCGCACATGCAGCGCGCCACTGTGACAGCCTGAGGAGGTGGGAGTGATCTTTGCAAGGAGTACTCCTCAATTAGTAATTTCGTTTTTTATTTGATGTTCTGTTGGAAGTGGCCCACGAAAAAGGCTGGGTAAGCAACTAGCACGGGCCCAGCCAGGATTTATTGCAAACGGACGAACGTGACATATTTAGTGGACCAGCCCAGTCGGCGCTTTACCGAATGCTCCACCCCTCTAGTTTCTTCAACGATTTTTTATTTCTACTTTTCTTGATTTTCTTTGGGCTTTCTGTTAGTTTCCTAATGTTTTTCATAAAAACAAAATAGGTAATTTAGGAACAAAAACAATTGCAAGAGAATTTTTGAAAATGTTCAAATTGTTTCTAAATACTCTTCAAAATAAAAAATGTTTGAAAGTTAAAAAATATTATCCAGTTTAATAAATGTTGTGAATTTCATATGTATTTATGAATTTCTAAAATTTATCCCAGATTGGTAAAAATACTTGCATATTTTTAATATTGTCATCCCCTTTCTAAAATATTAATAATATTATAAAATATTTACTCTTTTAAAAAATACATGAATTTTCAGAATCTTCACAGAAAAATAGGCAATATGGAGGATAAGGGGAAAAATAAAAATGAAAAAAATGAAGGAAACGCCCCAAAATAAGCGAAACAAAAAAGTAAAAAGAGAAACGTAAAGAAACAAATAAACAAGGAAACAGGAGAAAAAACCAGCCCATTTCTGCCTCCCTGTGCAATCTGCCAGCTATTTCACGCAATGAGCGTCAAACAAAGTTTGCCGTAAAAGGGGCCTACGACCAGTAGTTCATAGTGGGTTCTCATCCTTCAAAAAATACGAGTGTAAAAGCGATCATCCTAAGATGATCATCTCATGGTTATTGGGAATGAATCAAATCAAATGGTGTATGTCTCAATCTTTCTGATTTGCTCATACGAAACAAAAGTCAAAAGGATAAGAGCACCAATCATTCACAATGGAAGTAGGTATTGCGCCACCTACTTACTCCCTTGGTTCCTAAATATAAGTCTTTTTAGAGATTCTAATAGAAACTACATACAGAACAAAATGACTGAATCTACCTATATACATCCGCACGTACTCCTTATTGAAATCTCTAAAAAGACTTATATTTAAAAACGGAGGGAGTACTACTTTAGGGATTGGACCGACCAATTAAACTAATGTGTTAGGCATACTCGCCCACATTTTATTTTATTGAAGATTTGCTGATTTATTTTATTTTATTTTGTCCTTTCATTTCTATTTCATTTTGATTTTTTGAAAGAAATAAAATGGCACGGAAATTCTAAATTTATTTACTTATTTTAGGATAAAATGTTCAGGGTATTTGAAAACATATTTACCTATTTCATAAATATTTGTACATTTTAGAAATTGTACATAAAAATTAAAATAGTGTCATCGAAATGTTAAAAAATGCTTATTTGGGAAAACATTCAGGTAAGTTTGAAAAGAGCTTTCATATCCGAAAAAATGTTCCTGCTATAGTAGGAAAGTGTTCTACATTCAAATAACCTTCAGGAAATTTTGAGAAAGTGTTATATATGTGTCAAATATTCCTGTAATTAAAAAGTGTTTGCTTTTTTTAAATCTTCACATAATTAGAGAAGGCGTTCCATATTACTATAGAAATAATTATGTTTTCTTGATGTGCCACGTGTTTTCTAAATGTTCACGTTCTTCCAAAAAGTGTTCACGAATTTTTAGAAGTGCCCATGTGATATAGAAGTGTTACACATTTTTTAAATGTTCGTGTAATTTTAAAAGTGTTCACACATGGAGAGAAGACACTATCACTACAACTTATCTTTTTCATTATTGCAAAAAATAAAAGGAATTGTAGTTGTCATAGAGAAAAAAACCAAATCGGTTCAAATTTCAGGTGGTAGTATTCAGAACGGGAACAAATGAATGGGCAAATACCCATATACCGATTAAGAGCATCTCTAGCTGACCCGTATAACTCCGACGAACTGCATTTTCCCGGCCGGTATACGGGGCGGGCCAAAAGAACGGCCTGGGCCCGACCCGTAAAACTTTTACACGCAGCCCGTAAACCGATCGGCGTTCCGGTATATATGCAGGCGCCGGATCAATTTAGGGTTCCCGTCCTTCATTCCCGCATCCATCTCCGCCGCAAAATGAAAACTCCAGCGAGAAATCTCTACCCCTCTGGTAGCGAATTCTGGCGCATTTGACCACCGGATCTTGGTGGCGATGGCGTCCACAGGTGCAATGCATGGCAGTTTCGGCGGGCGCGATGGGTCCGAGCGCCGCAGACGGTTGGCCGGCTGCAAGCTGCGCAACGACAATTAGGCTGACAGTTCCTCCCTCTGCCCTCCCGCGTCGGAGAAGCGCAGGGAGCAGGCGCGCACCCGCGGCACGAAGTCCTCCAACGCTGGCTTGTGGGCATGGGCTACTTTCCAGCGCCTCGAGGGGATCTTCGATCCTTCCATCCAGCGCCTCTGGGCGGCCGAGGACGCATGCTGGAGGCGAAGGAAGCCGCCGCTGCCAGAGATGCAGCTGCGGCTGCGCACCTGCCGGCGCTCCGGGAGGAGTACCAAGTCGCTTCGACCCTCTCCGACACGCTCATCTACCATACCCTCCACGGCAACGAGCCCCCACCCTGCAACGGCGACTCGGACGACAACAACGACTCGGCGAGGAGTAGTTGCTAATATGAATTATCTAGTTTTATTAGTAGTTTAATTTTGTGTGCTATGTGCGGAACTATCTACTACCTCCGTTTCAGTTTACAAGTCATGCGCGTATACCTAGGTTGCCAATTTTATCACCCTAATATAAACTATATAACACACAAAAAAATATCTTTTGAAAGTAGAAACTCTGAAGTTTATGTTGGTATATTTTTTGTAATATATGACTTGTATTAGGTTGGTTAAATTGACGACCTAAAAGCAAAGCAGGCCATTGGATGAAGATTATATGGTTGATGAGAGGCTAAGTCAGTCAGGCAATGATGTGGCAACTCAAAGTACAATTCGCTCCAAAGCGGTACTCACTCCATCCCATCTCATAAATATAGTCCCAAACAGCTTGTAAAACAATGCTGCACGACATGGACGTTCCGCGGCGGCTGGTGATGCTGCATAATTAGACAAGTATCTATCTAAAATAAGAATTCTTTTATTTCAGAAAGAAGATAAGAACAAGAGGCTCACAGAGAGGGAACTTTACGTTTCTTTTAGGTAGTAGAGATTAGGATTAGTGCCATAGTCTAATTACAGAAGAAGAAGAGTACCATGGTCTTCAAGTTGGACAATTAGCGTTAGGAACTGCATGTGATGGTGAAAGTTTATGTTGGTATATTTTTTGTGATATATGACTTGTATTAGGTTGATCAAATTGACGACTTAGGGGTATGCGTATGCCTTGTAAACTGAGAGAGGTAGTAGTTTTATTTATGAACAATGCTTGTATGATGATGATTTATCGGGTGAACTTGATGTTTCAAATCGAATAGGAATCCGGCGAGGTTTACGGATCTGTTCTGCCCATGCGTCCGCCGTCCCGCAAACATGGGAAAAATTCCTATACGACCGGGTCGCACGGTTTCCATCAGTAGACCCACTGGATTGAGCGACACCTGGCAACGTGAATCTTGACGCAACGCGGTAACAACTCACCGGATTTCCTTTGCCCAATCTCGATTTCCAGCTCGGTGCGCTCGTTCCCGACGATGACGGCATGACGGCAAGACGGCGGTGACACATCCGGACAACGGCAGCCAACAACATTGTTGTACGTCATGACTGATGGATTTTCCAAGACTGATCTGGTTGCAAGAAAAACGAGAGAGCCGGCGAGCAGTGGAGTTACGCCGGCGGCGAGCAGCAGATGTGCCCGGCGTCAAGGACCATGGCATCGGCCGGCGGGGAGAGCCGCGTGCTTGTGCCGGCGTCGAGAAGTTCTGCCGCGACGGATGGGGCAAGCAGCCTGACGGCCAGAGGTGCGGCTCCTCGGCGGTGATGGAATGGCACCCTGGTCGTTTCAATTCATGGCAAGGCGTGGGGAAGAAGGAAGTCTGCATTAAGATTCGCATTGCCAGGTGTCACTTAATTGAGGGGCGCTGATAGGCGCCGGCGCGCCGGCCTAATCTTTCGGCCGGTCACGCCTCACCCGTCCGATACAAACTTTTTAAACCGTCAGATCTGATCCAATGTCCCCGTTGTACTGTTTCTTTTTCGCTTTTGCCCGTGAATCTGAAATTGGGAGAGCAGGAACGAGAACTGCCATGGACGAGCGACATGACCGGCGTCGAAGCTCGCCGGATCTCCGCCCCTTCCTTGCTCGCCACCGCTCGCCGCATCTCCGCCCCTTGCCGGCTCGCCGCCTTCCCTCCCGAGCAGCCCCACTTCCATCTTGCCTCGGTGCCCGCACGTCGTCTTCGCCCCCCCGCCGGCTTGCTGCCTTCGCTCCCGAGACCCGAGCAGCCCCGCTTCCATCTCACCTTGGTGCCCGCACGTGGGCTCCGCCCCCCGTCGGCTCATCGCCTTCGCTCCCGAGTAGCCCTGCTTCCATCTCGCCTCGATGCCTGCACGTCGTCTCCGCCCCCGTCGGCTCCGGAGTACGCTGGTTCCAGCAAACCAAGTCACCGGATCCAGCAATCCAGATCACCGGTTGCAGCAAGAAATAAGGTGGTTGTAGCTCACCGTTGCCGCCGGCCACACTTCACCGTCATCCCCTGGCTGTAGCATATGCGGTCGCCAGTGGAAGCTTTCTGGTTGCCGTTTGCAGCAAAAACGCAGAGCTGCCGTCGCCGCCGCACTTCACCGGATGCAGCAAATCCAGGCGCCGGTTGTAGCTTTCTCATTGTCGGTTGTAGCAAAATCACAACGCCGTCGCCGGAACAATGGTTGTAGCTCGCCGCTCCACCGTCCTAGCAAAAAAGGCTTGCTGTTCCCAGCAAAATGGCCAGCGGCTTCCAGCAAAATTGCTCGTCGCTTCCAGCACATGATGCGCGTGCACGCAGCATCCGGCGAATCACCATTGCAGCTTCTGTGTCGGCTAGTTCCAGCAAGATTGGCCATCGGTTCCAGCAAAAAAACTTGTCGGTAGTAGCACCTTGTCTTGCCGTCGTAGCATCGCCGGTGTGCATGTCGCCACAGTGCCGAGGACGGGGTTGTAGCATTGGTAACCGCTGGTTACATCCATCGACATAGATGGTTGTACCTTTTTGGCCGACGGTGGCCGTCGCCGCCGCGCTGGTCGTAGCGCCACGCCGCGTCGGTAGCAGTACCGCTATGTGCTGGTCGCTGCACGGCCGCGTGCCGGTTCCAGCTCCACGCATAGGCGGTTGCAGCACCCGGCACCTCGCCGCGCAGCTGGTCGCCCCGCATCTCGCCGATTGCAGCATTGTAGCCTCACGCTCGAAGCTCCCCCGGCTCCGGCCAGCTGCCGTCGGCGGCCCCGCACCCCGCAACACCAGATTCACAACGAAAAACGCGAGACGTAAATGTATCCAGCGGTGCTGGGTAGCTGTGTCCAGCGGTGGCCATGAACGCACCTTGCTTTGTGGAGGAGATGAGGAGATAAGAGGAAGGTATGGGCATAGTGGCCTAGTCAACGACGAATGGACAAGCAAAGGAAGCAGTGACACACGAGGCGTATATGTGGCGAGCGCGCAACACACGTGGGCCCAGGGCCATGTGCGGGAGCGACCGGCTCAAAGTTAAGCCGGTTAGCCAGCGTTAAACGTTTCCCTTAATTGAGTGGGTCTCCAGATCGGAAGAATACGCGGTCGTATAGGATTCTTTTCCCGCAAACATTGATTACGGGATACCGTAAACAATGTTTTCGTGATCAGTTTTGCTACGTCTCAGTCGACTTAGACTTCGTTATGTCTCAGTCGAGTCGATGTTATATTCCATTGATCTTGCATTAAGATTCGTACAAAAATTTCTTTTCAGTTTTTTTTCTTCTCATATACTATATCATTTGAGTGAGACTTCGTTAAGTCTAAGTCGACTGAGACCTAGACACACCCTTTCGTTATGATCTTCTAGTGATGCTCTAAGTAGTGGTTACACAAAGAAATAATCACCGAATTTGTCCCACTAAAATAAGCAATGAAAGTATTCCAAGTCCAAACACGTTCTAAATTACAGTTCGTACTCCATTTCGTATGCATAATGGCTATTGGTTCACGTCCTTCGGGCCCGAGCTCCCGGCATCGTCTTTTCCGGCCATGGGCTGCTGCTCCTCCTGCTGCCCTTGCTCGGCCGACGCCCCACGCGCCTCCCGCGAGCGCAGCAGCATGGCGCGCATGGCCGGCGTCGCGTACGACATCGTCGCCTCGTTCGACGCCTCGGCCACGGGCGCCGCTGCCGCCATATATCCCCCGCCGCTCGACCCCACTCCTCTTCTGATCATCCTCCTCACTCCACTATTCCTCGCCATCATCGACGTCTGCTGCTCCTCCGGCTCCAGCATCTGCCTGGAGGTGGCGCGTTGCTGCTGGTGCGCGCTCATGCCGGCCAGCATGTACGCCCGCCCCGACCGCATGTAGCTCTGCCGGTTCGACACGCGCCCGCGCATCTCCTGCAGCTCCGCCCCCAGCGCCACGATCATGGGGTCGCCGTCCCCTGCCGCCTCCGACTGCTCCAGCGCCCGCTGACGGTTGTCGAGGATCTCCACCGCTTCCTGGTGCTCGCCCCGCTCCGCCGCTGCCCTCGCCGCCGCGATGTCCTCTGCCGCCTCCACCCGGACGCGCTCCCGCTCCACCTCCACTGAGCGCTCCGACGCGCTCGGCGCGTGCTCTGGCCTCGCCACCACCGTGTCCTCGGCCGTCACGCTCACCTCCGCGCCGCTCGCCGCGTTTCTGTAGCTGAAGACCACTCTCGCAAGAGCAGTGGTGTCGCCGTCCGTCGCTTCGACTCTTGGCACGGTCAGAAAGAGCAAGAAACGCCTCTCCTCGTCGGCGTAGAGCTCCCCGACTCGGACAGATGCGGCGCAGCCGTCCTCGTCGACGCGGCTCTCGTAACGGCCGGACTTGACGGAGACGACACGGACCCCGGGGTGCACGCACGCGACGGCGATGCGCGCCTCCTGGACCACGACGGAGAGCAGGCCGCCGATGCACTGCGCGAACGCGTCCTGTATCACAGCCTCGTTCTCGATGAACGAGAACGTGCCGCCCGTCGCCTCGGCGATGACGTGCATCGCGGCCGCGTCGTGGTCGTTCCCGAAGCCGAAGGTGTGGATCGGCGCGGACCACTCGCCGTCAGCGCCCGTGCGTGCGAAGGAGGGCGGGACGAGCTCCTCGTAGTTGTTGGCCTGGACGCCGGACGGTCCCCGGCGCCTCATCATGGTATAGGTATCCTGACCGTCGGAGAGGAGCACGACGCTGGAGACGGCGTTCCTGTGCCGGCGCTCGTCGAGCACCTTGGCGGCCGTGCGGAGCCCCTCGGCGATGTTGGTGCCGCCGCGCGCCGCGAGGGACTCCACGGCGCTCACGGCCAGTGCCTTCCCGGCGTCCGACATGCGCGTGAGCCTGGTCAGCCGGCGCGCCTCGGAGGAGAAGGACACGACGGAGAGGCGGTCGTTGGGGCCGAGGTTGTCGATGACGAACCGCATGGCCTGCTTCAGGAGCGCCAGTTTGTGGCCGCTCATGCTGCCGCTGACGTCGAGCACGGTCACGAGGTCCAGCGGCGCGCGCGGGGGCGGCTTGTCGCTGCCGGCCGCCACGGTGTCGGCCATCGCGGGAGCCTTGACGTGCACGAGCACGGCGAAGTTGTCGCTGGACGAGTCCCTGGCGACGGCCGAGTACTCGGCGTGCGTGTTGACGACCACTGCCCCGTTCGATGCAGCTGCCGGTGTGCTGTCAGCTGGCGGCCTGGAGGCCGGCTCCACCTGCTCGTCGTCGTCGAAGACGACCGTAGGCTCGGGCGGCGGGGGCTGATGATGCTGCACGGTATGCACGGGCGGCGGCGGCTGATGATGCTGCACGACATGCACGTTCGGCGGCGGCGGCTGGTGATGCTGCATGATATGCCCGCGCGGCGGCGGTGGCGCCTGCGCTGGGAACGGAGGCATCCCGCCATGCATGAGAGGAGGCGATGCTGTCGGCTCGCTCGGAGGCTGCACGCCGTGCATGGGAACGGGACGACCCAGCCTAGGCAGCGTAGGCGGCTGCGGCACCGGCGCGGTGGGTCGCAGGAAGGGCAGCTCTCGCCAGCGCGCGTTGCAGAGCGGGCAGACGAGGTGGCCGTGCGCGACGCTGGCGGAGATGCAGTTGAAGTGGAAGGTGTGGGAGCACTCCGCCGTGAAGGTGGCCTGCCCGCCGCCGGCGGCCATGCCGCCGAGGCAGATGGCGCAAGGATTCTCCTACGCATACACAAACAAATGGAAACATCATCAGCCGCTGATGAACACAAAAATTGCAATCTTCAGAAGTTTGCCATCTGTTTCCAGATTAAAATCTAAACGAACCGATAAAGGGACCGAGAAAGGATTCATTTGATTACCTGGTCAGGGGCTTCCATCTCTGCGACTGCGACCGCAGGCTGCTGTGAAAATTGGTACGAACAAGTTAGCAGGGCATCAGCGACATAAAACGAGGCAGATGCTTCGTGCGGAAGGAAAATAATTCTAGCGCTGTTAATTTTCGCCGTGGAGGTCACGTTCGTCGTGCTTGACCCCGACCCAAATGCCTAAATAATGTGAACTTCGCGGAAGAAACATGGTCATTCAGTACGTCGTCTCCTTTGGCTGTAAGCCATTGACGACTTCACCGCCTTAGAAAAGTGGAGAAGGACAAGGACGGTCGATGAAACTGAGGTTATCATTCCCATTGTTTTCGGGGAAGGCATTATCCGGAACTGGAATTTACACGACATGTTCGCGGAAATGACTTTGTGCTAACACACAACGAGCAAACGAAATGTAAATTCCCAGCTTAAACTCCTAATTGATTCCTTCTCTAGAGCTTCTGGGCTCAAAGCAAATTATGACAAATCAAACCAGCTCCTCTCAGCGTAACAAAGCCCAGAATGGAACACTTCATGTATACTCCCTCCGTTCGGAATTACTTGTCGTAGAAATGGATGTATGTAGACATTTTTTAGTTCTAGATACATCCATTTTTGCGACAAGTAATTCGAAACGGAGGGAGTATTATTGAGGGAATTCAAAAAAGACTCGGTGTGTGCTCTGACTACCTGAGTTACGATGGGAGGCTGCTGACGGTCAATGATGTCCTATCTTCATTACCCACCGTCCTTACGAGTTTTCTTCTTTTTCTAAAGGCATTATTACTTAAGTTGACAAATATAGGAGACATTTGTTTTGGGGAGGGAAAGATTTGGAAAGAAAGAATCCTCCCTTGGCGGCAACATGGGAGCTAATATGTAAACTTAAAGAGCGGGGTGGATTAGGGATCCTCAATTTACAGTTATGAAACAATAGTCTGCTGCGAAGATGCTCCATAAGTTCTTCAATCATCATGATATACCATGGGGCCACTTGGTCTGGGAAGCATACTATGCCAATGTGCAACATGTTGATCAGCCTGCTGCTGCTTCTTTTTGGTGGAGAGATTGTCTCAGACTAATTTCTATCTAAAAAACATGGCCAACTGCACTGTGCTCTACCTCCGTTCAATTCTGGACTGATACTTGGAATGGTCAGCCTTATACTCAAATTTGGCCTCATCTGCACTCCTTTGCCAAGGCTGATCAAATTTCTATTAGCCAGTTATGGAGCCAGGATGATTTATCAGATTTTTTCCATCTACCTCTCTCTAAAGAGGCATTTGCACAATTTAATGGTCTTCTCCAACTTGTCACAGAAATTGACCTTCACACAGATCATGATTTGTGGCAATGTCCAGCAGGTGCAACACTTACAAAGTCAACAACATATACAAGATTCTCATGGGTGAGCATGATGTTCTACCAGTTACTAAATGGGTTTGGCACACAGCTGCCAAATAAAGCATAAGATTTTTTTTCCTGGATGCTCATTAACAACAGACTAAACACCAGGCCATGTTACAACGCAAGAATTTCTTCCTGGAGAAATACTCTTGTGTGTTATGTCATCTGCATGAGCTTGAAACAAGAGATCACCTCTTTTTTCGCTGCCCCTTCGCTAGGGTTTGCTGGTCCTACCTTTATCCCAACTGAGCTCCTCTATATCAGGCCATACAGATGGATATCAATGATATGAAAAAAAAAAATCCAACCTTGAAGCCTGGGTTAATGGCTTGATGCTCTTGTTTAGTAGGGAATTTGTATCCCCCTTTTGTTGTTGTTTGTATTTTTTTTTCTCTTCTTTCCTCTAGCTATATTATTTATTCACATGTCTGTATAGTTTCTTTTTTCCTTTTGAACACTTGACTTTGTATTTGTTATTTGAAAATCAATACAAATACGCAACAAAGTCCTACTTTTTTTTCCTGAAAAAACATACACAAAAGTCATGATTGAGATATTTGGGCCAGGATACTTGATGGCATCCAATGACGAAGACGAGTAAAGAATGAGGAGGTCTGGGATGGAGTAAAATGCATTCACGGTCATTGAACTTTGTGTCGAAGCCTCACTTTGGTCATTGTACTTAAAAATACGATCAATACGGTCACTATATACGACTTGAGATGATTATACGGTCATTGTCTCACCGTACAGCTTCATATTTCACTTGTTGACTGGTCAAACACCATAGAACCCTCTCTCTACCTTACGAAGGACCCACCTGTCAATGAAGGAAAAAAAAAAGAAATAAACACTACTCCTACTCCGCCGCTTTCACGTAGGGATCTCCCGCAGCACCGCCAAACCTGCTATGCAGTTGACCGCTGGATCGATGTGTGGACAGCACATAGCAACAAATTTTCTTAGTGTGGTACCGCCGCATGTGTGCATGCATGCATGCTATACGGGCGGAACGGGGCTTGCATGCAATGATCTGAGCTCCCGACTTTCTTCACGGCAGCTCATTTTCCTTCCGTGTCCCTTTCCCAGCACAAAAATGACAACAATTCTTATACTCAGGACTCAGCCACGGGATCATTCTTATACCTCTAGTATGTACGCCTGTTACGTAAATACATATATATGACGTTCGCTGTCCCGGGGGATGCGCCGCCCCACTGACGCCATCGCCACCTGCACTTTGACGAGCCCGGCCACCATCGCTGTTGGCGCTGGTCCGACCTCAACGGCGGTATAGCTGAGCGCTTTTCATCGATACACGCATATTAGAGGCTAGCTAGCTCGAGGAATTTTCGAGCTAAATCGGTTCCGGCCATCTGAACATAGACGACGAGAGATACACGTACAAAAGAAGCAGTCTAGCTAGCTGCTGGATCGATCTTCATAGGCTAGCTAGCACAGGCACGTAACAACACGCCGCCGGCTATTCGATTTGACCGCTCGAAGCACACGCACCCGAGACAATATGAGGACACGCGAGTTGATAGCCACATGACCGTGTCGGTCATCTTTGTTTTCTTTCTATCGATGTGATTCGAAATATTACAGGGCCACAGGGTACACAAGTATATAAAGGAGCTAGCCTACAAAGCTAACGCACCCTAAGTCCCTAACACCGGGCATGGACTCTCCGACGTGGTTAACTCCAACAGCGCATGCATTGCGCAGCTCCACGCTGGGAGCAGGTACCAGTATCCTCTTAGCTCCCTACCCTCCTTCACCATCTTATTGAGTTCCACGCGCATGCCAACAGCGAGGAATAGCATGTTCTCGACCAGCGTCTCGGGCACAAGCAGCTGAGCCCGGTGTCCTCGCTTGAACATGGCCATATTCCCATTCACCGGCATGCACGTGCAGCCGCACAGGCCTTAGCTCCACAACGCGGACACCATGATGAGCATGGCAAAGGTTCACACATTTAGGCCGTGCCCGTAGTGTCCGCCTTGCCACCGGCGATGCGGAAATAGTACCTGCACCACCAGGAGGATGGCAACGCCGACGAAGAAGTGTGGAAATACGACGTCGCGCCACGATCTCAGGTCGTAAAGTAGTCCAATGACTTTCTCATCTCATCGGTGCCAGCGTACGGCTTTCGATGGCGGCTGCAAAAGTGTTGCATGCATGCGCGCAAGTGTCTTTTGTGCGTGTTAATTAAATATGCATACCGCTCCATTGATTTAACACGAACTTGTGTCGGCACAGTGGTTATATTAGGTGGGCTTCACCAGAAATCCCTGGTTTGGTTCTCCTGCTACGCAGAGATTTTTTTTAAAACTGACAGGTGGGACCATCGTAAGGTAGAGAGAGGGTTCTTTGGTGTTTGACTAGTCAACAGAGTAAAATACGGAGCTTTGTACGATGAGGCAGTGACCGTATAATCACCTCAAGTCGTATATAGTGATCGTATTGACCGTATTTTTAAGTACAATGACCAAAGTGAGCTTTCGACACAAGTTCAATGACATGGATGCATCTTACTCTCTGGGATGTTTGGATCAATGGACTGCATGCATCGAACATGCTGTTAACTAAAGCATGTACGCCGGACCCGGCCGCGCGTATCTCTGCCGGTTCGCCACGCGCCCGCACATCCCCCACAGCTCGGCCTCCAGCGCCATGATCACGGGGTCGTCGTCGCGCGACAACTGTGACAGCGCCACTGCACGCTGCCGGTTGTTGAGTATCTTCACCGCCTCCCGGTGGTCGCCCCGTTCCGCCGCTGCCCTCGCCGCCGTGAAGTCCTCTGCCGCCTCCACCCGGATGCGCTCCCGCTCCACCTCTACCGACCGCTCCGATGCGTTCGGCGCGTGCTCCGGCCTCGCCACCACTGTGTCCTCCGTTGTCACGCTCACGTCCGCGCCGGTCGTCGCGTTTCTGTAGCTGAACACCACTTTCACCAGAGTAGCGGTGTCGCCGTCTGTTGCTTCAGCTCTTGGCACGGCCAGAGACAGCAAGAAACGCCTCTCCTCCTCGGCGTAGAGTTCCCCGATACAGACCGTGGCGGCGCGGCCGTCCTCGTCGATGCGGCTCTCATAACTGCTAGACTTCACCGACATGAGACGGACCCCGGCGTGCACGCACGCGACGGCGATGCGAGCCCCCTGGACCACGACGGAGAGCAGCCTGCCGATGCACTGGGCAAACGCGTCCTGGATCACCGCCTCGTTCTCGATGAACGAGAACGTGCCGCCCGTCGCGTCGGCGATGGCGTGCATCGCGGCCGTGTCGTGGTCGTTGCCGAAGCCGAACGTGTGGATCGGCGCTGACCATTCGCCGTCAGCTCCCGTGCGTGCGAAGGAGGGCGGGACGAGCTCCTCGTAGTTGTTGGCCCGGACGCCGGATGACCCTGGGCCGTCGGAGAGGAGCACGACGCTAGAGACGGCGTTTCTGTGCCGACGCTGGTCGAGTACCATGGCTGCCATATGGAGCCCCTCGGCGATGTCGGTGCCGCCGCCCGCCGTGAGGGACTCCACGGCGCTCACGGACAGGGCCTTCCCGGTCTCCGACATGAGCGTGAGCCTGGTCCGGCGGCGCGCCACGGAGGAGAAGGACACGACGGAGAGGCGGTCGCCGGGGCCAAGATTGGCGATGATGAACCGCATGGCCTGCTTCAGCAGCGCCAGCTTGTACCCGCTCATGCTGCCACCGACGTCGAGAACCGTCACGAGGTCCACCGGCGCGCGCGACGCGTCGCCACCAACCGCCATGATGTCGGTCATCCCGGGAGCCTGGACGTGCACGAGCATGGCGAAGTTTTCACTGGACGAATCCCTAGCGATGGCCGGGTACTCGCTCCGCGTCTTGACGACAACTGCTTCGTTCGACGCGGCGGCTGGTGACCGGTTGTCAGCTGGCGGCCCAGAGGCCGGACCACCCTGCTCGTCGTCGTCGAAGACAACCGTAGGCGGCCGAGCATGCCCGATACGCATGGGTGGTGGCGGTGGCGGACGTAGCTGCGTGGGCAAGCGGGGACACGACGATGTCAGTGGCGGCGTTGGCTGACCGTGTTTAGAGCTTCCTGTGTATTCTTCTTCAGCTTGTAGTTGCTGCCCTTGCTCGGCTGATGCCTCCCGTGCCCTACGCGAGCGTAGCAGCATGGCGCGCATAGCCGGCGTCGCGTACGACAATGTCGCCTCGTTCGATGCCAACTTCACTGGCGGCGCCGCCACCAGTGCGGCCATAAATTCCACCGACATCTCCTCCACCAGATTCATCTGCCTCGAGGTAGCGCGTTGCTGCTGGTGCGCGCTGATGCCGGCGAGCATGTACGCCCGACCCGACAACGCGTAGCTCTGTCGGTTCGACACGCGCCCGCGCATCTCTTGCAGCTCGGCCTCCAGCGCCATGGTCACGGGATCGCCATCGCTCGCCGCCTCTGACAGCGCCACTGCACGCTGCCGGTTCTTGAGTATCGCCACCGCCTCCTGGTGCTCGCCCCGCTCCGCTGCCGCCCTCGCCGCCGCGATGTCCTCCGCCGCATCCACCCGAACGCGCTCCCGCTCAACCTCCACCGACCGCTTCGCGTCCACGGCGTGCTCCGGCCTCGCCACCAGTGTATCCTTGGCCGACACGTTCACGTCCATGCCGGTCGCCGCGTCTCTGCAGCTGAATGACACATTCAACAGAGCGGTGGTGTCACCGTCTGTCGCTTCGGCTCTTGGCACGGTCAGGATCAGCAAGAAACGCCTCTCCTCATCAGCGTATAGTTCTCCGACCCAGACCGTGGCGGCGCGGCCGTCCTCGTCGATGCGGCTCTCGTAACTGCCGGACTTGACCGACATGACACGGACCCCGGGGTGCACGCACGCGACGGCGATGCGAGCCTCCTGGACCACGACAGAGAGCAGCCCGCCGATGCACTGTGCGAACGCGTCCTGGATCATCGCCTCGTTCTCTACGAACGAGAACGTGCCGCCTGTAGCCTCGGCGATGACGTGCATCGCGGTCGCGTCATGGTCATTGCCGAAGCCGAAAGTGTGGATCGATGCTGACCATTCGCCGTCAGCGCCCGTGCGCGCGAAGGTGGGCGGGACGAGGTCCTCGTAGTCGTTGGCCTGGACACCGGACGACTCCTGGTGCCTCATCATGATGTAGTTGTCCTGGCCATCAGAGAGGAGCACGACGCTCGAGACGGCGTTCCTGTGCCGGCGCTGGTCGAGTACCATGGCTGCCATACGGAGCCCCTCGGCGATGTCGGTGCAGCCGCCCGCCGTGAGGGACTCCACAGCGCTCACGGACAGGGCCTTCCCGGCCTCCGACATGCGCGTGAGCCTGGTCACCCGGCGCGCCTTCGTGTTGAAGGACACGACGGAGAGGCGGTCGTCGGGGCCGAGATTGGCGATGACGAACCGCATGGCCTGCTTCAACAGCGTCAACTTTTGCCCGCTCATACTGTGACTGACATCGAGAACCGTCACGAGGTCCACCGGCGCGCGCGGCGCGTCGCCACCGGCTGCCGTGATGTCGGTCATCCCGGGAGCCTGGACGTGCACGAGCACGGCGAAGTTGTCGCTGGACAAATCCATGGCGATGGCCGGGTACTCGCTTCGCGTCTTGATGACAACTGCTTCGTTTGATGCAGCGGCTGGTGACCGGTTGCCAGCTGGCGGCCCAGAGGCGGGACCAACCTGCTCGTCGTCGTCGAAGCTGCATTGTGGCTGAGCCTGGCTAATACGCACGCGTGGTGGCGGCGGTGGAGGCGGCGGAGGTAGCTGCGTGGGCAAGCGCGGCCACGACGATGTTAGTGGTGGCCGTGGCACGGAACGCACGGGCGGTGGTGGCGGTGGCACGGGACGCAGGGGCGGTGGCGGCGGCGGCGGCGGTGGTGGCTGACCGTGCACGAGATTCACGGGCCGTGGCGGCGGCTGTCGTGCCTGCGTGGGAATGCGTGGCCACGAGTATGTCGGTCGTGGTGGCGGTGGCGGTGGCTGACCGTGCACGAAATGCACGGGAGGTGACTGCCGCGGGAGAATGATGCACGGGCGGAGGGGAATGGGACGAGTCTCTGGCTGAGGTCGCACCGGCGGGGGCGGCGGAGGTGGAGGTGGTGTGGGTCGCCGGAACGGCAGGTCGTACCGCGGCACGCTGCAGAGCGGGCAGACGCTGGCGGAGATGCAGCTGGAGTGAAACGTGTGGGAGCACTCCGCCGTGAAGGTGGCCTGACCACCGCCGGCGCCCATGCCGCTGAGACAGATCGCGCACGGATTGGTCTACACACGAACAAACGAGCAATTTCGGGAGACAAATTTGCATCGAGAAACTCAATCTGGGGAAGAATTCTTTCATCAGCTGAAAGAAAGAGAAAGGGTTAGCACGTACGGACCTGGTCAGGGATCTCCATCTCTTGAAGTTGAGGCTGCTACGAAATGAAATGGAAGTTGAATTTCGTGTGTGTATATATAAAACGAGGCGACGTGGACACGTATCAGTGTATGTATCATCGTGCAGGCCACAAGCGCGCCTTCCTTGTCGACCCCGACTTCATGAAATAATCAATCAAGAGAACAATCAATGCTCCCTCAGGTACAGCAAGGACGATCGATAAAATTAGGCGGAGCGGATTTGCTGACTTTGAGTTGCTATGAGTGCATCTCTAACCAATCCTTTAAAAAACTATAATGATAACTCCCGAACGTTCGAGGGTTAAGCATGGCAACCTGAATGGGTTTAGATGGTAAGTTTAGTTTGCGTGAGATTAGGGAAACATGGCAATTTTCTGTCAAAAAAATGAAAAAGGACAAAGTTGCCATCCCCTATCAATTAAAGTTGCCATCCCCGTGCTCCCCTTCAGCACGGCGGGGCTGTTCGGTGAACTGAAGAGCAAGTGGGGGCTGCGCGGACGGCTCGACTACACACCTCTCCGCAACAACCGCTTCATGCTCGAATTCGAGCGTGAGGGCGATCGTCAGCACGTCCTGGAAAACGGCCCATGGACACACCGTAAGGATGCATTCCTCATTGTTCCCTTTGATGGACAGGGCAAAGCGTCGGACGTACCGGTGAACGTCATGCCAATCTGGGCACGCATCTATGATGTGCCACCTCTCATGCTGTCAGAAGAGATCGGGTGGAAGCTAGGTGGCCTCTTGGGAAAAGTTCTCAGGGTAGATGCGGATAAGTTTGGGAATATTTTCTCTGAATTTCTTTGTGTAAGAGTTGAACATAATGTAAACACTCCTCTCCTGCGTGAGATCAGTCCTAGAGAGTTAGGGGAGAAAGAGCATATGGACCTAGAGGTCAAGTATGAGAGAGCCCCACGATTTTGTATGTACTGTGGGCACATAGGTCATGGGGAAAGGGACTGCAGGCTGCCGACGGATGATCAAGCAGAGAGGTTCACGGGGGCGATGAGAGCATTGCCCTATAAATCAAGCAAAAACAAGTGCGGCTTCGTGGTACCAGACGCTTGTAGTGCCAGACGCTTCCTGCACTTTGGGTCTGAGTTGGACGGGGAGGCATGGACAGCCCCGGCCAAATTGGCCTGGGAGAAGCTAGGCAGAGACAAGAAGGTGATGCATGCTCGATCACAGGAGATGGTAAGATGCAGGGATATTCCAGATGATGTGCTGCTGGACCCGGCTGTACAAGCGGCAATCGCAGCGGTTAGCGCGCTTAGAGTGAGCGAAGACACTGGAAATGAAGGCACCAGGAAGACGAGCATCGGCGAGAACACAAAGATGGCTCCGGCGAAACCCGCGCTGACCACGGCTTCTACTCCAACCATAGCCATGGCTGACGCGGACACCTCGCCATCTACACCACCGGGTACAGGGGCGGGGGGCGACATCGACAAAACCCCGCTCGCACACACCATCGAGGATGCAGCAACCCCTCCCTACCCGCCGGGTTTCGAGCCCGACTCTGTTAAGGCCTCTCCTGTCGCTGCTACTGTTAACTCAGTAGAGACGGAGACAAAGTCAGGGAAGTTGCATGCACCAAAAGGAACAGGTCTCAAAACCAAGGCAAAATATATTAGCCAGCTCAAGGAAAGAAAGGAACCAGGGGAGACAAATTCAGTTCTAGGAAAAAGAGGCACGGGTGACATGGCCACATCTACTGGGGCTATGGCTAGTGCGTCTGATGTAACAGGGGACATGTATAAGAAACAGAGAGCTGCTGTAGAGGAAGAGGATGAGAGAGCTGTAGGAGAGATAGGTGGTAAGGAAGCTAGCGGTATTGGGGCTGCCGGGGAACTGACGGGCGCGACGGAGAGCGCCCGTCAGGAGGAATGACGATCCTATGTTGGAACTGCCGGGGACTGGGCCACCCCGGGACAGTTCGTGAGCTTGTGTGCCTAGTGCGCACGTACCGCCCCTCTGTCGTGTTCATCTCTGAGACGCGGCAGTGTGAGGAGAGCGTCAAAAGAATAAGATGGAGGCTGGGCCTCAAAAACTGCATCACCCACGATGGCATGGGAAAAGGTGCTGGTATAGCCCTGTTTTGGGATGAAAGTGTTGAAATAAAATTACTCTCCTATGGTTTGAGGTATATTGATGTGCATATGCGTATGGATCCCCATGGCCCGATGTGGCGGGGTACCTTTGTGTACGGCGAGCCTAGAGCACATGAGAGGCATAACATGTGGAACCTGCTGAAAAGAATAAAACCAAAATCGATTGAGCCGTGGATGATGATAGGAGACTTCAATGAAACATTATGGCAAAGTGAACATTTCTCTGCAGCAAAAAGATCTGAAAGGTATATGGGCAATTTCAGAGATGTACTGGCATACTGTAATCTTCATGATCTGGGTTACCATGGTTGGTAGTGGAAGAAACACCCAATTTTGAGAAGCCTGGCGGATGGGGGACAAACCCCTCTAATGTCTCATTCATTGTAGACCATATGGTCTATGTTTTGAAGGAACAAAATATCAATTGCTAATGTTCATCAAAAAAGGGTGGGAGAATACAATTTCATCGTACCTTGTTGCGGTACCCTAGATATGTGTGAGTGTTTAAGATGATTGTGCTAAAATTATCCTGGTTGGACAGGATGATTCAGTCGCATGGTCCTTGTCAAAGAATAAGATGCTCTCAGTCAAGTCTCTATATAGACAACTAGCAGTTAATGTGAATAAATTCCCCACATAGATTATTGTGGAATACCAAAATTCCTTTAAAGATAAAAGTCTTAGTGTGATTAATTGTGAAAATTAGTGTATTGGGTCTAAAAAGGATGGGAAGGTAGCAAAACATGTCCTTCTAGTGGGTGTGATGAATTTGTTGATCATCTTTCCTTCGATGCTCATTAGCTAGACTGGTGTGGAATAACTTAAAGTTGCTTTTAATCTTCGCATGACATGTTTCATATTGATGTCCTAGATTTAAGAAAGCGGAGGAACATTTGATGATGGCGTGTGTTTCTGTTGTCTTTCAACTGAGAAATAGTGCTATATTTTATTAAGAAAAGTGAATGGTTCCGGGGTGGTTGTAAACACGATTTGCTATTGGTTGACATCTTGGTCTGTATTGCAGAAAAAACAAGTAAACTAAAATGCTTTAAATTGGAGACAGGATGAGAAAAGGAAGCAAAAATGTTCGAGCTAATAGCAAATTAAGTATTTTCGCAAGGTACATGGATGGCATGTAAAAAAGCGCATAAACATTTAATGACGCCGGGTGTTGCTGTTGTCTTTTGGACTATCTAGACACTGAGAAATGACGGTATGTTTGATTAAAAGATTGAATTGATCATGGGGTGGTTGTAAACACCTATTGGCTGACGCGTTGGTTTATATTGCAGAAAATTGAGAAAACCAAAATGCTCTAAAGTGGAGACAAAATTGAGAAGAGGGAACAACAATGTTTGAGCTAATAACAAATGAAGTGTTCGGCATTGTACATAGATGGCATGTTGATACTAGGAGAATCAAATATGTCTGAAGAAAAGTTGTTGATGCTCCAAACCCAGATGATGTTGTTGATTAACTGTAGCTTTAATGTCGAAGCTCCCTAGCCTATTGGTTGTTGTAGCTTTAATATCAAAGCTCTCTAGCCTGATGATGTTTATATTGCCCTGTCTAGCCATGAAAGGGTCTTGTTGCTGGTCTGCATGCGTTTGCCATGTCTATCTTTTCTGTAGTTGATCTAAGACCATATTTTAATATTGCTTTGTTGTATTTATGTAAGCAAAAAGGCATTTTTCAGTTAAATGAAATCAGAGAAGGAACGTTCTTTTTCTGAAAAACGTGTTACCAAAATCATGGAACGGAATAATTTGTTATCCTTACTAAGTTTTACATGAGATGATAAAAAGGTAGAGTAATCGCCATCAATATTGCTCCGCCAGACCCACAAGAGTGTTCCTGTCTACTATCAAAAGAAAGGAATCAGCAAACCAAATGTTGCCATCTCGTGGTCTGATGACACAGAGTATCCCTTAATTTTAGCATGGATTGGCTGACACTTAGCCCTCTCATCCGTCATGCAATCTCTGTCCAACAGCTTACATCAAGGAGTGAAATTTGCATCATATAAATGGTTTTGTGAAATAAAAGTGAAATTTACGTGTGATGCAAAGTGGCATTTGTGAAATAGAAGTGGGTTTTGTGAAATAAGAGAAATAAAAAAATGAAATTTGTGTGTTCACTTTCCATCTTTCATACTCCCTTCCTTCCATACTGTAGTGCAGTAAGTCAAACCTCACAAACTTTTCAAATCTTTGGAGGAAAACATTTACATTTAGAATGATAAGCATATATTATTAGATTCATTATAAGAAGTAGTAGTTTCACATTTTATGTATTTAGTATGTACTGTACTATCGGTATAAATAGTTTTCTTTATAACTTTGGTTAAAATTTGTAAAGTTAGATTTTTAGAAAAATCTATACACACTACATTGTGTGTGTGTGTGTGTGTGTGTGTGTGTGTGTGAGAGAGAGAGAGAGAGAGAGAGAGAGAGAGAGTATTTCACAAAAATCACTTTTTTCATTCCATATAATTTTCAGTTCTTGGGTTGGGAAGTGAGGGGTAATTAAAGCAGGCCATATGATGAAGATTGTATGATTGATGAGAGGCTAAGTCAGTTGGACAATGACGTGGCAACTCAAAGTCAGACAATCCGCTCACTCCCTTCATCCCATAATTAGGATCGTTATGCAAGCTAAAACAGCTTGCAAGCGATCTTAATGTTATGAGGTGGACTCCATCCCATAATTAAGATGGTTTTGCAAGCTAAAACAACTTGCAAAGCGATCTTATATTATATTATAAGACGAACAGAGTAGAAGATAGCAACAAGAAATTAGTGCTCGCCAAGCTCTGTTCTTCATTTCACTTTAGTGGAACAGATACAGCAAGGCGTTACAACATTTTCGAGTATCGATCTTACAGTGCAACATGCTACTGCGGCAGCTTAGTACGTAGTAGTACATCAGTCCTCTGCAAGCTTTGAGGTAGCGACGCCGAAACCGGCATCGCCATGCCATCGAAGCTTCAGGCGCGGCAACTACTCCCAAGTCACCCGATCGATCGATCGATCCCCCTACGTTTCCTTCCCACCTTCATTCGGTACACACCTTCGATCATCACGGTACGTATGTATGTAATGCATAGTTGATTAGTTGCAGAGGGCGACGGCGGCCTCCTGGATGACGCCCTGGGTGGCGTGGGCGACGCCCTGAGCCTCGCGCTCCACCTGCTCCCGGCTCACGTCCCTGACGCCGGTCTCCGTCATGCGCTTGACGAACGCGGCGAAGCGGCGCCAGTTGTCGGGCTGGAAGAGGTCGGGGCCCATGCGAAGGTAGGTGAAGGCGACCATGCGGTCCTCCTCAGCCTTCTCCGCCGCGGTGGCCAGCACCTGGTCGTGCGCCGTCTCGTCGTACCTGGGTAGGGCGTTCTCCCCGGCGAGGCCCACTCCGGCCTCCTTGGCGGCGCTGGCCACCTGGCTCACGAGCGCCTCGGGCATGCACTGCGCGTCCTGCGGCTGCTCGTGGTTGCGCATCTCGACGCAGGTGAAGTTGAGCACGGCGCCGTGGCGACCGATCATGCGCGCGATGGGCAGGTACCCGTCGTGGTTCCTGGTGTTGTAGTAGCCGGCGGTGAGCTCGGGCGCGTGGGAGCGGGTGCCGTAGTGCCAGTGGATGCCGGCCACCTTGACGGAGACCTTGACCCCAGGGGTACCCGTGAAGACGGAGGAGCAGGCGGAGAGTATCCGCTCGCCGTGCTCGATCAGCATCTGCGAGTACCAACTCATGAAGAACTGGCCGTAGTCGGTGTTCCAGCCGCCCTCGCGGCGGAAGAAGCCGGTGTCCTCTGGCCACTGGTTGTAGCTGCCCGAGTCCTCGGGGCCGGCGTTGCCCCACTCGGGCCTGCCCACCGCCTCGGCGGCGGCCTTGAGGCTGGCGCGCATGTAGCGGTCGTAGCACTGGAACTCGCCGATGCCGGGGAAGGACCAGGTGCCGTTGCTCTCCGGGTAGGAGGGGTAGCGGAGCTCGCCGGCGGGGCCCATGCCGACCTGGATCTCGCAGATGGTGTTGCCCATGTAGGGCGCGAGGTGGTCGCGGAAGGCGCGCATGAAGTCGGCGTAGCACTGGATGGGGGTGCGGCCCTTGAGGGCCGGGATCGTGTCGGCGCCCAGCGAGAGGTACTCGTAGTTCCGGCGGCCGCACCTGTCCGTGTACGCCAGGTCCTGGTCCTTGTCCATCTCCTCCGTTACCCATTTCGGAAGTGGTATGCTGCATCCATGCACAACACACATCAACCATTTGATCAATTATATTGGAAACAAATTACTAATTAGTGGAGTGTGAAACAGTATAAGAGCAACAATAATTTTTTCAGCGACATTACTGGATGTAATTTTTTATTATTTTTTATGTCTGTCGTACTATCATGATCGAAGATGAATAGATTGAAAGTTTCTTGAAAAGAATAATTTCCGGCGAGGGTAACAATTCACATCAAATAAAAAACATAGTTGTGGTCAGAAATCACGTGCATAGTGGGCAGGACACGTACGTACGGGGGCAAGCGCCACCGTCCACAGGGCGGAGATCACGTACAACGTACTTTTCGTCATCCAAGCTCTACGTGTCGTCTGTCTTGAGGCCAGTTTTCTTTCATTTTTTGAAGATCACGAGGTCCGAAAATTTGTGACCGTCCACGTCCTACAGTTCGAGAAAGTGCGTGGGAAACGAGCCCGTGTCACTTCTACGTCACGAGTCGCCCGTTGCCCCATATGAGATCCCGATTTCCCGGGTACTCAAATCACCAACGAAAGCTTTGCCATGAGCGCCATGAAGAAGATAACAAGTTTCTTTTCTTGGTCTCTCATCTACACAGTTCTATACGTAGTACTGTACCCATCATAGCGTTTGTCTACCACATGACCCTGCTAGTGCAAGTGGCTACAAACTAATGGCAATGGGCGGTGGCAGCACATGGCAAGCCCATGGAACCACAAAATCCAATAACACTATCTAATTCAGGCTTTGCTTCTACTGCACATGTACGCGTCCATCCCGTAGATGCGATGGTACATGGAATCATGGAAAAATACAAGAATGTACGCAAGGATGATCAAGATCAGCATGCATGTACGTATATGTGTACTTGGATAGACAGAGGACTGGATGGAGAAGAGGGAGCAGAGCACGACGTACTTGACTGAGTCTCCGACGTTGCCGCCGCACTGGTGGAAAGACATGACGGCCTGCACCTTGAGCCCGGCCTTCTTGGCCATCTCCATGAGCTCGATGTAGCCGGCGAAGTTGTACTGGCCGGGGCCCTCGCTCTCGGCGATGCCCCACCACACGTCCACCATGATGCCGGCCGTGCCGGCGCTCTTGAGCGCCGCCAGGGACGCCTGCACCGCCTTGCGCCGGTTCAGCGCGCTGCCGTCCTTGCGCACCGTGTCCAGCGGCATCATCACGAACACCGGCACGCCCACCTTGCGTGCCTCCTCGCCGCCCGCGTCCGGGTGCGCGGCCTCGCCCTGCTGCTGCTGGTCGGGCGCCATGGCCTGGAACATCTCCGGCGCCTGCGGCTGCGCGGGCTCCACCAGCTGCGTCTGCATCCTCAGGCTGGTCGCCTGCGCCGGCGCCACGGCGGAGCCGGCGGCGGCGGCGGCGGCGGGCGAGGCCGCCGCGAACACCGAAGCGCGCGCGCCCGGCGCCGGCGTGGCCGCGATGGCCGCAGCGCCGGTCTGGTGGGTCAGGTTGAGGGCCATGTGGACGACGACGACGACGACGGGCTGGGCCGGATCACGTGCGCGCGTGCGACGGAGAGCTTGGACGACGACGACGGACGCTGCTCAACTTAGATCAGATCACCGGTGACGACAGAACCGGACGGGCGAACGGAGTTTATTGAATGTGTTCGCCGGTCGGAATGGTTCTGGGAATGGGTGGGAACGGAGTCGACTCCGGACCTAGATTTATTGCTGCTGCCTTCCTCGACCGAAGGGAAGGAAATGGGTGGGGCTGACAATGGAGGAGGCGGGCATGGGGGTTAAATAGTGGCGATGAAAGGTGGCGCGCGCGCGGTGGGGGCGGACGTGGCGCGTGCTCCGCCGGTGAAGGCAACGTGAGGCGGTGCGGCGCGGGCGCGGGGGCCGGGGCCTGGGAATGGACGGCGACGCGTGAACCGGCCTCGAAGCGTCGTGTGGGACGGCGACGTGTGCGCTGGCGCGGGCGGCGCGCGCGGCCACGTCGGGCTCGGAGGAGGCCCCCGATGCGCGACGCGTGTCACCGGCCCTGTTTCGGCGGTCTCTCGCTGTACTACGTCCAACCAGCCGTGTCCCCGGCCCATCCTGTACCTTGCGTGCGCTGAAAATGCGTCTCGTTCACCGGCCATTTTTTCTGTGCGGCGAGGGAGTATTTTTCTCGTCCACGGATGGGTGGATTGGATCAGACGTGGTCGGTCGGCTCGGCTCGGCTGTGCAATCTTTTTCTGAGTTCTCGTGGTGTCAGTCACATGATGCAGTGCAGGCGTTGGCGCAGGCGCAGGCGCAGGCACAGACCCCGTGAAGGTAAAGTGATCGATCAGTGTGATGTTGGCAACTGGTGCATGTTGATGTTGCATTAGGTGAGTATCAGATCAGTGTATGGGTCAACGCCATTATTATATGATATTTGCTTTGACCATATTATAACTGTGGCTGAAGCCATTCAGAGGGGATGGCGCGGGTTTAGATTTAGAAGAACTCTACATGAAGAAACTTTAGGGCTATGGAACAGTTTGAAAAGCAGATGTGAAGAGGTGAGTATGCAAAGAGGGAAAGATGAAGTAATCTGGACCCTCACTGCTGACCACAAATTTTCTCTTGGGTCCCTATATAGAAAGCTGATTACATGGTTCCCACAGAAATTTCTGTGAAAAACCAAAGTCCTTGCAAAAATAAAAAAATTCCTGTGGTTAGTTAACGGAAAAAGTATACTAACCAGAGACTCACTACTCAAAAGAGGATGGAAAGGAGAGAAAAAATATGTGTTTTGTGGGAAAGATAAATCGGTGGATCATCTATTCTTCACTTGGTGGCATCTTTGTTATGGGGTTTAGTTAAATGTGTTGTGGGGCTTAGAACAATCCCCTTATCATTCAAAGATTGTCCGGGAGAGTGGTTGGATAGGTTTAAAAGAGATGACAAAAAATTAGTCATGGTAGGGGTCTCTGCTTTACTTTGGGCTATCTGGAAATGTAGGAATGGGATTATCTTTGAAAATAAAAAGGATAAATGACCTTATTGTTCTGACCAAGCTAATGAACCATTGGATTGTTGACTGGTCTATTTTGCAGACAGAGGAGCCGCGAAAAAAGGTACTGGAGCTGGGAGCAAAACTGCTAGAACGAGTAACAAGTGAAGTGTATGTAGCATCTCAGGGGTGGAGGATCAACGTTGCGAGGCTGGAAGGATGAAAAAACTCCTGCTACCTGATGAAGCTGCTGTCCTTTAGCTTTGCTTTCTCTGCTCTAGTAGTTTGTCTTTTGGAGATTTGTAAGATCTGCAGAATTTAGCTGGTGTATTGGGCATGTAATGAAGACTATTTTGATCGTGGTGGCCTATTAGTTGCCCCTTCCTTCCTGGCTGGGAGGGGGAGCATGGTAGCGGTTTTTATCTTTTGTTGAACTATATGTAGTAGTTTGTCTAGGGATGGATGCTTGGGTTTTCATTAATGAAAATCGGAAAGGGTGAAGCCCTTCTTTTATCAAAAAAAAAGTATGGGTCAACGCAGATGGGTTCATTGACAGCGCAATAACAAGTTTTTAGTATAAGGCTGAAGAGGGGATGAGGAGGAGAAATCTGTAAGCACCAAGTATTGCAGGTTTTAGACAGACCTACACATAGGAAAGAGCGACGAAAGGAAAACGTTGGGTCATGACCACCATCGTCGTGAGTTATTGCTTCACGAATTTGAGGTCACATGGCGTGGCAACTTCTTTCCAAAAAGACGGCAAGTTGGCTAAGTTTCACCTGATCCTTCCTTCAAAAGGTTGGGGTTTCATCTGGAAAAAAAAGGTTGGGGTTTCACTACTTCCCTCAAAAGAGAAGTACACTTGATTTGTGGTAAGCTTTTAACCTAGTTATTGTAGAAAGCACTCGACAGTAGTATTTTATCACTTTAGCTACTTGCAAGTCACCTGAATTCAGAATTTGGACCAGTCAAATTTCGCGCACAAGGAAGGAACGGGCGAAGAAAAGGAAGGAGCTCGCTGAAGAAGGTCCTTGAGTTAATCTTAGGGCATTTTTAACCGATCCATTATAACCGGTTAAAGCAGTAAAAATGCGGTTTTACTCTTTAACCGGGACCTAGCCGATCCCTTATCCGTCATAAGGGAGTAAAATTTTACTCCTCTCCCTAAAAATCTTCTTATATTTACTCCACCGCCCGGCGGCTGAGTAAAAGCCGCGCCTCTCCTCCACTACCTTCCCTCCTGTGCTGCATCTGCGCCTGCGCCGCCCCTCCCACCCCCGGCCGACGCCCGCCCGCCGCCGGGGACGCTCAGTAGGCTCCGCCGTTGTCCCCTACCGCTTGGATTTGCGCCGCCTCGTGCCATGTCCAGCGAAAAAACGGTGGATCTGCAGCTGTTGCCGTGGCCGCCGGATTTGGTGATTCCGGCCGTCAGCGGCTGTGCTTTGACATGGGTTGGCCGGGAAGCGGATCGCATAGCCACGGCGACGCTTTCGGGCCGCATGCAGGTACCGGTTCCTCCTCTAGCCACCCAAATCTCTCCCGTCGGAGGTTCGCCGACAAATACACGCCCGGCCATCGCCCGGGCTTGGCGCCGGCTCGCCGATGCCGGTCATACAGTGCGACGACTGCACGCGGAAGGAGGTGCGCCGAGTTTCTATCATGCCGCAACACCCCGGATGGGTGTTCTTCAAGTGCACAAATGATGGGGTATGTGCTTGTTTTGATTCAATTGTTCACCAGATTCGACGCAATTTCGGTAGCTCATTGTTTGCTCATCTATGTGTGTAGGATGGATGCAAGTTTTTGTATTGAGAAAAAGAATACATCGATCTATTGATAGCACAAAAATTGATAGATGTTCGTGCACTCGTTGCTAGAATTGAGGCTAGAGATGAGATTAGAGATGAGATTATATGTGAAGAACGTCTACTTCTTTAGAATTGAAGAAAAAAGAAGTGTCGAAGCTCAAGAATCCGCAGGAACAATGAAGACATCGAGAAGATATTGTAGAGAAGGAAGAATAGGTTGTGCAACACAATGCATTGATCGGTGCACCACGCACGTATATATGAGTACATAGGGGGCCACAACCTCAACTATATAGATGAACTAGGAGGTTGGCCCAAGACACAATATACACGTACACATATATTCAACGGATATTAATCCAACTAATGAAAGCAGTTAGGGAAATTGGATATCTTCTAAAATACCTAATTGTGGTTCTTTTTTCTTTGGTCTTTGTCTTGTGGCGAAGAATTGATGAATTATATACTCGAATGTCGTTGAATGAAATAGAAAAATAAAATAAAAGGTGTTTCCACGGCTGAATATGTGATGCAAATGAAAAAATAATTACATCACTAAGTTTAGGGGATCGGCTAGAAACGGCCAAAACTTATACTTCACTGAAGTTTACTTTGCCGTTTTAATCCTCTATTTTTAGGGATCGTTTATAGTTGCTCTTAGAGAGAGACGGCCCCCATTATCTTAGAGGTGTGAGTGTGATGCAGATTCACTGGGTTAGAGGGATGCCATGGACGGCCGTGGGCAATGATTGAGAGCGGAAGGCAAGGCAGCAAGGCTGGTGCGGGAGCGCCGCCGGCCACAGGCGGTGAAAGTAACTGAAGGTTGAAGGAATTCTGATCCCTTTTTATTGAATTTTCAGTCAACTTACCCTTAGCAAGTCCCGTATTTTTTTTTGTTTATCCATGGCTGTTTTATACAGCTACGCTCTACTTAGATGCGACACATTCGCCGATATATGTGGCATAGAAAAAACCCAGCATTATCAGCTATATGCGTATCTGAACCGCGGTACTCCATATATTGCGGTTGAGAATTTTGAGCACGTGTTCCAGCCATTTTATCTGCGCTTAGGAGCTGTAGATTTCATTGGATGTCCTTTCACATAGAAATTGGTATCCCTCTCAAAGCTGCTTGCTTACAAAGGAATTGCGTCAGAAACTCATCGCTCGTGCAATCTGCAGCTACTCAAAAGGAACTAGTAGAACAAACAATTGCCCAATCGACCAAAAGCAAAATATATCCAGCAGCATGAGTGCATGACGAGAATGAAATCAACCACAGGAAATCTTTAATGTTAACCACAGAGAAGTTCACACTCGGCGGAGCAAAAAGAGAACTACTCGGTACCAAGACATTGGGAACAAGCATAGATACTAAGAACTGGCTCAAGCTTCAGCTCAGGAAGCAAGCGCTCTAGTAGCCACCCTTGAGATCGTTGACGACGTCATACGGGATGGGGGTGACCGTCTCGATGGTGGTGCCCTCAACCATGAACCCCGGCTTGGGCCCTGCTGGCTGCCTCTTGGTGCTGATGACCTCGCCGCGCGCCTTGGCCTCCGCCTTCAGCTTGTCGTTGTTGAGTTTCCTCTGGAGGAACTCCTCGTTGCACCTGGATGGCTGCACGTGCTCCACACGGACATGGATCCTCTTCTTGATGATCCTGTTGCCGACCTGATGACAGAACACATGTTACAATCTGTGTAAAGACATCTATGAAACCACTGGTACATAGTCCAGCACTACACTTACTACAGAAGACATGACAAGCAAACACTAATTTAGATTGACATCACATAAAGTAGTTTACAGACAAGGAAATGCAGAAACAATATTTTGCCCAACATCAAGTGATGTAAAATGTGGCATACTGTGGTCTACCAATTGATGCCACCAAATGGATAAAACATTTACTGTGTACAAATCATAGTAGCACACAAAGATTAGCTATGGAATGCATCCAAACGACTACATATTAGACAAAACACGCCATGAAATGCATCAAACTAGGACAAATTAGATGAAACAGGCATTCCATATGCAGACACATTATATGGAACAAGCTAGGGTATCCACTAAATAAAAAACAGATGTTTATATGTGTATCATCCAATTAGGCTATCATAACTGCTACAGGTAAAGCATGCAGTCAGAGGAAGCCAGAATGAAATTTTGATGTATGCCCATCACACGAATCGTGCGCCACAAAAACCTCTCCCGTGGAATACCACGCCTTCCCATAGC
Organism: Triticum aestivum; assembly: GCF_018294505.1. Lineage (NCBI taxonomy): Eukaryota > Viridiplantae > Streptophyta > Magnoliopsida > Poales > Poaceae > Triticum > Triticum aestivum. The sequence continues at coordinate 497,207,482 of NC_057805.1, forward strand.
TGAAGGGGGAAGCGCTCGGCCTAGGGCATATGTAATTGAACAGTGATAATAATGCATAAACAGTTCAATTTTAGGATACCAAATCCATTCTCAAGATGCAACATAACATCACAGGGCATCAAATCAATGCAGGTAATTACAGAAATGTCTATCTATGCTTGCAGATTGACAAGCAGTGACAGTAAGCAAGACAATCGATAAGGGTAACAACATATGAACCTGCTCTGAACTCTGAAGGGTTGATCACAGGCACACATAGCAAGCTCCCATAACAAATCGAGCACAGCGAGTCATTCCTCTAGTATACTAGACTGTATTCGCATCAAACTAACTAAGAGATTTGGTGATCTTCAGAATCTTCGGCAGATTTACGAGTCTCGTCGGTCAAGATCGCAGTATCGCCCTAGCAGCACAGATCTAACAAACCCGACGGCAACAGATGAAGAACGGGAGTTATACCTGCTTGTTGATCTCGACGCCGATGGCGCGCTTGGTGACGTTGCAGACGCGGCCGGTGCGGCCGTGGTAGAACTTGTGCGGCATGCCCTTGTGGACGGCGCCGTTCACCTTGACGTCGACGTGCTCGCCGACCTTGTAGGTGCGCAGGTAGGTGGTGAGCGGGATGTACCCCTTCTTGCGGAACGGCCGCGCGAACAGGTCGCGCGTCCGCGACCGCAGCCCGTGCCCCGCCGGCATCTTCCCCTTCCTTCCTCCTTGCCTTCTCTCCCTGCGGCTCTGCGGCGGCGGCGGCGGCGGGCGGGGGAGTGTGTGCGGCGCTAGGGTTTCGGAGGATGGAGGTGCCGCGTATTTATAAATGGGTCTCGGGCCGTTCTGCCGGATGCGATACTGGGCTAGGTTTCCGTTGTTTTTGTTGGGCCTGCCATGAGGGTTGGCTAGGGTCCAGAGTTAGGCCGCAAATGAGCGATTTGGTGGGTTGTAACCAACATGGCAGGCCGGTTATTGGGCTAGAATACAACAAAAACTTAACCTCTTATTACAAAATTTTAGCACTCTGTGACCAACAAACGGCCTACCTCGAGACATGTTGGTGACATTTAGAACAATGTTCACGCATTTAAAATATGTTCATCACGTTTAAAGCAAATAAGCAATTTGGGTTGTAACACTTTGAGTGCAACATTGCAGGCCGGTTATTGGGCTAGCATACAACAAAGACATAACCTTCCGTAACAAAAAAAAAACAAAGACTTAACCTTTGTTCAGAAAAAATAGACACTTAGGCCCATTTTTTTTTACGATTCTCCCAGAATCCTGAGAATCGGACATCCCCTCAGATTCTTTCAAAATCTTGAACCTGTATTTTTTAGTCATCCTAGCTAGTTAGGGTATAAATAGGTTGTCAAGAAAATACGGGTTCAAGATTTTGAAATAATATAGGGGAGGTTCAATTCTCAATATTTTGGGAGAATCGGCCAAAAGAACTGGGCCTTAGTCTCCAACCGATTTTTAGCACCATGTGACAAATGAACGACCTACCTCGAGACGACCACATGAATTACCTCCAAAGAGAGGGACTAGCCCAATGTTTCCTCCTCGCCATAACAGCAAGGGAGAATACTTGATGCTCCCATGGCTTAGGTTTTATCATGCCCCAATGTCAAAAAACTTAAATTATGACGCATAAAAAAGTTCCAGAAACAATTGTGGATGCTCATACACTGGGTGTTTATAGCCCATAAATGTTCCAACATCATACTCGAAATACACATAGGTATAAAAGAGACAAATTTGAATGTACAGTACCATTTCAGCTTTTGTCTACTTGTGACTTTATTCATGTTCGAATTGTCTTTCTAAATATTTTATGTTTTTTATCTGGAGTTAAGTTTTTAGGGTTTGTACACACTTTGTCTTGTGAACATCCACAATTTTTCTAAAACTCCAAATTTGAGTTTCGTGACATTGGAGCATGGTAGCATCAAAGTAGTGGGAACAATACTCACCCATAACAAACTGCACAATACTAGTTGGAGGGTGCTCCATGGGGGGCACTACTCCTAGCGTGGGAGTGCCTCGGCATGTCATGTGGCATGCTCTAGCGTTGTTTGTTTTGGGGGTTTTCCTTGGTTTTCTATGATTTTTTGTTTCACTTGGTTAATTATTTATTCATTTGTTTTTTTATTTCATCAAAATTTCTAGTTTACGTTTGACGGAAGCTTGTCCTTCCACGTGAAGCACATGTGTGCTTCCCGTGTGAAAAAAGCAAGATTATGCTTTCACCTAAAGCATAACAATGCTTCATCCCATAGGGAGCATATGTGTGCTTCCTTGTGAAGCGCATTTGTGTTTCAACCCCGTGGGACCATACATGTGCTTCCTCAACCATCACCGGTTTAGTTTGTGTTTGGAGTTTACGCTGGAAGCACCAGTGACTACTAGCTGGAAGCGTAGATTTGTCCGAACAAAAGTCTATTGAAATGATTAACATGGGATCATATTTGAAGATCTCAATGCTAGAAATGCAACGAGGAAAACGGTTTGTAATTTGGAATCACGATTTAAGACATAAACCGTTCTTTTAAAACACAAAGGATCTACCTCTCATCCTTACGCTTGTGGGAAAAACTCAAGCAAAACTCTCTGATTGCGACAAGTTATGCGGTGCTTTGCTTGTCAGATGAGATGGTGCAACCATTGTATGGGGTACCCTTAATTAGTGATTTTGCCTATGTTCCGAAGGCGTTTGTATGTCACTCACAGCGAGACAACATGAATGTTTTCTGAAGAAGCGTCCAAATGGCCAGTCTCTCTGTTCACTGTATACCTCTATTTCATTCTCTTTTTTTTCTTTTTTATACCTCAAAATATTCTAAAAGGTTTATATACACGTATAAAAGAAGTATTATTTAATTTTTGAAAGTGTTCGTCATGCATTCAAAAAGTTCAGGAAATGTAAACATTTATTTGCACAAGTTTATAAAATGTTCCGACCATTCAAAAAAAAAAGTAACATCAAGAAGAATGTTCACATGTTTAAAACATGTTCATTACATTTGTTTCTATAAGTTCATGAGACGTAGAAAATGTTCTCTTGGTCTATAAAAGATGGTTGTGGCATTCCAAAACTATTCATGGCATATAGAAAAACGTTCTGGCATTAAAAAAATATGTTCATGACATTTAAAAATATATCTTTCATGGTTTAAAAAATGTGCAATGTGCATTTGACAAATGTTAAACATGTATTAAAATTATTTAATGTATATTTGCAAAATGTTGAACATATATACTCAAAATGGTCAACGTGTATTCAAGAAAAGTCCACATGTATTTGAATCAGGAAAAAGAATTTGGAAACAAAAAATTGTAAATAAAAAAGAATGATACAGAAAAGCCTAAAAGAGAAAAAAAAATGAGTGGAGCCTTACCAAAACCGGGGTGGATGGTTCCATGAAACGATCTTGGAAGTTCGCGATACTACAATTAGTTGGCCGACACACTTTGTCAATCCCTGTAGATGAGACCGATGGATGCCCCGCAGTAAGCGAAACATAACTTTTACGCCTTTCTGCAACACCTAGTGGTTGATTAAACGGCACATGTAGAACTTGGATCGAAAGTTTGTTTCGCACTTTAGTCATTAATTAGCGAACGGCGGTGATTACTATTGAAGGAAAGAGGGACGAGAGAAAATGGAACAGACATAGTAGGGGGAAGCAACAATCGAAAGTTTGTTTCGCACCTTATGCATCGTTTGCGTGCTAGATTTGCATGGCTAGGAGTGGGCCGGCCCTTTGGAGCGTATGGTCTCTAGCAACAATAGGATATACATATTTTGTTGGTTTCGCTTTTAATTTTTTGTTTTATTTTTACAGCTGTGATTTTATTTCATTAGTTTTAAATAAAAGAGACCAGTTCAATTATGTAGCATTCAATTTTTTACCTCAGTATAAAAAAATAATGATAACATTCAAAATACTGTTTATGGCCTTAGAAAAACAGTTGCGTGTTCCAAAAAGTGTACACGCCATTTAAAAAATATATTAAACATGAATTTGATTTGTTAGCATATATAAAACAGCTTTAGCATGTATATGAAAAATGAACAATGTGCATGAAAAAAGTAGATATTTCAAGAAACTAATAATCATATATTTAGAAACCGTTAAATGTGAATAAAAATGTTCATTATATGTACAAAAATTGTTCCTTATATGTACATCAAAAACATGTATTTGTAAAAAAAAGGTTAATAGTATGTTTACAAATATTATATATTTTTTACAATGTACTCCCTCTGTAAACTAATATAAGAGCGTTTAGATTACTAAAGTAGTGATCTAAATGCTCTTATATATGTTTACAGAGGGAGTATATAAAATATTTGACAGCAAATAATATATTTAGAAAGTTTTAATCATGTACTGAAAAAAGTGTTAAACACACATAAAAAATGTTACTTGTGTATGCATTTTCTTACGATGTGTATGGAAACAACTAGACATCAAAATATATAATTACGATGTGCATTTCTTTTACAGTGTGTATGAAAAATGTTAAACGTGTATAGAAAAAAATTGTGATGTATAAGAAAAATATCCAACGTGTATGGATTTTTATACATCAAAATATATGTTTGAAATAATGTTACTGATGTATTTGAATTTTCTTATTATAAAAATATTTTCTATGTACACCCAAAATGCATAATGCATACAAAAAATAAAATACATAGAAAAATATAGATTTGAAAAAAATGACGTATTTCGAAAATGTTTAGTGTGGACACAATTTTTTTTACATGTATGTAAAAATATTAGTATTGTACAAAGAAAACTGTCAAAATTAAAAAAAGATATAAACCAACAAAAACCTAGAAATAAAGAAAACAGAGAAAACCAAGGGAAAAAATAGAAGAATGAAACCAAAAAACACAAAGAAAAAGAAGGGAACTGAGAAAGAAACAAAGAAAACCAAAGAAAATGAGGAAACGAATAGAAAAGAAAAAACCAATGAAAATTGTGAAAGAAAACCAAAAAGAGAGAGAGGAAAAGATTGAAATTCGATAAAGAAACACAGAAAACCACTAAAAAGAAAAAAACAGGAGAAAACCAGGGAAGAAAAAAAACCAAATTAAAAACTAAAAAAAACTAAAAAGAAAAGAAAACAAAGAAATACAGAGCAGCGATCGTTCGCAGCAAGCGAGCAACACTGTACACGAAATGGTTTCAGGCGAGGCGACAGAAAATCTCGGGCGCTCCTATGTCTCGCTTATAGTGAGACCTAGCGTCAATGGGAGCCCCAGTTGGGCCTCGCTTTCTCTTTTTTTTTCCATGTTTTCTCGTTTTCTGTTTTCGTTTTTTTGCATTATTTATTTTTACATATGTTTATACTTTAAAATGTACCCAATATCTATATATTTAAAACCTGTTAAATGTGTATAGAGAGAATGTTTGTCACGTATATGAAAAATATATACAGAAAAATACAACGTGTACAAACAAAATTGGTCATGTATTTAAAAATGTAATCAAGCATTGGAGAAAATGTTGGAAAAGTATTTTAGAAATGTTAATCAAGCATTTGAAAAATGTTAAATGGGTATACCAAAAATGTTGATCGTGTACTAAAAATGATTGATTTGTTTATCTTGTATAAAAAATATATTAATCATGCATTTGAAAAATGTTGAACAAGTATCAGAATTTTTTATTCAAGCATTTGAGAAATGTTAAATGTTTATGGAGAAAATGGTGACCATGTGTATTTGAAAAACTGGTAAATGTGTATGGAATTTTTTTGTACTTGTATTAAAAGAATGTTAAACTTGTATTTTAAAAAAGGTTTAATGTGTATAGAAAAAATGTTGACCATTCATTCAAAAAATCTTAAACCTGTGTTTAAAAAATATGAATCAAGCATTTGAAAAAAATGCTAAATGTGTATCGACAAAGTGTTAACCATCTATTCAAAAAATGTTAAGCAGGTATTTGAATTTTCTAATCAAGAATTTAAGAAATGTTAAACATGTATTAAAATAATGCATTAGAAGTATATAAAAATTGTGTATAGAAAACCAGTGAAACCCGAGAGGAAACAAGAAAAATACTGAAAAACTAGAGAGAGACAAACAAAACCAAAGTAAAACAAAGAAAAAAAGAAAGAAAATATAAAAAACCAATGAGAACCGAAAATGGTAATAAAGAGAATGGAAGAAAAAGAATGAAAGAAAAAAACAAGTAAAAATGGAGAAAGAAACGAAGAAAAAAATGAAACAAAAAACTTAGGAAAATCAATGAAAAATTGGCTCTTTTCCCTATAAGTAGGCCGCGCCCTAGTATTCATTATGAACCCGACACTTACCCAATGGCTAGCTTCGCCACAAATCATCGAGGAGACCCGAGATCGAATCTTGGCATCTCCCTATTTCTTCTCATTTTCTTTTAAAGGTGCGCTAACAGGCTGGCCTGTTAGTATGGACTCTTACAGCGAGAGATTCTTCCTTCTAACCTAATGTGAGATATACCCCTAAAAAAACTTAATGTGACATATAGCTTGAGTGGAAAATCTTGCCGTAGTCTTGTTGTATTATTCGCAGATCCATTGGGCTGAACTCACCCACTAAGCCCATCTCCCCACTCTCTCTCCTTGGCCTGCAATAGGTCATCATGCTGTTCGAGCACTAGATGGCGGGAGGGGAAAATTGTCCGAGGCGGGGTGGCACCAAATATACCCTCACCACCCCATTTACTCGCTCACCTCTAGCTATAGGACAAACTCTCCTCTGTTGTTGGCACCGGCGGTGGTGGCAAGTTAGATCTGCGGCTGCGACACTCCCCTGCAGCGGCAAGAGGCGGCAGGAGCACTCCCCAGCAACGGCAGTCGCTTCTCCTTTCTTCTTCGTCTCCGACAACCATCGTCGTCTCCGCCATGTCTTCCCCGACTTCGAAGATGGTAAGCTGCCCCCGCCCCTCCCCCTCCTCTGTTATGTGTTAGGTCGTTCGATAGGACCGTTTAGGGTCGATAGCGTCATCGCTGACCGCACCATGGCTGTCACTTAGGTTGTGGATGAACGGACGAGGCTTCTAGTTCAGGCAGCATCGCTGATAGTTGTGGTTCAGGCATGGATCATGTTGGTCCATAAGAGGGTTGTTCGTCTGAATGAGAAACCTCGCATCCGGTATGGTCCGATGTTAATCCGGGATCAAGAGAGGATAGCGAATCTGAACTATATCTACAATTGCAATGACATAGAGGCTCTGTGGATGCTTCGAATGAAAAGAGCACCTTTCGCCAGGCTTGTGCAGACGTTTAGGAGCAGGGGGCTGCTACAAGATAGCATCCACACCTCTGTGGAAGAGCAAGTGGCCATGTTCCTCCATGTTGTTGGTCATAACCAGAGGTTAAGGGTTGTACACAACACCTTCAGGAGATCAATGGAGACCATCTCCAGGTACTTCAAGCAAGTGTTGTATGTTGTTGGAGAGCTCAAAGGAGAGATGTTCAGGTCACCAACCGGCCGGACTCCTACCAAGATTCGCACTAGCCCAAGATGGTATCCATACTTCAAGGTGTGCACTTTTACAGTATGTAGTTCATGCCTTGATATGTTGTTATTGTTCTTCTGTAGATTAACAACATATTGTAATGCCATTCCAGGATTGGATTGGAGCAATAGATGGTACTCATGTCACTGCCAGAGTGCCGAGGTCACAAGCTGCAGCATATAGAGGGAGGAAGCACTACACAAGCCAGAATCTGCTAGCTGTTGTTGACTTCGATCTGAAGTTCACATATGTGCTGGCTGGCTGGGAAGGATCAGCGCATGATGCTAACATTCTCAGTGACAGCATGAGTCGTCATGATGGCATCAACATCCCCGATGGCAAGTTCTACCTTGGAGATGCTGGCTATGCATGTCGGCCAGGTGTTCTTCCATCCTTCAGGAAAACCAGGTACCATCTGAACGAGTTTGCTGGTAGGAACTGTCCTAGGACTCCTCAGGAACTGTTCAATCTCAGACACTCCAGCCTTAGAGTGACAGTTGAGAGGGCCTTTGAAGCTCTGAAGAACAGGTTTAAGATCCTGGATCAGAAGCCATTCCACCCTTACCCTACCCAGGTGAATCTTGTTCTTGCATGTTGCATCATTCACAACTAGATCCTGCAATGGGGAGTTGATGAATTTGTGCCGGAGGAGGAAGATGTGGATCCTGATGAGGTTATCAGCTCCGACCATTGTGTGGAGGCGTTCGACAACGAAACATGGAAGAACAAAAGGTTGAAGTGGTCTCAGGCAATGTGGGATAACGGAGGTCAGACAAGGATCTGAAGCAGAAGAACAAGAGGAGGAGGAAGAAAGAATCAGCAGCAGAAGCGAGGAAGAGGAAGCAACACATCAGCAGCAAAGGAAGAGGATGAACTTGAACCTAGTTAGCATCATTGAACTTTCCCTATTCAGCCATGTTGGCTCTTAATAATTTGTGCTGTCATTTGCTAGTAGTTAGGATAAACTGCCATTTGTTTCCTAGCTAGGACAAGACAATATTCAGTGTGTGTGGTAAGATCACCACTAGTGAGAAGTGGTGATCACATCTTTAGCCGTTTGCAACCAAACAACGTGTTGTTTGTTAACAACAACGAAGCAGACAACCAAATAGCGTGCTGACTGGTTGATCCCCTCATGCAGAAATCCTAATGCAGGCAACTAAACTATATGCAGATGTTGGTTTTTAGCCTGCATGCATTTGCCCAACCAGGCCCAACTGGGTCAAGTATGCAAAATGTCCTAAAACAGAGATGTGAACCAAACACGCCCCAAGCTGTAGATGGGTTCACCAAAGCTTTGCCAGTGAAGCCATTTGAAGAATTCAAGAATTCAACGTGATGGAGGGGAGTGTAGTCTGTGGGTGGGTGGGTGGGGGGGGGGGGGTTGGGAGAGTTTTCTTTAATTTCTATTGTCGTGAACCAATTGGCTTCTCTATCAGGGACCATTTTTTTTAGCACCCAATGTTGAATTCCTGGATCCGCCACTGATACTGTCCACGTAGGAACATATAAGTGCATACACTGGCATCATGTACGTACAGGAAATTTGGCACACGTGCATGCTGTACATACTTATGCTCAAATTAATTGCACAAGTTGAGCATGATTGCGCAAGTTGGTCTGCGCCCTGGCTCACTCTCGCAGTTGCAGTTAACCGGCTTGACTGTGATCGGTTGAGCACGATGGAGATATCGTTGCCAATTAACGTCCATTCTTATTCGCACCGCTATAGTCACGTACCAGTCTGATGTGATGTGATGTCAACATCCACAATTTGTTTCAGAATTTTTTGAAACATTTACATGTGCCTTATAAAAATTTGGAGCATGGGAGCACCAAAATGGATGGGAGCACTAGATATTCTCCCACCCTCCTAGCATGTTGCGGTATTCTACGAACTGAGTTCCAAGTTGGAGTATTATTACATCATGATCATTATCCATGCAAATAATGCTTCATCGACTACGCCACGTTCTTAATTGAGATAAGCTGATCGCTCCACATACACGCGGTCAGCTAGCTAGCTAGCTAGCGATTGCGCGCCAAAAGTAGAGCATATGTGGACAGCTCAGTCGCAACCAAATTGGCACGAGCAATCAGCGATGCCGGCCGGGACCAATCGTCACTGTCATGACGTTCACGGTGAGACCTGCAGGTGCTCCTCTCCTGTAAACACGTACTCCGTGAGCTGTACAGATTCAGCAATGAATATAATGCTTTGCACTGAGACATCACGGGACTTGATTTCCTTTTGTCAATCGGTCCCTCTGTGAGCTGTACATTGTGTGTACAGGGAGTATCATCTGGACAAGACTGAGCATCTTTAATATGGACTCTTATTTTATTTTTCTAGCTAGCTATGCATTGCTAACTAGATAGAGGAGCAACTAGTACAGTTTAACCAGGATCTGGAGTACTCCCTCCATTCACTTTTGTAAGTCGTTTCAGACAACTTAAAATAGGCTGTTTTGCGCATTGTCTGAAATGTCTTCAAGGTCTTATAAAAGTGAACAAAGGGAGTAATAATTTCGCATTTTCGCTGATTCATGATCGAGATGGTGGCAAGCTAACTAGAAACCGAATAGCAAAGTACGTATTTTCAAACATACCCAAACTGATGCTGAGCCCGTCGGCAGCTTATTTTCAAGGATGAAATGTCCAATCCATATAGCATTCCTTTTGATCAAATCTTGAACAAGATAAATTTTACCTAAATACTGCCTTGAGATTTCTCTGGAGGACACACAAAAGCATCTTTTGTAATGATGCAATGGGTGTGTTCAGGTGTGAGGACAGAATGAACCAGCATAGTTTAATGAGTCACTCAAAAGAATTAGGGTCCCACTGAATAAATCCACATTGATATTAAGGTAATAATTCTATTTCATGTCTATCAATTTAATCTGAAGTATCATATATTAATATTTTTTATAAGATGGATTCGACATTAGGCCAAGAAGAGAATGGATACAGAGTAACTAAGCAAATAAATTGTGGGATATACCTGAAAGAAGGTAATATTTGGACTATTGTTGATCTTTTCATATTGTTGGATCATCAAGGAGACGTCACTACTCGTGACTGAACGAGCTGGCTCAACACCTATATATGCCTAGTGAACATGCGAGACATTTGTCATCACTGGGCAAATAACAAATCGACGTTGAGCCGGTTTGCGGGAGATGGCGCACTTCACCTGCCAGAAGCGCCACATCGATGTTTTTTTAGCATTTCGTCTCAACGGAGGTTCAGCCTAATATTTACACTCGGCAGATGGACGGAATCACAGAACAACTCAAGTGGGAGCGAAGGAGGCACAATATGGGCCAACCTATACAATTAACGTTTTTAGGAAGTCTAAAATGCATTGTTACCCAAATTATAGAGCCACATGTTTTCCTATCTTTTTTTTTAGAAACTAGATAATACTATGTGCGTTGTTGCGAAAATGTTTTGCATTATATCTCAGTAAAATTTGGTTGTATTTGACAAAAATATTTGACTAATAATATGAGAACTAAACTAAAATACATATGATTTATTGTGTTCGATTATTGTATAATTATAAATATTTATTAAATATAAATAGCAAAAAAGAATGAAAATTCTGATGCATGTGTGCATGTTGAGGTAAGTTTTTCTTATTCATTGTTGCATGTTGAAGTGATGACAAGTCACATGCATATTGTGCTGCAAAACGATAATTTTTTCGGTTCTGTTGGACTTATTGACTTTGTGCATCGTGCTATATTGTAGAGGCCGGGCATTTCTCTGATGCGGTTGTATCATCTCAATAAATCAATTAAATGAAATGTCTTTTATAAAAAAATAGATATGAAAGATTCCTAGTTTTTTATCTTTTTGTAGTTAGACCATCACACATCTATTTTTAATACATAGATTGATCAGTTTAATTACGTACTTTCAATATGCCTACCTGAATTACATCATCAGAACATTCATAATATATAAATTCATTAAAGAATTTTTTTTCGATGCCACCACTTTAAACCAGAGTGGGTCGGGCCCAGCTCTTGTTGCACGTATATATACCTAACCTAATCTTCGTCCTCCTCATACATAAGTTGCGTCCGGCGCTAGCTTCCTTCCAAGAGCTATCTTCGTCGATCAGCTTGGCATGTCGAAGCCGCTGCGCGGACCCAGGAAGCGGGTGAGGAGAGGCCTGTGGTCGCCGGAGGAGGACGCTAAGCTGACGAACTACATTGCCAAGTATGGCCACGGCTGCTGGAGTTATCTCCCCAGGCTAGCAGGTACCACCTCCTAATTTCATTCCTGCACATATGATCGTATGGTTTGTTGTGTGGAAACTGGAAATTAACCTTTCCGATCGAATCGGTAGCTATTGCTGGGATTTTCCATGAACAATTCTTGTGTGTCGTCGTTGCAACAGGCCTCGACAGGTGTGGAAAGAGCTGCAGGCTGAGATGGTTGAACTACCTGAGGCCGGACCTGAAGCGGGACGCTCTCTCTCAGGATGAGGAGGATGCCATCATTCGACTCCATTCCATCATAGGCAACAGGTACGTGAATTCACTGGTACTCCTCCAACTTACACATACAGTTTTCATCATCAATGGGGGGACAGACTGCTAGCTTGTTTCATAATCATTGCTCCTTGCAATTTGATCAGAAATTTTAATTTCTCTGACGAGCCTCGTCATCGTCAGAGGTCACTGAGAGCACTAGGCTAGTAGTAGCTAGGGCGTCAGCTAGCTCGTAGCAGCAATTCAGTGGGGAATTGCCCGTTTCACACTTCCATTACTCCTTGTCGATGGGGAATTCATGGCATGAACGGGATGCGCAGGTGGTCTCAGATCGCGGCGCGGCTGCCAGGGCGGACCGACAATGAGGTCAAGAACTTCTGGCACTCCTTCATCAAGAAGAAGCTCCGCCGGCGTGGCATCGACCCGGCCACACACAAGCCCGTGATCGCCGAGCAGCTCGTCTTGCCATCCGTGGACCGGCACATGTCTCACTCTCACCCGGCCGTGACGGCAAAAAGCTGCATGTGCATCGGGAGCAGCACGGACGGCAGGGCGGTGTTCAGTGAAGGTGAAGCGGGCGGGACGTGGATTTTTAGAACTGCTGCACCCCGGCCCTGGTATCCTGGTTGTCCAATATTGCTTTAAGATCTGTGCAACACAACTAACTTTTCGTATGAAAATTTCTCTATTTTGTTTTCTATCTAAAAAATCATTTTTTGTATATTTATATTTGACAAAAAAATCTGAAAGATTTATCCTAGATTCTAGATAGAAAACTTTGCCACGCTGCAAAGGTTTGAACTTCAAGACATCTTTTATGTGAGAGAAACAAAAAAGAGAAATGTGTTTGCACAAATCGCGATGCGCAGAATGGATGGCTAGATAAAGAGGGCCCGGGTGCAGCTGTTCTATTTTATATTTTCGGAAGCGGGTGCCGGTAAAGCACTGGCCCAGCACATCCTGCCATCGGCGGTTCCTCCGGTGGTGACGGCAGGCAGCAACGCGCGCCGCGGACACGAGGGCGCACACGCTGCGCTGGTGCTCGGTGCCGATGCTGCCGTGGCGCCACCGGGCTTCACTGGCTACCTGGACGCGAACGCCCCTGGTGGCGGGCAGCCGGCGGTTCTCCCACTGGTGTCGATGGCTGGCCCAACCCTGGAGCCGCCGGATTTCACTGGCTACCTGGACGCGAACGCTTCCGGTTCCGTGCAGCCGGCGGCTATCCCGGTGGCGTCGATGGCTGGCCCAAACCCCTCGGGCACCGGCGCCTGCGCTGCCGCCTTCGCTGGCGAGCAGTGGAGCAACCGCACAAACAGCGGCAGTCAGTTCGAGCTGAAACAGAGCGGTACCGCCTCGGCCACTGACCAACTCCGGTGGCCGATTGGTGGCGGCTTTGACGCCGTCGGAGCGGCGCTAGAAGACCTCGAGTGGCTCGACGACTTCGTGTTGGATGTATAACAGCTGATGCATATGCATGCATGCTTGAACTGATGACCTCGTCAACAGCAGTGTATCCATTACCGCATGCATGTGCGGTGTGCGCGCGTATAGCTATTGGTGTATTCATTTGTGTGTTACAGTATAAATCGTATATATATATGCTAAATTAGCAATTGTAAAGTGCATTTGATGATTTTTTGAAATAAAGATGTGTGTTCAAACCTTAATTCTTTTTTGTTGTTGAAAAATATATATTGCCCGTCTCTCCAACAAAAATTACAGGAAGAAAAGAACAACTCAAAGGCGTCGGCACCTAGGTGTGATGCTCCGAGCTATGAACAGTAAAATCCTTCAAAATAGGAAAAAAAATAAAAAAATCGAATTCTTTTATGGTGTAAGATGGTTGAATGCGTGGTGTACGCATCAAATTTGGTTGGAGTTTGGACATTGAAGGAGCTCGTGGCAAAAAAGACAAATTTTGGGCATGTGGGAAAGTTTTAAAAACATATTATTCATAGTTGATTTTGTCTCTTTGCCGCCAGTTCCTCGAATGCCATTTACCCACGGATTTTTGCACACATCTGGCGCAGTCAAGCATCTTGCATGCAAAAAAGTTTCAGAATTTTGAATTTTTCTGCTATTTTTCTAAGTTTTATTGTTCGCCGGGTGCAGATGAGACTGGACACCGTTTCGAATTATCGAACTCATTAGTACTTCATAGACAACACAACACTAGAACAAACTTACAAACCCTACAGTACTAGAGTCTACTAAAAAATTGATTCTGTTGGAATCGTACTTAGAAGCACTTCCTTTTTGTGTTGTATCATTATGATCGATTCGATTTCTTTCATGCTTTTCTTTAGTAATTCATGTTTTTGAAATCTATATGGAAGAGAGAAATAACAAACTGCCTATTATGTTTTTTTGTAAAAGCTACTCCCTCTTTATCAAAATATAAGACGTTTTTTGGTACATGTTTTTTATACACCCTTTGTGTCAAAAAACGTCTTATATTTTAATACAGAGGGAGCACTATTTTTGTTTTTGTGAACGAACTCAACAGCATGTTTTTTTAGTTTCATTTTGTTCTCATCTCTTGATGATGTATAGCTTATTTGGCTCACTTTCTTTAGTTTATTTTGTTTGTACATTTTCGTGCAGTGTGTGATTTCATCTAACGTTTGTACTGCCATTGTGCACCTGGAACATGTTCCATGTAGTGTTGTGCGATAGGAAACTGCAATTGTTGGACATGGTTATGCTTCAAGATATCATTTTTTTTTCTTTTTCACTATTTTTTCAATCACCAACTATACTACCTAAATTTGGACAGAAAGAATGCGACGATAGCTTGGCGCAGCGGAGTGGGCCGTTACATCTAGTCCTCATGAGGGATGAACAAGTGGTGGATCCATGAGACTTTTCATTGCCTACACAAAACATAAGAGAAAGTACCTACACAAAAGTTCCTACCATGTTATTATAATACTAGAAAGACATGCAGTCTTGTGCTAGAGAGATAGTGCGAGTAGCTGAGTACGTAAGTATTCACATATTTTCACATGAATGTCCACGCATGACTTATGACTTTAGAAAATAAATTCCGTATTTTGTTTTGTGAAATCACACATTAATTCACATTTCTTAATTCCATCGAATGTAAATGAACTGATTTGATTCTTAATTTGGTGATCAATTTTAAAGGAGAGCACCAAAATGGATTGATTGTGGTCGTTACTTGTGTTAATTGGCTATTCGAATTACCACAAAAAATATGGCTTTTCAAATGGCCGTTAGTAGTAGTAAGGGCTCAAACTATATATGAGCTTGTACAATCCAAGCACAGACCGAATAACGTATCGTCATCCTTATCCCTACTACAAAACTGTGGTTGACATTTGTAGTATGCCACATAAACTTTTCTCAATTCTCTGTCTCTCTTTTTTTTTTTGAAAAGGAGGAAAGACCCCCGGCCTCTGCAACATAACGATGCATGCGGTCATTTTATTAAAAGTCTAGCAAACCAAGGTCGAAGTGCAGTACAGCTCGCAGAAGGAGCAGAAAATCAAAATAAATAAACAAAGCCACGAGCGGCAGTGAACAGGACAAAACGACTAAACTTCTATCCTATTAGTGGACCGCCATCCAAACCGGTTGTAGATAGCCCGTGCTACCATCTGCCATCGGTTGCACCCAGTAACCAAAAGCTTCCTGGCGTCCGTATGAGTGAGTAACGACCACGTACGGATCTAAGCGGACGCTTTGTAGATAACCTGCAAGAAATTCAAAAGATTATGTCTGTTAAAGATCATATCATTTCGGTAATTCCATATAGCCCAAAGAAGTGCACATATTCCTATCCGAATACGTCCCACAGTAACTGGTTCCGCTGCAGTAAGCCATGTCCCAAATAACATGTCGATGCTAACTGGAGGGCTTATGTTGAAGGCTATATGAATCGTACGCCAAAGAAGCTTAGCGAGAGGGCAATCGATGAAAAGATGTTGTATTGTTTCATCACTATCACAGAAACAACAACGTGAACTGCCTACCCAACTGCGCTTAAGAAAATTATCTTTGGCGAGTATCACTTGCTTGTGAACGAACCACATGAATATCTTGATTCTCAACGAAACTTTAATTTTTCAAATATGAATTGATCTCGGGATTGGGCCAGAATCAATCAGATCCAAGTACATAGATTTTACCGTGAAAGCCCCGTTCCTAGTTAATTTCCAGTGAAACAAGTCAAGCTGATCAGAAAGTTGAACATCCATCAACCTTCACACAAGATGCAGCCAGGAGTTCCACAGTTCCCCCACTAGGGATCTTCTGAACTGGATGTTCAAGCTGGATGACTGTAATACTGTAACAATGTAAACCTCCTTACGTTACAATATTATACAGAGAGGGATATTGCAAAGGTCAAAGGCGTCTCCTTAAACCATGTATCTTCCCTAAATCTGGTTGTAGTATCATTTGCAACCAAAAATTTTGCTCTGTGAAAAAAGCATCCTTTGTTCGCATTAGCCCCTTTCAGAATGGTGAGTCGTTAGGCCTAACGGTAACCTGGGCCAGAGATTTTGATACTAGAGCAATAAGGTTTCTAGGAATTACTACTGCACAACCACTTGCTACACCAATCTTTTGCCCAAGCAGCCGCGTCTGGATCTTAAGCCTACACTAACCCTGCACTGCTACTGTCATTCACCGCGCGCATGAAGAAAGTCCTTATAAGCCTACATTGACCCTGCACTGCTCTACATCAACTTCGTTTTATTAGAATCCATATAAATATATTATCATAATATGCATATTTGATTATGTAAATGTCACCAAATTTGTTTATAAACTTGGTCAAACTTACACACGGGCGCGCGCGCACACACACAAATAGCTAGGCAGCAAACGAATCAGAGAATTTTGATACCTCTCCATCATAATAATTTGATGCGCCTGGATGAGCCAAGACAGTAAGACACTGGCATTACAAGTATGGGCTAGACAATTAACGTGGCGAGGGACCAATCCATCCATTGAAGTACATACATACACTGCCACTGGCGCGCCATAAAGGGAAATGAACTGCATGCCGTTTGAAGCATGCGGACGAAATCCACTGGGACTATTTATGCGGACTTGGCTAGCAGGTTCCGCGGGATATAGACAGGTAAATCTTGTGAATTAAGCCTGGCTACACACACTTAATTAACTTGGTCCAGGACAGCTCATGGTGGAGGGACCGATTCAAGCATAGATTCAGGATTTATGGCTGAATCTATATGTAGTACGTGTTTGCAGGAGCACCTGCAGGTCTCGGCTTCAACGTCTGCCTTTATATCTCATGATGGTAACGTTGGTCCCGACATCACCGATCGTTCCTGTCAATTTGGTTGTGGCATATGTTTAGGTGCAACTTTTGTCAGGTCGCTGGCTAGCCACCACGTCCACATGCGTCAGCAGATCAGCTGAATTTAGAAGGTGGCCGGCATATCGATGTAAGGGCATCTCCGACGACCCTCAAACCGCCCGCATTTGTTCGGATCGCACGGTCGGAACATGTTTTAACATCCAACGTGGTACTGTATCGGTCCGCGGAGCGATCCCGATGTCAGGTTTCTCGCAAATTGGAATCAAACTAGAGGGCTATGAGGGTGTTAGGACCGCCGCCACATAGGACCCCGACACCCCCGTTCCACTCAAATCCTCCTCCCAGTTTCATTCTCTTCCACGTAGCCCCTACTCCCCCTTGCTTTGCATCCGCATTCTTCTTGTCAATCGTCGCCGCTGCACTCTCCGCCCGCCGCCCAGGCATTACCGGACATCCGCAGCCCCCACCCACGCACCCACTCGCCTTGTACAACAGCGCCATCCACCCAGGATCCATCTGTAGCCAGGTACCTTCCACCCCCTATTGACGCCGTCCATGGTGGACACCACGTCCAGCAGGTGTTCGGTCAAATGCCATTGAGCTTATTTTTGAACTTCGTGTCATTTTTCGGAGTAAGAAGGATGGCAGAGTACTCGGTGAAGAAGGATGAGTTGTTGTGTGATGTGTGGTTGGCCGTATCCGCGGACTTCATAGGCAGGAGCGGAAGGGGAAGGGGGGGGGGGGTCTTTTGACAGCGAGTGCATGGTTTGTTTCATGCGCGAAAGCACATTGCACCCTATGACATGCACATCATCCATAAATGCAAGTCCTTAGTGTATCGATGATACACCATTCAAAACTCCGCCATGAAGTATTTTGGCGTGGTTGCTCAGCTAGAGGCAATGTGGCTATTGCGCGCGGCAATCATGGAGATCGTAAGTTTTGCTTCTTCTTGCTCTACATGTTGATTTATTCATTCATTCACTCATTGTTGTTGTACATATTTCGTAGCCTGCGCGCGCTGCTGTGATATACTGCAGGTCAGAGGGCATTCACGCACATACATTGTTGGATGAAACGCAAGGGGCAGTATGTGTGGGATAACATGATTCATCCATGAAAAACTTGTTGAACATCTGGTTAATCTTGTTTAATTTGAACTATTGTTGTACTAGACATATTTGCATGCTACTTATGAATGGTTGTGCTATATTCTATCTGAACTTTGATGAATTCCGTCATGTCTGGTGAAAACATCCGGTTAGTTGAAATCCAGTTTGAAATGTATGCGGCTACAGTTGGATGACCGGCTCCCACATCAGTGTCCGCGGAATGCCCCACCCCCCTCGGTCCGCATACGAATGTGGTGTCCGGTTTGGGGGTCAACATTGAAGATGTCCAAACATATCCAAGGAGGAAGTAGTAAGAAATGGCCATACATTTTTCTTTATACTAACATTTTATAACCTACTCTCTTCAACGTTACTAAAGTACATGTCACATTGGTTTACCTTTCACTTCTAGGGTTTTTTCTAAATATGCATAAGAGGTAAAATACCGATTAAATTTACAAAGTGAGCAATATAACCATAGAAATATACAATTAATTCACAAAGAGGATAGGTATGTTTTGGATGTATCACAGCCGTATCGCATTGCTACTTCTCACCCAACCCTGGACGATATTGTTTTTAGGAAGGAGGCGTCGGTGTGGCTTCTATTCTGGGGGATTGCCCATTAAATTTTCAATTTTGCAGAGCTTTGCTTGGTGATAAATTGAGTAAGTGGATCCATTTAGTTAGTAGATTGATGTCGGTCAATCTAACTCAGATGCGAGATACGTTCCAATGGAGGTTTATTACCAATGGTGTATTCACTGTGAAGTCTATGTATGCGGATCTCATGAATTATGGGTCTATTTTTCGAAGAAAACATATCTGAAAAACAAATGTCCCTTCTAGAATCAAAGTTTTCAGGTGGTTCTTGCAGAGGAAGGTAGGTCTTACCGAAGATAATCTTGCAAAACGTAATTGGCAGGGTAACACTAAATGTTGTTTTTGTGATCAAGAAGAAACAATACACCATTTATTTCGATCAAGTTTGTTCGCTACATTGATTTGGCACATAATTCATGTTTCTTTCAATTTAACACCACCAACGAGTACACCAAATTTGTTTGGTAATTGGGAGGTATCCATCATACTTTTAAGGGCAAAAATCCGTGTGGGGGTTTGTGCTATCCTTTGGGAAATTTGGAATTGTCAGGAGATGAGTTTGTTTCTAACAGATCTTCTATTCCAAAAAAAAAATTACAGGTTATCTTTAGAATTACGGCATCCCTCCATACGTGATCATCACTATAACGTGTGGACGCGCAGTGGCGTATGGCCTTTCGGTGCAGCTGTATGAAAACGGCTGCATGGGGTTTGTTCAACCAATTTGACGGGCGTGCCAGTAGCAGATTATGTGGATGAGCTATGCAAACTTGTTTCCGACCAATATGGTCGTGTTTTGTTGTAATTCTTTCGATACTCGGTGACTTGGACTTACTTTATGTTTAATAAAATGGTCATGTGCATTGTATGATGCAGAGGCTGGAGTCATCCCCTTTTCAAAATAAGATAGACTAAATTTTGTACTAGTGCCCTCTATCTCCACCCAAATCACTCTCTTAATGTTTTTCTAACAGACCCACAAGTCCATTCTCTTTGTGTCTCTGTATCTGCGCCACAATTTTCCTTTTCTCCCTCTCATCCATGTCATTGGTATGATTTTGTTGGGGATGATTGCATCTCATTGAGAATTAGGGCTATAGCTATACGTAGTTGGTGAAAAAGAGATGTCACCATAAATATGGATATGGTTATTCAGCCTTGGGCAACTGTTATGTGAGCCTCTGTCATGCTCAATGGATACGTTGATAAGCATGTCAAATAACTCGGAGTGAAACCATAGTATATACTCCCTCTGGTCCAACATAATTAAAGTTCTAGATTTGTCCTAAGTCAAGCTTTATGAAATTTGATCAAGTCCATATAAAAATATATCAACATTTACAACACCAATTTGCTTCAGTTGATTCATTATGACATATAGTTCATATTATATATTTTTGATATTGTAGACCCTACCAGATTTTCTATATACTTGGTCAAACTTTAAAAAACATTGACTTAAAACAATCGTAAAACTTCTATTATTTTGGAATGGAGAGTAATACTCTAGCAAGTTGCACAATAATGCACGCGGGACCAATTAATTGAGCATATATTCACCATGTGCGTGTCTTAAACAGGAAAGAAAGTAGCTAGCTAGTTTATGTCGAATTGAATCTCCTATACATGAAGGTTACGTGTGTAATTGACTAATTGACTTGTCGTGGCACATATGTCAATCGCTCGCAGCATTGAGTTATCGTAGATTAATAGTCCAATTGCGCCATTAAAAGTGAAAGGAAAATGACTCAGGTCGGGCGACTGGTCGCGCCTCATGCTGGTCACTCGTGCCTTCGCCACACGGCTGCGGGGCCTACCCATGCCAGGCGCCATGCAGCCCTGTGGCCCCATGCACCGCCTACTGGATCTCAGATCGACGGCCCAGGTGTTCCCGTATCATGGGAGCATACGTGCTTGGGGAGCACCTGGTATTTTTGCCGCATTGTGGTTGGGGACCAAGTGGATGGTCCGCTTGCCTAGGGATATCATGCTCACTTGCATGCATGTGTGGCATAGTGGCATGTGTCTGACTCTTTCATCTCATGCATCGACGCTGGTATGATGTGTGTTGTGGTGTGCGTGGTGAGTTGTTTTTATTGTTGACGCGTGTGAAAGGGGCGGTGTTGGTGTTTGTTGATTTGTTGATTTGTGTTAGTTTTGTGGGTTTGGGAAGGACTACCGTGTTGTTTCCTCGCCGAAGAGAGGATCCATTGTGTCGTCACCCTTCCACTCTTCTGCACCGCCTACACCTCTAAAAAAGAGAGAACACATACGCCAATACAAAAAGGCCCCGCAAGCAAA
This sequence comes from Triticum aestivum, assembly GCF_018294505.1. Lineage (NCBI taxonomy): Eukaryota > Viridiplantae > Streptophyta > Magnoliopsida > Poales > Poaceae > Triticum > Triticum aestivum. Next base: position 497,228,825 of record NC_057805.1, read on the forward strand.
GAGCAGTGTGGCAAAGAGCACAAAAGCTTTTAGTCCATCTTAACATTGATAAGCTTTATATCTTGGAGACACTACATGATGCCCATTGACTCCTTCAAATTTCTGGGAGCAGACATGTTGGAAGAACCCACAAATAGAAGATAGTGGACATAGAGGTAAGTCAGCCAGTGTTGAACAACAAATGAATGGAAGTCAAGCTAGGCTTGCCCGAACCCCCTCCATCACCGAGCAAGAAAATAAAAATCTCTTGTCCCTACTCGTTGACCCGCTGCCACCTTCGCCCACCTGTCATGCCAAATATTTTGAGGAAACGTTAAACACAAGAATGCTTAGATCCTTTTATAGGGGTGTACATTTATATAGATAAGATTGCCACATTTCCACCCTAAAGCATTTTAGTGGTGTAAATATGTGACTCTATTTGAAGCTTCGAACTGGATCTTCTTTCTTGGCCAATGTTGCAAAAATAATCATTTCTACGCAAGAATTTACTCATGTTTCATAAGATTTAGGAAACAAAATATTTAGCCCTTCAAATTATCCACTACAACATGGCAATGTTCAAAGGCCATCCAACACTGCAATCAGGGTATCATCCACCAAATACAGATAAATCAAGGTCATTCTAAGCACTATACGTGCGGTAGTCGTGTTTATCACTTAGAATGGTTAGTGACGAAATGCATGCGTGTTTTCTTAACAAATAATGGGTAACACGCCGCATTATGATTGTTTATAGAATCAAAAGGAAACATTCAATGTATATCATGCAAAATAATAATACAAGATGTATATAAAAAATTATATAACATAAGTATTTGACATCACAACTTCGAATTGACATAAAAAACATTGGACACTTGGCACTGCCTCGGTGTCCAGTTAACACCCCCCCCCCCCCCCCCCCACCCAGCACTATGTGGGTATGCCCCCGGTTAGTAGTCAATGGAGAGTAATTTGTCCATCTTAGAGCCAGGGCAATGGAAAACAATATTCTTATTTTAGCTCATTGCATGCATTAATAAAGTGTCGTGTTCCATTTATCCTTCCTTGTGCACGGCTGTATATTTAGGACATATATAACGATGTTATTTTTACCAATATCATATAGGATAATTGATGAGATGGAAGAGAGAAAAATGAAAAATAGGTTGCTTATTTCTTAGTAAGGGATGATCTCTTATCAACAAAATTACAAAATTTTGTTTTATTTTCTATTTTCCTTTTTAGTATTTTTTGGAGTTTTTGTTTACTTATCATTTCTACCTTATTTTGTAAATTTTGCAATTTATTAGTATGCTTTTTGTGCGCTTCACAATAAAATAAGTTGATGCTATCTGTTGTGGTTTAATCATGAAAATATCAGCATCGGCTAAACTATTTGATATAAAGTGATATAACCGCATGGTATGAGTGGGTCACTATCTCAAAAAAGAAAAATTGGATATAAACACTATCTGGATCATACAAACATGTGTTTGAAATACATGAACATTTTTTATGAAGGTATTTTTAAGCAATGGTTCAATGCGTATTGCAAGTAACATTTTCCATAAGTTGCATAAATATAGCACTCCCTCCGTGCATAATATAAGATACTAGTGGTTGGGGCGCGCCATTGCGTGCCGCTTGAGAGAAAGGTGTGTGTGCGTTTCTCCATCTTAAATAGAAAAAGGGGGGAAATCCTCACCTCCATCTCAAAAAATTTAAAACCTTTCTCACATCAGCTAACCAGCCGATGACACGTGGATATCATTACTTCCATCTTAAAAGAAAAAAAGAAAAAACTTTTCTAAAAAAAATAGTTCCCACAGCAGCCAACCCGTAGCTGCCACTTGGCATAGCTAGGAGGCCGCCCTTTATCCACCTTAATGGGTTTAGTTATTACAACTAATATAATACTTCCTCCGCAAACAAATATAAGACCATTTAGATCACTATTGTGTAGTGATCTAAACGGTCTTATATTTGTTTACAGAGGGGGTACTACATTGGTTGTAATAACATCTTATATTATAGGAGGGACGAAGTATTTGATACTACTACATGTTAACATCTTTGCGTAGTCCTGCTTTCTGTGCGTGCCATTGACTTCTTTAATGGATCAAAACCTACTTAGTTCTCATTTTTATTTCGTCTATACAAGAAAAGAAGGATTTGTGTTTAGCAAGACAAAGAATTGAATAAGTAAAAATAAAGTAGTTTACCGAAAAGTGGAACAAGAAGGAAAGAATCTCTGAGCGAGAGTGCCAATATGGGAACCTATTCTTCCATCAACTACCACTGAAGAAGAATACAACTTTAGATTCTCAACCCAAATAGGGATAGACCATTTACCGAAGTGATTGATAGTAGGGCTAAAGAGTCGCTTCTGCCAGTCGCCAAGGCAGAAAACTAGAACAACAAACATGTTGTCCTCCACCTCTCAGAGCGTCAATTTGTCCCACGCTATATAGCTAGTGAAGCAAAGCTATATATAAATTGAGCTCACTATTAGAGGATTTCAAAGAGGAGATTCCATCATTATACCAAAACCACTATATCTCGAAAAGTTTTTGCCTCCAGGTTTACCCACTTGTGTGAAAGTGACTTCTTGATCAGCTGGATGATGACACATGCATTATTTTGGTAGATTACCATGTAGAATCACGCGGTGGCCGTAGGCCTTCGATGAAAATTTTGTTAACTGATTCACATTTTTCCGTGTGCACTTGGGGTGTCTTTAGCAATTTTGGTTCAGATGATTGTTTGATCTTGAAACCAACCTATGGGTGTTTGGGTTGTTGACGCGTGCATTTTTTGGGGATGTGGCTGTGTACAAATGCATGTGTGGGCGTATATGCATCGGCTAAATTTTTTGAACGTGCTTGCTTCACTGCCATGTGCTTCTAGCCGTTTATGTTGTAATTAAGTCGGCCATGCGGTGCGTTGGTTTCCAGTTTAGCTTTCGTCGTCGAGAACAGACAAGAAACAAGCAAATCGATGCTCAGCAAAGGAACGTGGGCAAATCAGTCACCGCATGATGCAGACCAATCAGAACACATTGCTTGGATATGCGGCTGACCAATAGCAGTCGGACGAAGCGGTGATGGGGGGATGGGCAACTACATCCAGTTACAAGGCACATGCGCAGGCAGCAGGACGGGCAACTGCATCCAATTACAAGACGACAGAGGGATATGGCCAAGACAGTCACCGCACCGCTCGGGCGCGATTCTAGGCCAGATACGGGGACATTCCTTCTGTATCCCTCGCATGTGCGATGCATGCATCCTGTCCAATCCACCGCTTTCGTTGCTTTCTTATCTGCCTCACCGCTTACTTCTCCTTCCTTATCTCTTCTTCTTCTGGATGCCTCTGCGGCTTACCGCACTTGATGATCGAGGTGTTTTCCGGAAGATTCTGGTTGAATCGTCCACCGCCATAAGCATGTATAAATCTCTCCTTCCTCTTCTCTGCGGTCATCACTCGCTTTCGCATCTCAACCGAAGCACCACCGAGAAATAGCGTCGGCGCAAAACATCGAGCCTCTCTCCGCTTCTCTCGTGTGGGATGAAAAGGAGCTTCGTTTACCGCCTCAACGGGCATGCCCCCCCCCCCCTCCTAGGCTCCTCCTTTCTTCGACGTGTAGTACGGAGCAAGCTCGCCCATCACGAGTTGTGGAGCCGCGCTCCAAGGTTCAGAGTGGCTTCCCGCGGGCTCTCCCCACGCTGCACCTCCGGGCTTGCCGAGGAGGAGCTGCAGCCTCCATCGCTGCTACTCCGCCGAGCGAGAAACTGCATCATTGCCGCTATCATGTGAAGGTTGTCGATGTCCACCACGGGACAGCGAGGTGTTCGACGGCTCACGGGCACGCCGGCGAGCTGGTTCCACTTGGGCGCCTCAAAGGCATGGGTGACTGCCGGCGACGTGTCCCTGGCGTCGCTGGACGCGATCGCTTCCCTGGAGTAGTCGGCGACAGTGCACGAGATTGGCCACCTGCTTGGCTCGGTCACTTCTCGGTGATAGTAAAAAAATGTATGAAAGAAGGAAAAAATTATTAACTACATACGGTGTATATATAATTCCGACTATTTGCGTCTCTTTACTACTTCATTCTAGGAGCTAATCCAATGAGAGGCTACACCAGATGATCTAATCTGGCAATGACTCGCACCATGTTTGGCAAAATAAATCGCCCCTACTAGAGATGTGTCATCGTGTCTTCCCATGTTTGTTCACATGCATCATCCTCTCATCTTTTTTTTCCTACATCCATAGTTTTTCATGCGATCATCTGGCATCCTAAAATAACAACACTTATTACAAAGGAGAAACATAATCCATATAACCGCACCATATCGACAGGCGCAGCGTGCCGCCGCGCGGGGGTAACCTAGTAATCTCTATAAGCTAGTGTCAAGGAAGCCGTTAGCCGACACCTTAACTGAAAGGAAATACCCCCTTTAGCAAAGAAAAATAGACACGATGTCGCTTTATTTTATCGCAATGAAAAAGGCTATCCGTATCTTATGTACCTAACCCTTCTAGGGGATTCCGTGTCAGAAAGCGCTAATATTTATCTCATTTCATTAAAAATAAGAAGCCAATTATGTTCATAAGAAGAAAGAGAAGCGGATCTATTCTATACTCGATAAGTGCAGCAAGTGCCACTACGGTATCCATCAGCAAGGAAGGATGAAAGCAAATTTCAAATCACTCAGCAACAGCTCCTGTGATGACATGGGGCGCCTGCACCAACCTGGTGATATGCTGGCCCAGGTTGCAGATATAGCCGGGGCAAAACCAATCATGCGTAGCCGCTTCCGCCGTCAGGATTCCGCCAACACTACGCGTTTGCGTAAACTGTACGTGGCCATCCCGTTCGTCTATCTTCACCAACGTCCTTGGCGACGCCCGTCGAGATCCGCACTGCCCAGCCTCGCCGTCGCGCCGGGGAGAGCCAGGGCACACGGTATATATGATTATGCACATGAACCAATCGACACATATAAGGAAACTTTATAATGAGTGTAGAACACACACTGGCACGGAGAACAATCAGGGTCCCAGCAGCGCGCCATCTGCTACCGCTGAAGATAGTCGGCTTGAACACGAAACAACATAGCAGGCCTTGGAAAGACGAAAAACAAATAACATTCCTTCAGTATACAACTGCCACTTACAAAAAAAAAATTTCATTCGTTCGGTACAGCCGATACATGAAAGTAAAACAAAATCTGCAAATTAACCATGAGATTCAGGTAAACACCAATGTATCACACCTCAAAGTACAATATGGACAGCGTTACATTCCGGAAAGCACCGCAAACATCATTGCCACGGAACCAAGAGCTAATGATACCATTGCTCTCATGAACTCCATTTATCCATTTGTCCACGAGCCAGAAACCCTGGGCCTCTGCAGCTGAGAGGATCGAATCCTCGTCAACACGGCGCTGGATGTAGCAAAGAATAAGGGCTGCCTTTGAACCTGCATCGCCACCGTCAGAAATCAGTGCCCTAGCAGTCTTGAAGAGAGGAAGTGTAGCATCAGGGTTGTAGGTCACATCGGTGCCTATTATGCAATCGAAGCCTGCACCATCGCCAGAAAGCTCTCTGACCGCCTTCACATCATCTTCGTCACCCCAGAACAGCTTCCTAATCGAAATTCTGTTGAGGAGTTCAGCATCCAAATTGGAGGAAGTGTTCTGTCTGAGAAGATCGAGCGATTCTGCATCCCCGTCGGTGGCTACAACAAACTGAGCAGAACTGGCAGCAACCATTGAGCAGATGCCAGCTGAACCACAGCCCATTTCCAGCACCCTTTTGCCAGCGACTATGGAAGGATTCTCCGCTAGAAGACTGCACATGAACTGAGCTGATTCCCAGAGCATTAGTCCAGTTGATTTGCAGGTGTGCTGGTATTCTTTCGCGAGCATTTTTATTTTGAAGTCATGACCCTTTGCTTTAATCCTAATAATTTGTGCCTACAAGTAATAAAAAACATGTTATGCCCAATTACTTCACAAACAATAGCAGTGTTAGAAGATTACATTATTAAACATAAACAAGAAAACATGTCGAAATTCATGGCTCAAATATACTCAATTTAGAATTACTACTGGTGTTGTGCTGGCCATAATTTAACTGAAACCCCTCTGTAAATACAGTGACTAAAGATGAACAGTGAACGCTATGTTCACAAAAAAAAAAGAGAGCACAGAACTGCAGTTGCAATAAAAACTAGACTAACAGCTGAAGCTGATTGCACGCATTGCCAAGTGCTAACCATCGAGTTCTAAATTAAGGCTGCAGATCAACAAGGATCTCCAACAGTGTTTGTTCTTTTATATATGCCACGGACCCTTATCCAGCAAACCCAAGTGAACGAATTAACGATAGTGTCCTTGTTTTAAATTGGGCAGGGAATAGAGCTGGAAAAAGCCTTTGTAGCCTTGCCACATGCTGGTTAGTTAGCGGTCATAGTTGACTCACTTTATCCAAGATTTCTTACTTCAAATAGAAAACTAAAAACACCAACAATTTTACCTCATTAAGATAGTGCGACGTTCCGAACATATTGCTAAAATCCACAGAAAGGTCAATTTCTTCACTTTCGCTCTTCTTCTGAGACATGTCAACAGCTAGCTTATCATCCTTTCCTTCACAAGTATTGTGGTCATGTTGATTATTTGGACTTAGAGGACCAGCTGGATTAAGGGTAAAGGTAGCTTGGATCCAATTCCTAAGTAACATAAATGAATATTTAAGCATTTCAAGCATTTGTACAAAAGATTGAAATAATCAGGGAAGATAAATAGAAGGGGTGTAACAGATGTACAATTAGTTTTTAGGTTCCTCATCAAACTTCCCTTTCTTCTTCTAAAATTCTTACAGAAGTACCATTGTTTGAACTTTGAAGTGAATCATATAATTAACTTATTTTTTCTTAGTTTAATATCAAGTGATGCAATAAATAAAAGATAATATTTGCAGTACAAGCAAAAAACCACGATCACCTGTTCATCACCAAGTCTAGTGAACGGTTCTCAACCTTTTTGTTGTGTACACAAATTTCCTCAAGAGTAAATCCACATTTTGAGAACAAATCCACCAGGTACTCGTTTGAAAAGTAGTACGCACGCTGCATGGCACCGACATTTGGAGATTAAGTCCACTGTGCATTCATTTGAAAACTATGGGTGGCCCACGGAATGCATTACTGTGAGTTTGTGACATTTTGTGAACCTCTACTACAGAATATGTTTATCTGCAGTCCACTCACCGTGCCATCACCTCTGACATAAAAGTTCTCACTTATTTGCTGGCCTTTGGACATAAGCCTTTCCTGCAAATATGTACAAGATCATAAGACACCTACATACATAATGACTTCAGGCTTGTCGGATATCATACAATTAATGGTCTTAAAAGGTAGGAGTCTTCCAAAGACGCTACATTAGTGGATTAGTTATCCTATAAGGCTATATAACCTGTGCATCATGATCACTTAAGGGGAGACATGGGTAAAATAGGAAAGTTGCATACAGGGATACCTCAACGAGAAAAGAAAAAAGAAGTGAGTGCACATTTAGAAATGATAGCCAACAAAAAGCAGACACGAGGAGGTAATTTCTATGTTTGAAGCAAGTTGCCAAAAAGAAAAATCATAGCTTAAAATAACTCGAGCCAGGCAGAGGAAACTCATGTGTCCTGTCTAACATATCAAAACATCCTTATTCAATACATGACCTTATATGCTAAGATGTAAGCTTACGCTGCCAAGAGAGGGCAATGAATATATTTGTAGAAGCCAGAAAATGGCATGTCCTAGTGTTGTTTCTCAAAAAGCACAAAAGAAATGCGAACCTGAGCAAGGTCACCGAAGGCATAATCTCGAAAGAGTACGCGGCCACCATGCTGATACAGAATACACGAGTTCAGTCATTAGGATGACATCCAAGAAATGAAACACTTAGGGGGCTCATAGTTTGGAGTAAAGGCAGTACTTACTTTGAGGATATTTCTGACGTTCTGCAGAACTAAAGGCATTTTATCTGGTGCAACTGCAGAGAGCATAAATATCTACTAAATATGTTAGTTGTACGCTCACAGGTTTGACAATAAATATGAACAGACACTAAAATATTGTGCAAATAGATATGTGAATGTGTAATCAGAGTACAACACGTTACCATTGTCACAATGTCAACAGAGGACGGCTCCACAGCCTCTGTCAGTTGTTCTGATGTAATATCACATGCAAATGCATTAACCCGGTCAGATCTGAAGTCCTTGTGTTTCTGCATGTATGATACAACCCATTTCGACATCAATGGATAAAACTCAGCACCGGACTAGTGATTCAGCTATGACAGAGAGAAACAACTACCTTAACCAAGTCAACAGCTCGTGAAGAAAAATCACAGGCATGAACAAATATATCTGGATATGTAGCCAGCAGTGGAAATATTGTATTTCCAGCTCCACAGCCAACCTATATTGAACTTTACACCAGTCATGCTAATATTATGCAAGCAAGAAAAAACAAGAAATAAGCTCGATGCAGAGATTCAGTCATCTGCACTGCACCGTAGATTCAGATGAACACTGTCCACACCTCCAAGATTGCCATATTTTCCCCATCTTGGACCTCAAAGTATTTCCCCCATTCTTTATCCAGGTAATGTCGATCTTTGAAGAACTAAAAATAAAATAAAAATGGAAGGGTACAAATCAAATGCATGACAGAATAAACCTAAACAAGAAGACCTTTACACAATCACATACACTTGCAACAGAGGTTCACAAATGGAAGCAGCATGTCTGATAAAGATTAAAGAGTCAATAAGCTAAGCGGATCATTGGATGTAATGGTCAGTAAGAGCTATGACGAGATTCCTCTTTACTGTTGAGATATATACCACAACCATTAACAAAGAATAGGGAGCAATTTCATTAACAAGGATTGCATTTCATGTACTACAAGAAAATCAAAATGAATTGAAAACCCATGATCGGTAAAAACCGCATGACTATGCGGAAATCACTCTGATACTCTGCGATGGCTCTGCATTTCTGCCGGAGCTAGTCTTTCTTTTTGGTTAGTATCAACAACTGCGCACTATTAAGCCACTGATACTTAAGATGTAACCGAGGGGCTTCCCTCCTGCACGTCCTTCTCAAAACTAGAGTAAACCAAGGATCGTACAAGACCATATCAGTAACCAAACATTGTGGCTGCAACATAGAATCACAAGATTCAACTACTTCACTTCCGCCACAAAATTCAACTAATTTTTTTCCTGATAAAAAAAGAAGCCCACATGGCTCCCAATTCATTGCCTCTGGATGTGGCATACATCACCTAGCCACCACCAGGTCTTATGCAGTCACAGCCCCCCCCCCCCACACACACACACACACACACACTGCCACAGCCCACACCACATCCTTCTCAAAGCAAGAACTAGTGCAAAACTAGAGTAAACCAAGAATCGCAACCTTGTCCTCGTGGCGCTTGTAGAAGATGTCCCAGTACCTCCGCGCATCCCTCTCGTACTTCTCTGCATCGAGAACCAAGCTATAACAACAACGTGGAAACAGCGCAGAGCAAAAACAAGGGTTTCAGCTCGCCCGCCAGACCTTTCCAGAACGGAGTGACGGGCCTCCCGGAGGAATTGGTGGCGGCGGAGGAGGAGATCTTCGCGGCGCTGCGCTGCTCGCCGGCGGCCATGGTGGACTCAGCTCCGAATCGGCGGCGACAGACAGGGGGTGCCGCCTGGTTTCCGCTCCGGGCCAGGGTTTCGAGGTTCCTGCCGCTGGCACGGCGCGGATAAGGCCGGGCCGAGACGGAGCCGATCGACTCGTTTGGGCTGGACCGAAAAAAGCTTGGCCCAGCAGCAACGGGCCCAGTGTAACGATCCCTTTGCCTTATCGGAGGCCCAGTTGCAGTGAGAGTGAGCGTGGAGCCACACCCACTACGCCTTATCTCGTCATCCACCCATGGCATAAAGCCCTCGCCCGCTCTGCCATCCCCCGCACGCTCCGATGGCAGCCACGGCGGTGACCCTGCCCACCTCCGCGCCGTCGCCCTTCCCCGTCGCCGCCCCCTCCGCTCGCCGCTGCCTCCAGCTCCGCCGCTCGCCGGCCCCCCGCCGCGCCGTCCGCGTCGCCGCCTCCGCCGCGGCGACCGAGGCGCCGCCCAAGCCGCCGCCGGCCACCCCCTCCGGCATCATCCTCGTCGACCCCGCCGAGGCCCAGAAGGTGCACCGCCTCAAGACCGTCTACGACACCAAGGTCATCCCCGTCATCACCGAGGAGTTCGGCTACACCAATGTCCACCAGGTAGCACCCTCCCCTGCTCTGCTCTGATGAATCGAGCCCATTTCTTGCGTCGTAGATTGGCCTGCCCGGTAGTTGTTTCTTGATTGATTGGTTGTTATCGGTGCTGCTAGGTGCCCAAGCTTGAGAAGATTGTGGTGAACTGCGGGCTGGGGGTGGATGCGGGGAACAACAAGGGCCTGGAGGCCGCCATGAAGGACCTCGCCTCCATCACCGGCCAGTACCCCGTCAAGACCAAGGCCAAGAACTCCGTCGCCAGCTTCAAGATCCGCGAGGGCAACACCATTGGTATCGCCGTCACGCTCCGCGGCAGGGTGAGCCCTCTGTCGAACTGCCACACTTGCACTTTGGAAGATTGGCATATGAAATTTCTAGCAGTTTGGAATCTTGCATTTCAGTTAAGCTGTAGTTTGAGCAATAAAACCAACTTGTTCGATTCATGAGCTCAGTTTCACCTTTGGTGGATGTAGGTGATGTTCAACTTCTTGGATAGGCTCATCAACCTTGGGCTCCCTAGGACCATGGACTTCCTAGGTGTCAACCCCAACAGCTTCGACGGCCACGGCAACTACACCATCGGCCTCCGCGACCAGGGCGTGTTCCCGGAGATTCCCTATGAGGTGGGCGGCAAGAAGAACGGTATGGACGTCACCATTGTGACCACCGCCAAGACCGACAACGAGGCGCAAAGGCTGCTCGCGCTCCTCGGCATGCCATTCGCCGAGAACATCAAGTCTGATCAGTTCAAGAAGAAGAGGTTGAAGCGCCACCACTTCATGAGCAAGGGCAGGGGAAGAAAGTGAAGATCGAGCGGCGTTTGAGCTTTGCTTCCCACTTTGTCAATTGTGATCCTTTTGCATAGTTTGGTTTAGATATTTGATGATCCTTTCGCTGTCTGTTATAACTTGCAGTTCATGTTGTACCTACTGCCACAGAACAAAATGGAAATTTTTGCTTTGGTCAGGCTATTCCTTCTGGGAGTTCATTGCATTGCACACATATGCTTATTCTACAGCATTTTTCAAACTGCCTGCTTGACTATACTAAGACTCAGAGTACATCATCTCTTTGGTTCAAACCCTGATGGCTATAGCATACCACATACTATATCAGTAGGTACATTTGGGCAGTTCAGGCGGACCGATGACGAGCTCTTCCTCTGGGAACGTGCACGGCTTGCCCTCTGCCCCAAGCTCCGGGCATGGCTCCGGCGAGACGCCGTATGCCACTCCTTGGACATCGGTGCAGTTCCATTGCAGCTTCTTGGCCTTGGGTGCGAGCTGCGCGGTGACGTTGGACATGCATATCCCGGTGTAGGGGTCGTTGGGGATGCCCTCCATCCTGCCGGCCATGGTCACGTTCTCGGCGAACACGTCCCGGTAGTTGATGCCGGTGACCTCGGGCAGCGCCTTGGGGTCGGACGAGTTGTCGGGGTGCTGGCCGTAGTTGCCGGTCATCCAGAAGACCCACTTCATGGTGTGGAGGCTGAGGCGGCGCACGAAGACGTCCCTGACGAAGCCGCCCCTCCCGACGCCGGACTTGATCCTGACGGCCGACTCGGTGTTGATGGCAATGTTGTCCTCCACGCGTACGTCCTGGATGCCGCCGGACATCTCGCTGCCGAGCGCGATCATGGCGCTCGTCGGGGAGATGCAGGTGAGCCTCCTGACGACGATGTGCTGGCTGGGCATGTTGAACCTGATGCCGTACTCGTCCCAGCCGCTCTTCACCGCGATGCAGTCGTCGCCGGACACGATGTAGCAGTCCTCGATCTTGACATGAGACGAAGAATCTGCACAAGCAATGGCAGTTCACCGAGTTCAGATTCAGAAACACATTCATGCTTCTCATGAAGAACACTGCTGGATAGTTCATCATACTGAAAGCGTGACTGATCTACTTACCTGGGTCGATTCCGTCGGTGTTTGGCGAGTGGACGGGCGCGAGAATCGTGACGCCGCTGATGGTCACATTGCTGCTCAACACAGGACACGCCAGCGAGGTGAGCACGATGGATACATGATCGAACAACCAAGCTATCTACTACCACGATCAAACTGACCGTGTGTGTGTGTGTGTGTGTGTGTGTGTGTGTGGATTCAGAGAGAGATGGTGTTTTCTTACGTGCAGTAGGTGGGGTGGAGGTTCCAGGAGGGGGCGTCGACGAAGGTGACGTTGGAGATGATGATGTCGCGGGAGTAGAGGAGCTCGAGCAGGTAGCCGCGCGTGTAGTCGAGCTGCTTGGCGTGGAACTTGTCCCACCACACCTGCCCCTGCCCGTTGATGGTGCCATTGTAACCTGCAAACATGTTTTGGTCAGGTCTCTGCTGCTGCTACCGGTACAGTAGAATTTTGCTCGTCATCAGTTTTGTAATGATCTATCTATCTTACCGGAGATGATGACGTCGGTGAGGTTGGATCCGCCGATGAAGTTGCTGTACCTCGGGCCGGGCTCGTCCCTCCCCCTCCCGTAGGACGGCAGCGGCGCTATCAGCGGCCAGTCGTCCAGGTCCTGCACGGACAAACAGGTTGGATTTGTCTTCAGCAAGTCAGGTAGATCACGAGACGGATGCAGGCGGGCGACAGAAGCATCAACACGGGGCGATTCGTCAAGGGCGTCATACCACGGGATGAATGCAGCCAAAGAAAGGTACAGAATGGGACGGCGATGGCGTCCAAGCACGCATGGAATTTTCAGAGAACTCTCCTATTTTTTTTTCTCTGGTTCCCACGGCCACGAGTACTCGATAAGCACATCAATGTCGGCTGACCTTGTGGTCAAACGGTAAGTACATGTAATCAATAACCACCGACTGACTCGTTCTCTCATGGCAATTGGCAGCGACCGGTGGCGGTGAGGAGCAAGGACATGGTGGCCGGCCGGGTTTGTTTGTCCCAGCAGATTAATCAAGCGCCGAAATGTTACGGTCTCCTGCCCTACCTAAGCCGTACCTTGAATCGTGCCAGATAGTAAAATCTAGTAGAGAAAAACAAAATAGGCATGTAATGGTGGCATTTAGCAGCTACTCCTAGTAATTAGCATCCTATTTAGAGTAGGGAATCAATCCGCCATCACGAGCACGGGGACGGCAGATGATGATGCCATGGTTGAAAAGGAAGGAAGGAAGCGACAATGGTCATGGCGATGGCAGGGGACCCCAATCCAATAGCCGCTGCCCACTCTGTCCCTGGACCTTGGCACGCAAGCGGCCAAGCGCCTTTCCCACCGGCCCCGTGCCGTGCCGTCCCGTCCGTCACCAGTAGCCCCACCCCACGCCGTGCCACAGTACGTAATTACTGCGAGTAATTAATCACACGGGTAACTGAAGGATCGAGATGGACGGATGGGGTCGCCGCCGGGAGGGGCGCACCTGGGAGGCGAGGATCTCGGCGCCGCGGTGGAGGAAGAGGGTGAAGTGGCTGGTGAGGTTGAAGGGCCCCGTCAGCCACCGCCCCGCCGGCACCACCAGCGCCGCGCCGCCGTCGCCCGCGCGCCTGCCCAGGTCCGCCACGGCCCGGACGAACGCCTTGGTGTTGAGCGTCCTCCCGTCCCCCACCGCCCCGTACTCCGTGACCCTCCGCACGTGCTTCCGGCACCCCGCGCCCCTCGCCGCAGGCGTCGCGCCAATGCCCGCCGCGCACAGCGCCAGCGCCACCACCGCCGCGCACACCGTCACCTGCAGCAGAAACCAAAAACCATCCGTCAGTCCCGATCCGCGCCCGCGCCGGCGCCGAGCAAAATCGTCATAGAGACGGACGGACGGACGGACAGATGGCTGCCTTGCTTACCTGAAGCGCGGCTCTCCGTGCGGCCATGGCGACTGGAATTGGGAAAGGGATGGAGCGGCGAGGAGGAGGAGGCGGCGGCGAGGTTTATATAGAGGCACAGGGCCCGCTTCATCTTGCTGCCTTATCCGCGCCCTTCCCTTCGTAAATGCATGCCATGTTTTGGGCCGGACGTGGCAACGGGCGGGCGAGTGCTGCGCGGCGCACGCGTACGCGGTCCGGTCCACCGGGGTCAAAGCTAAAGGCCTCACACACACACAAGTGTCAAGTGCTTGCCGCCGCCACCACCACCACCCCATCATCCATGGTGACCTCAGCTGCCTTGCAAGGGGAAGGTACCCAGATCCATGGGAGATTTCTGCAGTGGTGGGGCGTGCGTGATCTTGTTGAAGAGTGCATGCACGCGTCCTGCCCTACGAACGCGGTTTTCGTATGTATATTTGGACGCTTTTAAATGGAGATTACTATATATTTCCTGTTTTCGAGATGATGATGATGATGATCTGTTTCCATGCTTTCGGCCATTCAATTCTTTGGTGGGTGTTAATCAAATTTATAAAACGCTAATGTAGCTTGATGACACGTTGTACGGGAAGCTCTGCCCTCCTTGCATTGCATGAGCTCACCACGGGTTTTGGTTTGGCACGAGTGGCGTGTGGTGTGAGGTTCAGGTCATCATGAGTTGCGCCATGGGGGGGTGAGTGGGTGGCCTTTGTTTCCGGTTTCGTGTTTGTAGTTGAACCCTGGTTTCTATCGATGAAAATTAAGGGAGGGGGAAGCGTAGAAAAACTACGGAATCGTGCACCACCTTCTCTCCTCGGAGACATCACATCGCTGAGGTGTGGTGCCCATCTTTCCTCTCACCTCGTATCTCCTCGAGATTCGGACGATGATGACACCCCGACGCAATGCCACCACCATAGGGGGCCGGGGGGGGGGGGGGGGCATCTTTTTTTAGTTATTTCGGACGGAGGCACTAGTGGGTGAGTGGAGGTGGTGGCGTCGAGGCTTTTGTGGCAGCAATGACGGGGCTGAGTGATGCAGGGGTCGGCGAGCGGGTCCAATGAAAGATGACAACATTGTCGTAGAGATTTTCGTGGCAACGACGACGAGTGTGATCGATGTCGGGGTCACGACATTGGTTGTCATAATCGGCTCCTATCCGTTGTGTCTGCAGGATGGCCACGGATTGTTTTGTTGTTATGAAGTCAGAGCAACGATGGCGGGGGGCCGTTGGATGACGGGAGACAAGTGGTCTGTTTAGCCTTCTTCGACAACGTCAACCATGTATAGTTCCCCTTCATAGCTCTCCGTTAGAATCAGAGCCGCGTTGTCTCGTCACGGATGTTGAGTGTTTGGCATAGATCTTCATGTGGCTCCACACACCCTTTACGGGATGAGTTTGGGTCGGCGATCGCTTGTGGCAAAGTCGGAGTCGCCTCCTCAAGGAGAAGGGATGACAATGATGCCTGCTCGAGGAGACCTGATGACTATGACGCCGGTGTGCTTCTTCAAGGCTTTCTTTTGTACTTTTTTTTGCGAGAAAACGTCGGATCTATTAATTTTCAATCATGACAGTACAACGGAAATCAGAAATAATAAAAATTACATCCAAATCCGTAGTCCACCTTGCGTCGACTACAAGCATTGAAGCAAGTCGACGGCGCGCCACCGTCATCGCCCCTCCCTCACTGGAGCCTGGCAAAACTTGTTGTAGTAGATAGTCAGGAAGTCGTCATGCTAAGACCACATGAGACCAACGCAGCAGAACAACAACCGCTGCTGATGAAGAGTAGCGTAGATCAGAAGGATGCATCCTGAAGAAACACAAACGTAGTAGACAAACTATGACCATGTCCGAGCAAATCCACCAAGGATGGATCCGCCGAAAACACATCTCCACGCGTCCACCGACGATGCTAGACACTCCATCGGGACGGTGGCTAGGTGGCGAAAACCTTATTCCATCTTTAGGGAGCTGTCGCCGTCTTGTGTTCCTGAGCAGGACACAAACCCTAACAAGACTCGAAGGAATGTCTAAAAACAGAGCCCTCCCATCGGCAAGGGCCAGGATCCACCTCGCCGCCATTGCCCTAAGTCCACTGGAGACGAGGCGGACCAGCGGCGCCGGCGGGAGATAAAGGAACCCTAAGATTTTCTTGAGGGAGGAGGCGGCTGGTTTCTATTTGTGAAGTATCTTGTGTGTTCTACTCAACGATTTATGATGTATTTTCTTCTAATTTACTGTCAATTATTTTTTTTCTTTTTAATTAATTGATGAGGCAAGTTTTTTTGCCTCCGTTTCAAAGCAAAAGACAACAATTCTCGGTACGTTCCTCTAGAAGCTCAGCGCCCTTCTCCTTACTTTAGCCCACTAAGGACATCTTCAAAGTGGACCCTCAAGCCTACCGCATCCATCCAAATAGAGCAATCCGGACGCCGCAAGCCATCCAACGGTGTCCTGCATTTGTCCGTGGATCAGTCCAAGTGTCCATTTTCCCATAAACCAGAAGCGAATCAGGGGGGCTTTACGTGAGTCCGAACACCCGCCACGTAGGACTCGACACTCCCAACCCACCCAAAACTAAGGCGGAGCCCACACATTTGGAGCTGTCCCACTGTTTCTGCGGCAAAAATCCCTGAAAGTGCAACTAATCCCTGGGTGATTTTGGTAGTATAACAACATATACATCATTGATCTAATGCCTATTCATAGAATATTTCAGGAAAGTTCAATCTAATGTGGCTATGAGATGTGAATGTGGACCCCTCAAATGCAAAGGACAAAGCATTGGCAAAAGCTCCCAGACTCTACATTTTTGGTCCATAGGAAAGCCAATACTATTAAAAGGGGATGAGTTTTTTATCATGAGTCATTTTCTTGAGTGCTTAGAGATATTGCTCCAAAAACCCTCAACCACACCCTCACATTCCTATCTGTCCAAAACTCTAAAGTCATTCTCGGTGCCACCAATTTCACTCCTACCCGGACCCACCGAGATACACTTGATAGAGCCACTGACTAAACCCTAGAAACTTGGTCTCGCTGAGATGACATTCGGTCCTACCGAAGTGCATGTGCCAACCTTCTGTAACCCATTGTCTTCATTTCGGAATTTTTGAATGAAATAGATCGGTGTCACCGAAGCAAGGAAAGTTCTTAGGTCATCATCAACCGGTCTCACCGAGCGGATTCATCCACTCTCACCGAAATGCCTAAAGTTCAAACCTTTTGCACTGGTCTGTCTTACCGAGTGGTTTCACACGGTCCCACCGAGTTGTGTATAAATGTGTGTAATGGTTAGATTTTTGGTGAAGGCTATATATACCCTACCCGCACCACCTACTCTCAGAGAGAGCAACAGGACAAAGCTACCACTTCACATATCCATTTCCTGAGAGAGAACCACCTACACTTGGTGTTGAGATCAAGGGATTTCACTCCAACCATTTGATCCTTGATTTCTAGCCCCCTCAAATTGCTTTCCACTTCAATCCTTCTCCCACCACCCTGTCAAATATGTGAGAGAGTGACTGAGTGTTGAGGAGACTATCTTTTGAAACACAAGAGTAAGGAGTTCATCATCAACAACAACATCTATTACCTTTTGGAGAGTGGTGTCTCCTAGATTGGCTAGGTGTCACTTGAGAGCCTCAAAATCTTATGGAGTTGAACCAGTGAGTTTGTAAGGGCAAGGAGATCGCGTCCTTCATGAAGATCTACCTGAGTGAGGCTAGTCCTTCGTGGACGGAAGTCGTGATGGCATAGCCAAGGTTGCTTCTTCGTGGGTGGAGCCCTCCGTGGACTCACGTAGTCGTTATCCTTCGTGTGGGTTGAAGTCTCCATCAACGTGGATGTACGATAGCAGCACCTATCGGAACCATGCCAAAAATCACCGTGTCTTCGTTGCGTTTGATTTCTCTGATCCCCTCCTTTATGTTCATATGCAAAGTCTTTACTTCCGCTGCCTACTGTCTAGACTTGCATGTGTAGGATGTTGCTTTACTTGTGTGAATTGCTAAAACTTGCCAAGTACTAAAATTGAGAAAAGGCTAGGTTTTTATTTGGTCAAGTAGTCTAATCATCCCCCCTCTAGACCTACTTACGATCCTACAACCCCCTTTTCTTAACCATCTCTGCTGTCATGCCGCCACTCTCCACCCATATCCCCACCCCTTTTCATCACCGCCGACGCATGGACCCGTACAAAAAGCTGTTGGAGATGGCGGAGATGGAGGTATTGACGAAGGCGTCCTCCAGAAAGATCAACTCGGCGACACGACAAGCCCGCCACCTCAGACAGAAGGCAAAGGAGGCACCACTCAAAAAGAAGGGCGGCGAGCGTGGCAGCGGACGGGGTGCAGGGTGCGCACATGGTGCAGGGGGTGGGCGGGCCCTGGGATGCGGGGCGGCGCCACCATCGCCGTCCATGCATACGTTGTCCTGGCCGGAACAATAAAAGCCTCCCTACTTCTACGCCGCCCGACAACTCGGCAGGCATTCCCCGGCATCCGCCGCCAGGCACGTGCCTGATTACATCAGCGTCAACGAGGCGTTGCTCTATTTCGCCAAGTTTGCATCGTCGCAGCTTGTTCAGAGGTCGTCGGGCGTGGAGTGGCTTGGTGACCGCTCTCTGTTCGCCGGTATATCTCAACCTGGCTAGCCGGAGTACGATGACGCAGACAGACATATATTTGAGATGATCCAAGACTGAGGCAGAGGCTGCTAGGAGGACGGACAGGTAGATGACTTGGTGCCGGAGCAGGATGACGACGACCTTGATCTGGATGAATTTGTGGACGATCCAAAGAAAAAGGGTAGAGGAGGAAGTTTCAACGTGCGGGAGGACGAGTTGTTGTGTGATGCATGATTAGCCACTAGCATCAATTTGTTTCATGGCACGAAGCAAAAGGATGTAACATTTTAGACCAACATTCATACTTGGTTTCATGAGTACGGGAATTCCGAGTCCTCCGACGATGAACTCATCCGTAACCATGGGGCTAAGTCGCTCAACCATAAATAGTACATCATCCACCTACGTTCAGCCGCCGCCCATACACCCATGTTCGTTTTCTTTTTTGATTGATCGGTCCACTCCAAAGCCGAGGTTCATAGTCCAGTATTCTTCTCACCTGATCCCGGCGGCCTGACCTGTGACTTGCGCGGTGCGGACGGAAGGGTCAAAGTCAAAGCTCACGCATGCTCCTACAACTACAAGTGCTTGCCGTTAAAGCGGCCAGTGCACTGCACGCGTTGTGTCCAAGGGATTGTTTGGGGTCGGGACGTCACCACCACCACCCCCATCATCCATGGTGACCTGATCAATTGGTTTGCCTTGCAACCGGAAGACATCCAAGGGCGAGATTTCTACAGTGGCGGCGTTCATGTTGGGGTCGAGGCATTGCTTTTGGCGGCAACATTGATAATTCTGGCTGATTATTCATGTTCCTCTAAAAATTCAGGGCCCTTCTCATTATTTTGGCCCACTAAACTAAGCATTCAGGCCGGGCTAACAGCCAAAGTGACCCTCACTCACTTTAGCACTGTATATATTGCAAAAAGTGCAGCAATTAAGCCAATTTACCCATTTACTTATATGCAAATAAAATCAAATTCGGTCCACTCTATCCGTCACTCTGCGTGTCTCACGAACTCTGCAGAAAACTCATGAACTCACCACAGGTTTGGCACCACAGGGGTAATATGTGGGGTCATCATGAACTAGAACATCCATCCATCCATCCACCCATGTGGTTTCGGTCTTGTTCTATATATACCAGCAACATCACAACATGCCGTGAGAGCTATCTCATTTAAAAAATGACATCTGCAATTTTATTCATACTCATAACAATTACATATGCACTAAATGAGATCTAAAATTCAAAAAGATACAAAGTAAACTCCTATGACAAAGAATTACAATGAACTTTATTGAAAAACACCTCCTTTGTGGTATCAATCTCTGGTAGAAGAAATACTCCTAATACATTGATAGATAGGCTGCAATTGGACTACAGCAACGATGTTATCTCTCTTTCACCTGCACGAACGTAGCCAATAATGGTATTTGGAAGTGCCTTGAGTCACCCATCGAAAAAGATGGAAATTCTTGATCGATGAACGTACTTGGGTTGGGATGATCCCTAGAAATGCACACCATAGTGTCGATGAAAGATTTCACATCCACAAAGAATTAAATCAACAAGAAAAGGTCGACACACTAATATAAACTCATCAGATCTAAATAATCGAATTTGTGAGGACACAAAACTCTATAGCTTCATGGAACCGCCAAAAGAACAAGAGTAATTTTATTCTCATAAAAGTACAACGATCACTAGACATTGATGAAGAACATAGGACGCTCGAAGATCCGAGGCCCCCATGTCTCAATGCCAAGATGGCAACCAGAGGCAAGGGGACCAAAATTTCATGGTGACGGCGGCAGCGAGGGCGGTCCTTCAAGAAACCCCCATGTTGCATGCTTCTAACGCGGTCCATACCAATGCCTAATAGGAATTGTCTACGAGCGAGCGACTACCAGGCCAGCCCATTAGTGCAGGCCTGCTCGTTGCCGCTCGTGTGGGGTGTAGATTCACTCTGCTCCGTTTTTTGGGTTTTTCTTCTGTTTTTGTCTTCTTTTGTTTTTTCATTGATTTTTTTTATTTTTAATTTTTCTTCCTTATACTTTGCTTTTCACTGATTTTCTTCGGGTTTTGTTATTTCTATGTTATAGTTTGGTTTTTCTTTGGTTTCTTTCTTTGTTTTCTTTGGTTTTATTTTTTTATTCATTATTGGTTTTCTTCTTTTAACATATGTCTACTTTTTATCCACACATAATGTATATTTATTGTGCACACGTGAAACATTTTATTCATACAAGTAGTCAGTTTTTAAAGACATGGTGTAAATTTTCCAAAAACTTCAAGTTTTGAACAGCCTTTCAAATACACTATAATATTTTCCAAATATAAACTGTAAATTTTTAATGTAAATATTTTTTTAATCTATGAACATTTTTATACATTGTATAGATTTAAAAAAAAAATCAAGTATGTTTTTTAGAAACACAGGTATATTTCTTAAAATATCACGTACTCCCTCTGTAAAGAAATCTAAGAGTGTATAGTGATCTAAACGCTCTTACATTTCTTTACGGAGGGAGTACATTTTTAATGGAAAAATATTTTTATAAACCACTCGGACATTTTTACATTATATAAACATTTTTTAAAATGGTATAATTTTTTTTGAAACATGGGAATATTTTTCTTTAAAATATTACTTCAAGTTTTTAGTGGTACATAACATTATTTTTTACATTACCCAAACAATGTTTTACATTTTATATAATTTTCTGAAAATTCAGTATACATTTTTTTGAAATTCGGAACATTTTCTCATTGCCACAAACTTTTTTGTATGGTCACTGATATTTTTTTAAATTGCACTAACAATTTTTATACTATGCTAATATTTTTAAATTGCTAGTTTTTATTTTTTAATGCAAATATTAATTCTGTACTATATATATTATTTTATTTAAAAAATTGCAAAAAGGAAAAATAAATGAAAAACCAGGAACCTGGGCAACCGAATAGTCTCGAGCTTGAGCTTGAGGTGAGGTCCTATACAGCTCGCTGGAAGCGAGACATAGTTTCTCCCAACAACATGCTGCCCGCGAGAAAATTAATTGGGGTTACCCCTGACAGCACGTTACAACACACAGTTTTCTACTTCACATGTGCGTACCAGCGCCGCCACGTGTCACGCGTTGAATGCTTCTTGAATTAGGACGCATTTTTTTCTTTTGTTTTTTCAGTTTTCTTGTTATTTTTTTCCTGTTTTCTTGTTTTTTTTGTTTTCCATGTGTCGAAAGCACATGTGTGTTATGCATTGCATGGAGCATATGTGTGCTTCTGTTTAGTTGTGCTTTATCGGGAGCACTTGTGGTGTACAGCCAAGTAGCGGCGTAGCCAGTCCCAGGTAATGGTGCTGTGGCCTGGGGCGTGGAGGGCTGAGCCTTCGTTTACTACAGCTACATTAGCATTGTTCTACACTGTAACAATGATGTTGGCACGAGGCGTAGCTTCAAGCTGGCTACACAACTGCTGCCAAGAGAAGTACAAGTATAATGTCGTGGAAGTATAGCAACACTGCCACGAGAAAGTGCAACACACACAGGAGAGTAAATTGCAAAAGACCATCAGAATTAAGGACCCTAATTCAGAAAACCATCATAATTCGATTTTTTTTCTTCTTCAAAACCACCATGTGGTGACAGTTTTCAAAAAACGGTGATAACTAAACTAGAGCGGTTTAACTCCAAACCTGACGCCTAGGGCCCACTGTCAGGTGCCAAGTGTCCCCGGGCCGAGACGGCGCTACTACTCAACCCCGTCTCCCTGGCCTTTTCTCCACACGCAGTCACCAGAGAAGAGGAGCACATCGCGCCTCCATTACACGCACGGCCCCGCCGGCTCTGGCAGCCCGACCGCCGGCGGACGAGCCTCCGAGCACCGCCGCCTCCAGCCCTCCCCTCTATTTCTCTCGGCTCTCTCCCGCGTCTTGTCAGAGTTGGAGGAGACGGGAAGGCGCGGCTCCCTGCGGCCCAGGATCCGCCCCACCGCCGCGCCAGATTTTTGCACGCCCAGAAAGCTCCCTAAATTGCCGCCGCCCATCCGGTCGAGCGCCCCAGCACGACGAGGTGGACCGGTAGATAGGAGGCAGGCGATGGGACGACTCCTTTGACTCAGGCCACTCCTGTCCACGGCTAGGCCGGCGTGGACCCGGCGGTGCAGCTGCGCACAGTCAGTCCGTAAAATTTGTGTTTGGCATTTTTAAAGACGAGACAAGCAGCACACACGCATTTTACCGCATGTCCCCACCAGCTTCAATTGTCGCAATGGTACCAAAATTAATAATTACCTTTTTTTTATGTGATCTCCGTGGACCAGTGAGAGGGAGGCCAACTTTCTCCTCGGCAAAAGAAGTACATGAATGCTACTTTTCAGCAGACTGGTTTCAGTTTGCTTTCATCCAAATTTTCTAACCATCAGATACCGCGCTATGATTCATACTATATATTTTCTTATTCATTTTTGTTCTCCCAGAATTACTATTCTCAGTGTGTCGTTTTAATTATTTTATAGTCTTTTTTTTAACAAATTACAGTCGTTGTGGTAACCTTTTTTATAGTCGTTGTATATGACTTGATGTACTTTTTTGATTTTTTGCATCCTAACTAGTAAATGCGC
The DNA here is from genome assembly GCF_018294505.1 of Triticum aestivum. NCBI lineage: Eukaryota > Viridiplantae > Streptophyta > Magnoliopsida > Poales > Poaceae > Triticum > Triticum aestivum. The sequence continues at coordinate 497,252,201 of NC_057805.1, forward strand.
ACGTGCGACGCACGCTAATATTTAGGTAATATATTAATTGCATGCGAATATTAGGTATGTTATTATTTGCGTGTTAATTATGTGATTAGTGCAATATGTCGTATGATATTAATTGTGTGGAAAATATTAAACTCTAATGTTGTGTTGTATTGATCTGTACCCTCGTGGGGATATATATAGAGTACAATATGGGGTGAGACTTGGAGTACAAGACACCTATGACTTGGAATACAAGATGGACTCTAGAATCCTAGTTTATCTCTATATCTTACACATATATGTATTCTAACATTCCCCCTCAGTCATAGCGGGAGTGAAACGGACGATTATGACTGAATGTTAAGTCTTGCAATTCCGTCGTCTTCTTCGCTGCGCCATCATCAACTGCGTCTCTAATGGTTGACGGGTTGGCACCTGGGGCCGTGACTGCGTCCCTTCTGGTGCCTTCCTCGTCTCTCCTCTGTTCCCTCCCGCAGTCACAGCGGGAGTGGCATGGACGCTAATGACGACGCATACGCTGTTGACTGGGGTTTTTGCTGATGAGTTGTTGTAGATGTTGCCCTTGATGTCGATGTCGAGGTAGCCGATCATGGTGATGTAGCAATGGTCGAGGTAGTCGTGGTCGATGGTGTAGTCGTCGTGGATGATGAAGCTGCACAACGCCGGAGGCGCAAAAAATTGCGCTATGTTGTAATAACGGAGCTGCAGTCGTGGACGATGCACCTTGCGGATGTCAGAGGGTGTCGTCGGCGATGAGTCCACCGGTTTTGCCAGGACCGAAGGAAACCCATCGAGCACGCATCGGTTTTGCCAGACCCGTGTGGCCGTGTTGGGGTCGTCACTGTAGTGACGCCTTGTCAATGCAGTCGTGCCGTCGTGTATGACGCCGTCGATGCCGTCGTCGTGACGCGATCATTGCCGTCGTCGAGGTCGCGCCTTGCAGAAAAGTCTGTCAAAGGACGCTAGGTGTCCATCTTGTCGATGAGGCGGCGGCGGTGTGTTGACGAAGATGTTGGTGAGAACCATGTTGATGGAGACCTTGGCGATGAAGTGTCGGCTATGGCGTTGCAACAGTGTGTTGACGATGATGTTGCTTGAAGGCGTCCCTCGCCGCGACGATGTGTTGATGTTGTGTCGCGCCGGAGAAGTCGACGAAGACTTGCATCTCTCTCCACACCGGCCTGGCGTGTGGACGGTGCATGTCATGGTCGCTTCTCGTACATGTGCTCGACGAAGATTTTTTTTCTTGGACATGATGTAGTCGTATAACTTGATGTTGTGGCGCGGGTCGGTGTAGATCGCTCGGTGCAGGTTAGCTGGCTCAACGTAGATGTAATGGCACGATGTCGATGTAGATAGCGGCAGCCTGGAGGTGCAGCGCTCGATGTCGCGGCGCGGAACCAGTGGAGATCGCTCGATGCGATTGCTCGGTGAAATCGCTGGCCTTGTTTGGCCGATTCGGCTCGTACGTGAGCGACTCGAAGCCTGCTGGTGCGCGACTACGACGACAGCTGATTGGCGGCTGGCGCTTCAGCACGAAGTCCCGTGGCGAGGCCGCAGCTTCGATGATGGAGGCCATCGTGTGCACCGGCGAATCGATCTAGGATCGTGGATGTATTCCACATCCCATGTTGCCCTGGCATGATGCATGTTCACGTAAGAACTAGCCGATAGTAATTGCTGAACAAGCACACCTGTCCGTGGATGCAATCTTGTTGCATGTGGCTCGCCGGGTACTGGCTGTCGAGGTCCCTCCCGTGCTCCAGCGCTGGTGTCCGGTGCGTCTTTAGGCGGACGGAGTTGGTTGATGTAGAGGCGGGCGCGGCCGATGCAGGAGTCCGTCCACCGTACCATCGCCTGTTGGAGCACAGGGATCGAGGATGCATCAAGTGATTTGGCCGCCGTCTCGGATAAAGATTGCTGCACCGATCTGCTAGGATTTTTCTCACCGGAATTTGGGTCTTTCAAAGATTTATTTGGTGGCTAAAGAAAACCTAATCTCATAGAATTTCGAAAATTGAATTGACCTAATCTAATCTATGAATCGATCTATTCTTTGATTAAATCGGATGCCGCGCCCCCGGGGAGAGAAGATTAATCTCACGTTAAACATGTTGAACGCTCATCATTGAAGCAGTCTAGGTCATTGGATTGACGTAGTTTGATTGCTGAGATCAATTGGATCTGTCTCTTTGGGTCTTTTTATATTGATATAGATATAGATGGATTGCTTTTAGTCCTTCTTGGAGTGGGTTGAAGTTTGTGAGCGATGATGAATTTGTTTTCAGTCGAATGTCAGTTCGGTTTCATACATACAACTGTCATGTTTTTATTGGCTGATTTTTTTTTGTTGCAGGTCAGTTCGTTTTCAGTTGAATGTGAAACAGACGCTTCCGAGAAGAAACCCGCAACACGTGAAGACGATCCTGCTGCCCCACTGCTCACCAGAGAGAGACAAATGCATGTTCTAGAAAAAAACAGAGACAATGCCCTCTCCATTCATCACTTTCACGATTAGGATATCAAATCAATGTCGCTGGGTGTGTGAGAGGTGATGATTGATAAGGATAATGAAACTGACTCACACGGACCACACGCTGAAGATAATAAGGAAGAGAAAATACTCAAAATATAAACTTACATAGAGGATAACATTATTACGATCTCTCACGTATGAGCGAGTTTGTTTGTTGAATACCGAAGCTTGCATGCAGAGGTGAATGTTGATATCACTGCATTTGCTCATGCGTGCAAGCAATGAATGGCCAGCCGGCGGCTCGGACGACGATCGACTACTGCGGTAGCTTGTTGATCTTGCAGTACGTGTAGTCCTCGAACGTCTTGGCCTTGTAGTCGTACTTGGCAGGGATCTCGCCGGCGACGAGGCGCGGGTGCGGCGCGACGATGTACTCTCTTCGCGGATGCACGAACACAGGCCACGACATCCGCGTCTTCTCCTTGCTCACGGTCGCCCGGTGCAGCGCCGCCCTGTACCTCCCGTTGCTCAAAATCTGCCACAAACACACATGTAGGACGTTCACTTGAGGTCGAGGAGACGGTACGATCAAAGTGAAGAAGAATGGAGTGTTAGCTTGCCTCGATCTGGTCGCCGACGTTGACGATGAGGGCTCCTGGCACGTGCTCGACGTCGTACCAATGGCCGTCCTTGGACACCTGGAGGCCCGGCACGTCGTTGGCTACGAGGACCGTGAGCGCGCACAGGTCGGTGTGCGGCGCGAAGCCGAGCACGAGCTCCGGCTGCGGGCACGGCGGGTAGAAGTTGACCTTCTGCATGAGCACCAGGCCGTCGTCGCCGCCGGCGAACGCCTCCGCCATGGCGCCCTTCTCCAGGCCCAGCCCGGCCGAGAGGCGCTCCAGTACCTCCCGCGTCAGCCGCCTCATGTGGCCGCAGTACGCCTCGTTGGCCTCCCGGTACCCCCTGGGTTTGTCCGGCCAGAAGCCGTGGTTCACCGCGGCCGGCGGCGAGATGGCGTGGAACAAGTTGTCGGACCATATCTTCCTGTCGCCGGTGCTCCTCTGGACGCTGGAGCCGTAGCCCTCGGTCTTCCCCGAGGCCGGGTCCATGGCGTACCGCTGCTTCTCCTCCTGCGGGAGCGCGAAGAACTCCCGCCCCACGCGCTGCAGCTCCGCCACGGTATCCGCCGGCACGCCGTGGTTCACCACCTGGAAGATCCCCCATTCCCTCGCCGCTTCCACCATGCGGCTGCCGGCGTCCGGCAAGGACATGTCGACCACTGGGATCTGCAGCGGTGAGGCCCCGCGGAAAGTGGTGGCGCGCGGCCGCTCGTGCTCGGGCCGCACGAACTCCGGCGGGAGCGCACCCAGCGACGACGCCAAGGCCTGCACGCTCTGCACCACCCCCGCCATACCTCGAATCAACCAGCTCAAGATTTATATTTGTGCAGCTCTCGCGCCTTTTGCATCTATGTGCCGGCCGGGCGCATATTTGTACTGCACGCTGTGCCGCGCCCGATGTTTTAGTTGTTTTATTAGTTTTTTTTGAGAAATGTTCTTTTTAATGATTGATTTTTTTGCGGAAAGTCTTGTTAATGATTGATGATTGCTCACCACGCGGCGTGGCGAGAAATGTTTTATACACCCTCCAATCCAAATTGAGTGTTGTAGCTTTGAATTGGGGTCAGTTTAAAACTACGACACTTGTTATGGATCAGAGGTAATAGTTGTTTTGGTTTAGTTGGATGTGCATGATACATACTAGTAGAGAATACCCCACACGTTGCCGCAAGAATCAATTGCAATATATTTTAGTGATATGATTGTACGAAACATGCATAGTTGAAGTAATAATATATAAAATAAAACTACAAATGAATATTATATATTGTATTTGATTATTTGTGGCGAAAAATATTTTGAACATAAGTGACATAATGTAATATAATACTTCTTATCATGTTGAGTGGACCTTTGATGAGGTGACATGTGTAGTAAGATGAGATATGTGCATGAGATCAACTAATAATGAAGAAGTTCCTCTCATGCTAGTATGCATGTTGTGGTGGGACTCTGATGAGATGACATGTGTGCATTTTAAGATAATAGAGGTAGTAGCGATGAAGGATCTAATATAAGTGTAGCTATATCTCAGTCATCTGAGATTTAATCTAAATCTCAGTCAAGTGACAAAACATATAAAAATAAAATAAAATTTTACATGGATCTTCACGCAAGATCTTGTCTGAGATTTAGCAATGCCGTCTAGGCATATAGGATTACGGTCTTAACATCGTAAGGATGGAGATTTGAAGATGTAAAATTGAGGATAACAATAGCATGTACCCTTTTGAAAATCCGACACATATGAGACAGACAGTTCCTCCCGGCAAAATAGCAATGTGTACATGCTAGTACATGTTAGCTTTCGACACACGTATGAGACAGTTCCTCCTGACAAAATAGCATCCACACTAACAAACCCATTTAACAGGAGATCTTGGGGTATCCCGTCTTGAAGCAATTGCAGTCGTACCACAAATACTACACTATGAAGTCAAGATAAACCAAAACTTTCTTAGCCACTCTGCGAGGATGCATCTTGACCACATTATTTCTTGCATCATTTCGAGAGAGGACGCTCACTGAAGGAAATCAAAAGTCCACTGCTTGGTATGAACAAAACCTTTCTGACATAGATGGAAGCCAAAATTCTGCTTCACTGCTACCTCTTGAGCACTGCGTTGGTTTTCCCTTGAAGAGGAAAGGGTGATGCAGCAAAGTAGCGTAAGTATTTCCCTCAGTTTTTGAGAACCAAGGTATCAATCCAGTAGGAGGCTACACGCGAGTTCCTCGCACCTACACAAAACAAATAAATCCTCGCAACCAACGCGATAAGGGGTTGTCAATCCCTACACGGCCACTTACGAGAGTGAGATCTGATAGATATGATAGGATAATATTTTTGGTATTTTTGTGATAAAGATGCAAAGTAAAATAAAAGCAAAGTAAAAGGCAATGGAAATAACTAAGTGTTGGAAGATTAATATGATGAAGATAGACCCGGGGGCCATAGGTTTCACTAGTGGCTTCTCTCATGAGCATAAGTATTTTACGGTGGGTGAACAAATTACTGTTGAGCAATTGACAGAATTGAGCATAGTTATGAGAATATCTAGGTATGATCATGTATATAGGCATCACGTCCGAGACAAGTAGACCGACTCCTGCCTGCATCTACTACTATTACTCCACACATCGACCGCTATCCAGCATGCATCTAGAGTATTAAGTTCATAAGAACAGAGTAACGCCTAAAGCAAGATGACATGATGTAGAGGGATAAATTCATGCAATATGATAAAAACCCCATCTTGTTATCCTCGACGGCAACAATACAATACGTGCCTTGCTGCCCCTACTGTCACTGGGAAAGGACACCGCAAGATTGAACCCAAAGCTAAGCACTTCTCCCATTGCAAGAAAGATCAATCTAGTAGGCCAAACCAAACTGATAATTCGAAGAGACTTGCAAAGATAACCAATCATACATAAAAGAATTCAGAGAAGATTCAAATATTGTTCATAGATAATCTTGATCATAAACCCACAATTCATCGGTCTCAACAAACACACCGCAAAAGAAGATTACATCGAATAGATCTCCACGAGAGAGGGGGAGAACATTGTATTGAGATCCAAAAAGAGAGAAGAATCCATCTAGCTAATAACTATGGACCCGAAGGTCTGAGGTAAACTACTCACACTTCATCGGAGAGGCTATGGTGTTGATGTAGAAGCCCTCTGTGATGGATGCCCCCTCCGGCGGAGCTCCGAAACAGGCCCCAAGATGGGATCTCGTGGGTACAGAAGGTTGCGGCGGTGGAATTAGGTTTTTGGCTCCGTATCTGATTGTTTGGGGGTATGTAGGTATATATAGGAGGAAGAAGTACATCGATGGAGCAACAGGGGGCCCACGAGGGTGGAGGGCGCGCCCTGGTGGGGGGGGGGTAGGCGCCCCCCCTACCTCGTGGCCTCCTAGAAGCTTCCTTGACGTAGGGTCCAAGTCTCCTGGATCATGTTCGTTGTAAAAATCACGTTCCCGAAGATTTCATTCCGTTTGGACTCCGTTTGATATTCCTTTTTTGCGAAACTCTGAAATAGGCAAAAAACAGCAATTCTGGGCTGGGCCTCCGGTTAATAGGTTAGTCCCAAAAATAATATAAAAGTGAATAATAAAGCCCAATAATGTCCAAAACAGAAGATAATATAACATGGAGCAATCAAAAATTATAGATACGTTGGAGACGTATCAAGCATCCCCAAGCTTAATTCCTGCTCGTCCTCGAGTAGGTAAATGATAAAAACAGAATTTTTGATGCGGAGTGCTACTAGGCATAATTTCAATGTAATCCTTCTTAATTGTGGTATGAATATTCAGATCCGAAAGATTCAAGACAAAAGTTCATATTGACATAAAAATAATAGTTCAAGCATACTAACTAAGCAATTATGTCTTCTCAAAATAACATGGCCAAAGAAAGTTATCCCTACAAAATCATATAGTCTGGCTATGCTCTATCTTCACCACACAAAATATTTAAATCATGCACAACCTCGATGACAAGCCAAGCAATTGTTTCATACTTTTGACATTTTCAAACATTTTCAATCTTCACGCAATACATGAGCGTGAGCCATGGACATAGCACTATATGTGGAATAGAATGGTGGTTGTGGAGAAGACAAAAAGGAAGAAGATAGTCTCACATCAACTAGGCGTATCAACAGGCTATGGAGATGCCCATCAATAGATATCAATGTGAGTGAGTAGGGATTGCCATGCAACGGATGCACTAGAGCTATAAGTATATGAAAGCTCAACAAAAGAAACTAAGTGGGTGTGCATCCAACTCGCTTGCTCACGAAGACCTAGGGCATTTTGAGGAAGCCCATCATTGGAATATACAAGCCAAGTTCTATAATGAAAAATTCCCACTAGTATATGAAAGTGATATCATAGGAGACTCTCTATCATGAAGATCATGGTGCTACTTTGAAGCACAAGTGTGGTAAAAGGATAGTAACGTTGTCCCTTCTCTCTTTTTCTCTCATTTTTTTATTTGGGCCTTTTCTCCTTTTTTATGGCCTCTTTTTATTATTATTATTTAGTCCGGAGTCTCATCCCGACTTGTGGGGGAATCATAGTCTCCATCATCATTTCCTCACTTGGGACAATGCTCTAAAAAATGATGATCATCACACTTTTATTTTCTTACAACTCAACAATTACAACTCAATACTTAGAACAAGATATGACTCTATATGAATGCCTCCGGCAGTGTACCGGGATATGCAATGAATCAAGAGTGACATGTATGAAAGAATTATGATCGGTGGCTTTGCCACAAATACAATGTCAACTACATGATCATGCAAAGCAATATGACAATGATGGAGCGTGTCATAATAAACGGAACGGTGGAAAGTTGCATGGCAATATATCTTGGAATGGCTATGGAAATGCCATGATAGGTAGGTATGGTGGCTGTTTTGAGGAAGGTATATGGTGGGTGTATGATACCGGCGAAAAGTGCGTGGTATTAGAGAGGCTAGCAATGGTGGAAGGAGGAAAAGTGCGTATAATCCATGGACTCAACATTAGTCATAAAGAACTCATATACTTATTGCAAAAATCTACAAGTTATCAAAGCAAAGTATTACGCGCATGCTCCTAGGGAGATAGATTGGTAGGAAAAGACCATCGCTCGTCCCCGATCGCCACTCATAAGGAAGACAATCAATAAATAAATTACGCTCCGACTTCATCACATAACGGTTCACCATACGTGCATGCTACGGGAATCACAAACTTTAACACAAGTATTTCTCAAATTCACAACTACCCAACTAGCATGACTCTAATATTACTACCTCCATATCTCAAAACAAGCATCAAGCATCAAACTTCTCATAGTATTCAACACACTCATAAGAATTTTTTACTATTCTTGAATACCTAGCATATTAGGACTATTTAAGCAAATTACCATGCTATTTAAGACTCTCAAAATAATCTAAGTGAAGCATGAGAGATCAATAGTTTCTATAAAACAAATCCACCACCGTGCTCTAAAAGATATAAGTGAAGTACTAGAGCAAAACTATATAACTCAAAAGATATAAGTGAAGCACATAGAGTATTCTAATAATTTCCGAATCATGTGTGACTCTCTCAAAAGGTCTGTACAGCAAGACTGATTGTGGTAAACTAACAAATAAAGACTCAAATCATACAAGACGCTCCAAGCAAAACACATATCATGTGGTGAATAAAAATATAGCTCCAAGTGAAGTTACCGATGGAAGTAGACGAAAGAGGGGATGCCTTCCGGGGCATCCCCAAGCTTTGGCTTTTAGGTGTCCTTAGATTATCTTGGGGGTGCCATGGGCATCCCCAAGCTTGGGCTCTTTCCAATCCTTGTTCCATAATCCATCAAATCTTTTACCCAAAACATGAAAACTTCACAACACAAAACTCAGCAGAAAATCTCGTGAGCTCCGTTAGCGAAAGAAAACAAAAGACCACTTCAAGGTACTGTAATGAACTCATTCTTTATTTATATTGGTGTTAAATCTACTGTATTGCAACTTCTCTATGGTTTATAAACTATTTTACTAGCCATAGATTCATCAAAATAAGCAAACAACACACGAAAAACAGAATCTGTCAAAAACAGAACAGTCTGTAGTAATCTGTAACTAACGCAAACTTCTGGAACTCCAAAAAGTAAGAAAAATAGGACGACCTAGGAAATTTGTTTATTGATCAGCAGCAATTGGAATCAACATTTTATCACGTTCTGGTGATTTTTAACAATTGTTTTTGTGAACAGAAAGTTTCTGGAAATTACAGCAAGATCAAATAACTATCATCCAAGAAGATCCTATAGGTTTAACTTGGCACAAACACTAATTAAAACATAAAAACACATCTAACCAGAGGCTAGAACAAAGATTTATTCCTAAACAGAAGCAAAAAGCAAAAAAACTAAAAATAAAATTGGGTTGCCTCCCAACAAGCCCTATCGTTTAACGCCCCTAGCTAGGCATAAAAACAAGGATAGATCTAGGTATTGCCATCTTTGGTAGGCAATCCATAAGTGGCTCTCATAATAGATTCATATGGTAATTTTTAATTTCTTTCTAGGGAAGTGTTCCATGCCTTTCTTTAATGGAAATTGGAATCTAATATTCCCTTCCTTCATATCAATAATTGCACCAATCGTTCTAAGGAAAGGTCTACCAAGAATAATAGGACATGAAGGATTGCAATCTATATCAAGAACGATAAAATCTACGGGCACATAGTTCCTATTTGCAACAATAAGAACATCATTAATTCTTCCCATAGGTTTCTGAATGGTGGAATCCGCAAGGTGCAAGTTTAAAGAGCAATCATCAAAATCATGAAAACCTAGCAAATCGCACAAAGTTTCTGGAATCGTGGAAACACTAGCACCCAAATCACACAAGATCTTTAATTTTAATTTTAATAGTAGGTTCCCATTCATCATAAAGTTTTCTAGGGATAGAAACTTCCAACTCAACTTTCTCTTCATAAGATTGCATCAAAGCATCAACGATATGTTTGGTAAAAGCTTTATTCTGACTATAAGCATGAGGAGAATTTAACACGGATTGCAACAAGGAAATACAATCTATCAAAGAGCAATTATCATAATTAAATTCCTTGAAATCCAAAATAGTGGGTTTATTAACATCTAGGGTTTTGATCTCTTCAATCCCACTTTTGTCAATTTTAGCATCAAGATCTAAAAACTCCAAATTTTTGGAACGCCTTCTAAGTAAAGGTGGATCATATTCAGTCCCATCATTATCAAGATTCATATTGCAAAACAAAGATTTAATAGGGGACACATCAATAAATTTTAGATCTTCATCTTTGTTTTCATAGAAATTAGAAGAACACGCTTTTATAAAGCAATCTTTCTTAGCACGCATCCTAGCGGTTATTTCTTTGCACTCATCAATGTAAATTCTCATGGCTTTGAGAGACTCATTGACATCATGCTTAGGAGGAATAGATCTAAGTTTCAAAGAATCAACATCAAGAGAAATTCTATCAACGTTCCTAGCCAATTCATCAACTTTAAGCAATTTTTCTTCAAGCAAGGCATTGAAATTCTTTTGCGAATTCATAAATTCCTTAACACTAGCTCAAATTCAGAGGGCATCTTATTAAAATTTCCATAAGAATTGTTGTAGGAATTACCATAATTATTAGAGGAATTACTAGGATAAGGCCTAGGATTAAAGTTTCCTCTATACGCGTTGTTACCAAAATTATTCCTACCAACAAAATTCACATCCATAGATTCATTATTATTCTCAATCAAAGTAGACAAAGTCATATCATTAGGATCAGAAGAAACACTCTTAGTAGCAAATAATTTCATAAGTTCATCCATCTTTCAACTCAAAACATTTATTTCTTCTACCGCATGCACTTTTTTATTAGTAGATCTTTCAGTGTGCCATTGAGAATAATTAACCATAATATTATCTAGGAGTTTAGTAGATTCTCCTAAAGTGATTTCCATAAAAGTGCCTCCCGCGGCCGAATCTAAAAGATTTCTAGAAGCAAAATTCAATCCGGCATAAATTTTTTGTATAATCATCCACAAATTCAAACCATGAGTAGGGCAATTACGTATCATTAATTTCATCCTCTCCCAAGCTTGTGCAACATGTTCATGATCAAGTTGCTTAAAATTCATAGTATCGTTTCTAAGAGAGATGATCTTAGCGGGAGGAAAATACTTAGAGATAAAAGCATCTTTGCACTTATTCCGAGAATCAATACTATTTTTAGGCAAAGAAGAAACCAAGCTTTAGCACGATCTCTAAGCGAAAAAGGAAATAGCTTCAATTTAACAATATCATTGTCCACATCTTTCTTCTTTTGCATATCACACAAATCAACGAAGCTATTTAGATGAGTAGCGACATCTTCACTAGGAAGGCCGGCGAATTGATCTTTCATGACAAGATTCAACAAAGCAACATTGATTTCACAAGATTCAGTATCGGTAAGAGGAGCAATCGGAGTGCTAAGGAAATCATTATTGTTGGTATTGGTAAAGTCACATAATTTGGTATTATCTTGAGCCATCGTGACAAGCAAGCAATCCAACACACGAGCAAACAAGAGACGGGCAAAAAAGAGCCGAACAAAAGGAGAGGGCGAATAAAACGGCAAGGGTGAAGTGGGGGAGAGGAAAACGAGAGGAAAATGGTAAATAATGTAATGCGGGAGATAAGGGTTTGTGATGGGTACTTGGTATGTTGACTTTTGCGTAGACCTCCCCGGCAACGGCGCCAGAAATCCTTCTTGCTACCTCTTGAGCACTGCGTTGGTTTTCCCTTGAAGAGGAAAGGGTGATGCAGCAAAGTGGCGTAAGTATTTCCCTCAGTTTTTGAGAACCAAGGTATCAATCCAGTAGGAGGCTACGCGCGAGTCCCTCGCACCTACACAAAACAAATAAATCCTTGCAACCAACGCGATAAGGGGTTGTCAATCCCTACACGGTCACTTACGAGAGTGAGATCTGATAGATATGATAGGATAATATTTTTGGTATTTTTGTGATAAAGATGGAAAGTAAAATAAAAGCAAAGTAAAAGGCAACAGAAATAACTAAGTGTTGGAAGATTAATATGATGAAGATAGACCCGGGAGCCATAGGTTTCACTAGTGGCTTCTCTCATCAGCATAAGTATTTTACGGTGGGTGAATAAATTACTGTTGAGCAATTGACAGAATTGAGCATAGTTATGAGAATATTTAGGTATGATCATGTATATAGGCATCACGTCCGAGACAAGTAGACCGACTCCTGCCTGCATCTACTACTATTACTCCACACATCGACCGCTATCCAGCATGCATCTAGAGTATTAAGTTCAAAAATTATAGATACGTTGGAGACGTATCATTCACCACTCTACATACATGGCGCGCGAAATGGTAAAACAAGAAGAGATGCGCATCACACTCTTCTCTGCCACAAACAACACATGCCCCCGCATTCAGATTATGGCTTCATAACAACTAACTGTCCGTCGACAAACAACCGTCAGCCTCCAGAGAAGGATCTTCATTTTCCCTGAAGCATGCATTGACCTTCTAAAGAGCTTCAACACCAAAGTTTGATTGCACACCATGGCCACTAGAGTTACGAGTATCATGAAATTCCTCAGTTTTGGCTAGCTTATATGCCGATGTGACTAAGTAGGATCCAAAACGATCATGATGCTAGGTAAAAAAATCATCCACTGCACACAGACTGAGTGAAATCTGTAACACTACATTGACCATCATCTCTGGAAAAACACTTCGGACCACCCCTTCGTCCCAAGCTGTTCGATAAACATTCAGGAGGACATCTACTACCACTCCCTCAGGAATAGGGATCAGATTATGAAAAGACCCCGCTGGGTGGCCTAGTATCCAATTATGATTCAGCAACTTAATATTGTTTCTTGTACCCACCACCCAACTCAAGCCTTTCAAAACTAGCTCTCTGCCAAAAAAAATGTTGCGTCAGGTCAGGATGCTACTCTAGGACAAGTTGCATCCATAAAATCACATCCCGAAAAGTATCTTCCCTTAATGACCTTACCGCACAACGACGACGGGTCAGGCAATAAGCGCCAACTCTGCTTCCCCAACATTGCTTGGTTTGAAGAGAACAAAATCATGAAAGGCCATACCACTAAGGGACCTCTGAGTGAATAGCCATGCCCAACTGCACGAGTCCATCTTTTCTCGGTCATCCTCAATGCCCCACCAATAGTCAGCAATGGACTTTCTCATCTTGTCAATGCGTTGACACAAGAACCTGGAAGCAGCTCATAACATAAGTCGGTATGGACTGTGCAACCGCTTTCAAGCATATACTTCCTTACCGGCCCTAGACAGGGTCGGCCAGTCCATCCATGTATGCTCTTCCACACACGGGCGAGTAAGAAGTTAAAAGAACCACAAACAGCTTGGCCTATCTCAGTAGGCATACGAAGGTATGTGTCTTGTAGTAGTTCATTATGAACTTGTAGTATGTTCCTTACCTCTTGTTTAACAACCAAAGAAAATTGAGGACTTCCTCAAATTAACTTCTGACTAGAGGCATCGCAGTATGTCGTCAGAGTGGCATGCAATGCCCCCACTATACGACGATTAGTCTCTGCAAAAAAGATACTATCGTCTACAAAAACATATGTGAGATTGGAGGCCTTGTCGACCATTAAGTAAACCATGTATCTCACCAAGGCGCTCCTTTTGCTACAACAGACATGATAAACCTTCAGTGCAAAGAAGGAAGAGATAGTGGCTGATGGGATCCCTATGTCGAATACCACGCGATGGGACAACTGGATCAGTGAGCTCTCCATTAACTCTAAATGCATATCTAGCAGTCGTGACACACCGTAACACCATGTCAATCCATCGTGGAGTAAAGCCAGTTTATCAGGCAGTAATGGAGGAAAGACCACTCGACACAGTCGTAGCTTTCATCATGTTCAACTTGGGTGCAAAATAAGGGCGTTTAGAGTGTAGTCTTGGGATGGTATGCAAGCACTCATACAAAATCAGAGCACTATCTGTAATCAACCTTTGCGGAACAAAAGCACTCTCATACTCTGGATTTCTCCAACGACGCCGTAATTCTCATGGTTGTTGTTTCGTGAAACCACCGGCGCTACATGTTCCCTTTTATTCCCTCTCTCCTTCTCGTCTCGAAGACAGCAAGATAGCCTCCTGGCTACTCTGGTGGCTGCTCCTCCCCCAACTTGCAGATTGATGCGATGACTCTCCATGCTGCCGATGGATGGCTTGAACGAAACGAGGAGCAGCAGCGACAACGATATCTCCATTGTGCAACCTCGACCCGCACCCTCTCACTAATTTACGGTCGCGGCGAATATCTAGGTTGCCCTCCCACCGAGGGCATATCTATGAGGAGCTAGCGGCGGTGCGTGAATGGCACCTCCCGTCCAGGATGGAGGCAGCTACTTGCAGCGAGCGCTCAGCGCAATGGCGCCTCCCACTAGGACCAAGAGAAGCAGCAACTACCATAGGAGAAGTACAAGTATAATGTCGTGGAGGTACAAGAACACTACCACGTCCACGTAAAAGTACAGGTATACTTCCCTCAAAAAAAAGTACAGGTACACTACACACAGGAAATACAAGTTTACCACACACATATAGTACAAGTATGCTACTCGTGGTAAATGCATGTATACTACCATAAAAAGTATGAGAGGAGTCCAAAAAAAAGGGCTAAACTTGTCAACATGAGATCTAAGACATCAACATGAGAGACACAATAGTGTAAATAATTTATAATTTGGGCACTCGATTCGAAGGGTATTTTTATTTTGAGTGTGGGTCTACTAGGAAGGTAGATGTAGAGGACCCGCTCCTCTAAAGAGGTTCGAGGAAAATTGGGAGTACCTAGAACTCATCTAAATGAGATATAATTTGGTCTCATTCACCTGGAAATCAAGAACAAATACAACCCACGTCAGCACACATGCATCTTATAGCATCACATCCAATGGCTATAAAAGGTGAATGAGACCAAATTATATCTCATCTAGATGAGTTCTAGCAAAACTGAGGAAAATTACCCCTGAACCCCTAGGTGGAGACAAGCAGCACACAAGCATTTTACCACATGTCCCACTAGCTCCAATTGTAGCAAATGCTACCAAAATTAATAATTACCCTTTATGTTTTCACGATCTCAGTGAACCAGTGAGTGTCAGACCGGCCACTGCAGTGGATATCCAATAGAAACTCAGCCCATGTAGACAAGGTTGGTTTATGGAGTAAAATATTAATCATAAATTCTCTTATAAAAGAAATAAAAGAGGAAGGCCAACTTTCTCCTTGGCAAAAGAAGAACATGAATGCTACTCCCTCCATTCATAAATAAATGTCTTTCTAGAGATTTTAATATGAACTACATACGGAGCAAAATGAGTCAACTTTAAACTATGTCTATGTACATATGTATGTAGTTCATATTGGAATCTCTAAAAGACTTATAGTTAGAACGGAGGGAGTACTTTTCAGCAATCGGTTTCAGTTTGTTTTCCTTCAAACTTTCTGACCATTAGATCCCGCGCTATGATTCATACTATATTTTTAGCCGTCTAGAGTGTTTTTGCCTTTTGTTCAATCGCGTGTTGCGATGGCTACATCATTTCACGTTGATTTGAATTTCTGGATTTTAGTATGTTGGGTTGTACCATTTTCCAACTAACTCTACAATTATTTGTTCTACTTATTTTTGGCTTATGTCTATGTCTGAGACTTCTTTTCCTAAGTACATTGTAAATTTATGTGTTTTCAGCGGTTCAATCTTGTTATGTGAGAATTACTATTATCAGTTTTTACCTTTTAAAATGTTGAGATACAAAGTTATAATTTATATTTTGTCACAGTTAAACTGAATTACTATTGAAATTCTTTCTATATTAATCTAAAAAACTTTATTATTCAATATTGTTCTTCGATAATTACTATTGTCAGTGTGTAATATTTACCACTTTATAATTGTTGTATATACATAACCTATGTAATGTTGTAAATTTTGGAATGCTCGTGTGGATTTTTTCACCCGATGAATCACTGTTAGTCCTTCAGAATCGAGTTTGTTGTAATTTTCGGGTGATGTCAAATTTGTTTTCGGTCAAATGCCAGTTCAGGTATGAATACAACTATCACTTTTGTTTTGCCTAAGTTTGACTAATGCACACTGTTAAGTCCTCAACTCACACAACAGTCGCCTCCTCAAGAAGAAAAAGGCTAGGGTTTTCTTTGCCTCCTGCCAGCGCCGCTGCCGGTCTGCCTCATCTACGGTGGACCTAGGGCCATGGAGGCGTGGTGGACCATGGCCCTTGCCGGCGGGAGGGATCTTGCTCCGTTTCTTGGTGTTTTCTGCAGTTTAGGGTTTATGTCCTATTCAAGAAGACGAGCGGTGGGCGGCTCCCTGGAGATGGAATATGGTCATCCCCGCCCATCCCCGTTTCGGTGATGTGTTTAGCGTCGTCGGAGGGCGAGTGGATGTGTCTTTGACGGCCTTTACGGGATTCGATCGGAGTTGGTCTTCGGTGGGTCTGCTTGGATCCAGTTTTGTATGTGTTTTTTACAGATTGGATCTTTTCGATCAATACTTCTCTCAATTGGCGACGGTTGCTGTTCTGGTGCGCTGGTTTATGGGGCCTGAGCACGACGACTTACCGACTGTTTACAAGAAGAAGTTTGGCCTGGCTCCATTGAGGGAGGGGTGATGACGGCAGCACGCCTTCGGCTCGCTCCACTTCTTGTAGTTGTCGCTAGATGGTCCACGCATGCATTTAATTTTTATTATTTATGTGTTCTTTGTACTGCCATGATGAATGTATCAGAAGTTTCCTAGAAAAACTATCACTTTTTTGGCTGATTTTTTTATTGAAGGCCAATTCGTTCTCGGTTGAATGTTTTTTTTGAACGATAGCAGGAGAGCTGCTATATTCATTGATCGGAGAGAAATTGTACAAAGAGACCGCTCGGTTAATTAAGGAAAACCGGGCTAAAACCCTAACAGACGGGCTAAACACTAGCAAAACTAGGTCTAAGCACCGCAAGTCGCAAACCACCGGCCAAAGGCCAGCTACCAGCTACTCCCGAGACCACTACCCAAACCCAAGCTCCACCTACAGCCGCAAGCACCCTCAGAAGCCATCGAGGTCTCCAAAGTAACGCCTCGAAGAAGGAAGCGATGTTAGAGACACCGCCGTCGCCTGATCCGGCATAGCTGGATCTTAGGTTTTCACCCGAAGACCATTAGACATGAGATGTCGAGGAACAACAAGGTCCACAACGACATCTTCAGGAAGGATAACGACATCCACAGATGTCGTTGCCACCGGCATCGACAAGGTCAATGCTAGATTTTCATCCGGAGCCTCGCCTTTCAACAGACCATCTCGACCTCCCAGGTCACCCAAACGCCATCGAGCAAAAAGGAGGTTGAAAGCGCACACCACCAAGACCAATTTGAACTCAGGAGCTGGGCGGATGCCATGCCAACTGGTCGTCCACACTGCCGCGCGCAAGAACTAGCAAGGACCCCGCCGGATTTGGCCGACCCGCGCCGCCGCGCGCAGGCACTGGGCGGAAAACGTCTGCACCGCCGCGCGCTGGATCTGCTCGGGACCGCGCCGAAATTAGACTGGCCCACGCCGCCGCTCGCCGGATCTGGGCGGGAACGCACCAAAGCTAGCAGGCCCAGGCCTGCACCGCCGCGCTCTAGATCGGCCGAGGATGTGCAGAAACAGACTAGCCCACGCCACCGTGCGAGGGATCTGGGTGGAACCCCGCCAAGGAGGCCCGCCCGCACCTCCACCAGTCGCGAACGCGTACAAGGGCCGCGCCGGCCAGAAGGGGGAGCACCACCAAGCACTGCAAGTCAGGAACATCATAATCAATAGTACGCGAAGGAACTAGCAAGGACCCGCCGGATCTGGCCGACCCGCGCCGCCGCACGCAGGCACTGGGCGGAAAACGTCTGCACCGCCGCGCGCTGGATCTGCTCGGGACCGCGCCGAAATTAGACTGGCCCACGCCGCCGCTCGCCGGAACTGGGCGGGAACGCACCAAAGCTAGCAGGCCCGCACCGCCGCGCTCCAGATCGGCCGAGGATGCGCAGAAACAGATTAGCCCACGCCACCGTGCGAGGGATCTGGGTGGAACCCCGCCCGCACCTCCTCCAATCGCGAACGGGTACCAGGGCCGCGCCGGCCAGAAGGGGGAGCACCACCAAGCACTGCAAGTCAGGGACATCATAATCAATAGTAATTAGGACATCAAAACCATTAGTAGTTAGGGCATCACATCAATGCCTCGGTTGGTCTGTAGTTAGGACATCAAATCAATTTCTCGATTGGTCCATAAACTTTAGGGGTGTAAATTGGTGTTTTACACTGGTATTTATGATAATCCAAGCGCTCATACGGGTAAAAAGAGTGGCCTCTGTATTTTACACTGGTGTTTTGCGAGAAAACGATGAAGCCAGCGCGCCCTCAATGGATTTTAGTGACGAGGAGGTGGCTGCCACACATCAGGAGAGCTGACTTGTTGGCTCGTGCGAGGCTGATGATTGATTAAGGATAATGCACTGATTCACACCGACCAGACGCAGAAACTGTCACTTTTTTATTGGCTGATTTCTTTATTGAAGGTCAATTCTTTCTCGGTCGAATGTGAACATCAAATTCATTATAGTAATTAGGACATCAAACCCATTAGTAGTTAGGACGTCAAAACAATGCCTCAGTTGGTCGAGCCTTCAAAGTCGGACGAGCTCTGCTTTTAGTTGAAGTATATCCTGAATGTAATGAATTTTTATCTTTATATGAAACTCGCCGTGTTTGCATGAATCACTTCTGGTTCATATTAAAATCCGCCCGGTTTACATGATTTTCATCTGGTTGATTCAAAATGTTGTTAAAATGTATGCGGGCAGCGTTGAATGACGACCTCCGGCACCAGTGTATGCAGGAGAAAATTTGCAGTTCGGTGTTGGAGATGCCCTAAACCATAAGGGTGTAAACTAGTGTTTTACACGTGTGTTTATAATAATCCAAGCGCTTGTTCGGGAAAAAAGAGTGGCGTCTGTAATTTTTACACCGGTGTTTTGCTTAAAAACGACGAAGCAAGCGCGCCCACAATAGATTTTAGTGACGAGGAGGCGGCTGCGGCACATCAGACGGTGAAGATAAAAGAGAGAAAATAACCAAAATATTTAACTTAGATAGGGAATGACATTCTTTTTATATGATCGCGTATAAGCGAGATTGTTGGTTGAACACTGAAGCTTTGTAGGGTGAAAATTGATATCACTGCACTTGCTCACGCCTGCAAGCAATGCATAGCCGGCGGCGGCTCGGACGAAGATCGATCGATCGATCGACTACTGCGGTAGCTTGTTGATCCTGCAGTATCTGTAGTTCTCGAACGTCTTGGCCTTGTAGTCGTACTTGGCAGGGATCTCGCCGGCGACGAGGCGCGGGTGCGGCCCGACGACGTACTCTCTCCGCGGCTCCACGAACACCGGCCACGACATCCGCGTCTTCTCCCTGCTCACCGTCGCCCGGTGCAGCACCGACCTGTACCTCCCGTTACTAAAAATCTAGCACAAACACACGTGTGGGACGTTCAGTTGACGACACGGTACGATCAAAGTGAAGAACAAATGGAGCGTTAGCTTGCCTCGATCTGGTCGCCGACGTTGACGATGAGGGCTCCTGGCACGTGCTCGACGTCGCACCAGAGGCCGTCCTTGGACACCTGGAGGCCCGGCACGCCGTTGGCAACGAGGACCGTGAGCGCGCACAGGTCGGTGTGCGGCGCGAAGCCGAGCGCGAGCTCCGGCTGCGGGCACGGCGGGTAGAAGTTGACCTTCTGCATGAGCACCAGGCCGTCCTCGCCGCCGCCGAACGCCTCCGCCATGGCACCCTCCTCCAGGCCCAGCCCGCCGAGAGCCGCTCCAGTACCTCCCGCGTCAGCCGCCGCATGTGGCCGCAGTACGCCTCGTTGGCCTGCCGGTACCCCCTGGGTTTGTCTGGCCAGAAGCCGTGGTTCACCGCGGCCGGCGGCGAGACGTTGTGGAACAAGAAGTCGGACCACATCTTTTTGTCGCCGGGGCTCCTCTGGACGGTGGAGCCGTAGCCCTCGGTCTTCCCCGAGGCCGGGTCCATCGCGTACCGCTGCTTCTCCTCCTGCGGCAGTGCGAAGAACTCCTGCCCCACGCGCTGCAGCTCCACCACGGCATCCGCCGGCACGCCGTGGTTCACCGCCTGGAAGATCCCCCACTCCGTCGCCGCCTCCACCATGCGGCAGCCGGCGTCCGGCAAGGACATGTCAACCACTGGGATCTGCAGCGGCGAGGCCCCGAGGAAAGTGGTGGCGCGCGGCCGCTCGTGCTCGGGCCGCACGAACTCCGGCGGGAGCGCAGCCAGCGACGACGCCAAGGCCTGCACGTTTTGCACCACCCCCGCCATACCTCGAATCAACCAGTTCAAGATTTCTTTGTACTGCGCGCTTCGTCGTCACGATGTTTTTACTCGTTTTGGTTTAGTTGACTGATTTTAACAGGCGCGCCAGCCGCCCGCTCGGCCATCCGATGACGCTGATGACAATTGCGCCCGCTGCACTGTTTTCACATAGGGATATCTGCCTTTTTCAGTTTATAGGTGGTCCATGTGCTCCACGTTCACAAGGGCAAGTTATTTTGACGTTTTAGCGGCACACTAAGCTAGCTAGTAGCTATCACTCTTAATGCAAAAAGTGGCAGCGTTGTTACCGCCATGAACCCATCAAAGAAATGTGCAAATAGGAACCGATATTTGGCAACAAAATCAGTCGTTTTGAAGCATTTGCAATATTGTTTAGAAAACAATTTAGATCCACCAACAAATTTCTAGATCGCGTCAATCGTCTCTCTTGCGCGACATGTTTTCCCGGTCGCAACCTCAGCTTGAGCCGAATGATCCAATCCACATGTTCTATCTCCAATCCTTCCCTTTATCTACCTTGCCCGACACCCATTGCCCCAAAGGCCGGTGGCCCCTACTGCGAGCGGCGCCATGACGGCAGTCGACGATACTACTATGGATGTTGTGCTGCGAGGCCGTCCGAGTGAGTGCTGCGAGGTGGCGGCAGTTGTTGTTCTGAGGTCGTCAGAGTTGCTACGTGAAGTGTTGCAATGGATGGATGCGTCATTGCGAGCCGGTGTTGCAAGAGGACACCGACATATTTCTAGTTAGTGATGTGAGAGCGCCAGCATGCTACGAGGGGCCATCTTGTGTTGCAAGGCATGCTGCTAGCCAGTGTTGCGGGAACGCCGCCGTGTTGTGGGAGTGACGCCGGTGCGGTGAGGCGATGTTGCGACGGGTTGCGTTGTCGTGCCACAAGCCGGTGTTGCAAGCCTACAAGAGCGCCATAGTACGGCGAGGCATTTTTGCGATTGGTGGTGTCTTGTAGCGGGGGGAGCACTGTTGTGCTACGAGGCGTGCTACAAGCCAGTGTTGCGAGCCATGCTATGGGAGCGCTGCGGGTATGGCAAGCCGATACTACTGGAGCGTCGTTGGTGCTGCAAGCCATGTTGTGAGTGGAAAACCGCATGTGCTACGAGGGGGAAGCACGGGTGGGAGAATCGTGGGATGTATTGGGCACAAGACACACCATTGTGATCATGTGAACCGATAGGTGGCCATGCTGCAGGGGGTGGTCGTTCCTGCTGCAGTCGTGTGCGTTGTAAGGGCCGGCCGATGACCGCTGCTGCAAAGCCCTCGTGCGCAATGCTGCAAGTGTCGGACAACATTGTTGCAAAGGCCGACGCGCCATGCCGCAATGGATGGTCGTTCTTACTGTAAACAAGACGTGCAAAGTTGCAAAGACCGGCCACCAATGAGTTTGCGTTCACACGCCTACAGAAATTGGGCGGTTGGCCTTGATCCTATTGTATGGCTAGGGAGCCGGTTTAAAAATCGTAACTATCACCCGGATGATGCCTTGATCTATTAGATTTTTCTTGCGGGAGTTGATTTTTTTCTTTGAAAACATAGAATTATTTCTCAGATGATCGATAGGCCATTTAGAAGAGTTTGAGAAATAAAATCAGGGATCATAGAGTCCCTAGAAGATGTAAAACTTAGTACAACAATAGCATGTACTACCGTTTTAAAATCCGACACGTATGAGGCAGTGCAGCCCCATGGCAACTGTAGGTGGAAGAGTTACATCAAGGAGTACTTGTGGCAGAATTGTCAAAAAAAAAGGAGTACTTGTGGCAGAATTGTCCAAAAAAAAGAGTACTTGTAGTATAGTTACGTGTTTGTGCATTTAATTTTAGACACACACGCAAAAAAACCAATCAGGCTCAGACTGTGATTGATTTGGTGTACCAGTAAGCATGCACGTGCAATGCACAAATAAACGTACAAAGGAATTTCTTTCTTCATAATTAGCAGATAATTTTTTATAGAAAAATATCACAATCGTATGTGATTGTTCATGGTTCTTACATGATGAAACACAATTTTCCCCGGAAACAAACAGGGAAAAAGGTATCCAATAATATTTTATTCAAGGACAAACTCATGTCATACATGCATGAGAATAACACCAGATTCACAAATCAACATCAATTACACATAGAACAATGTCAATTATAACAGTGCAGGGCCACAAAACAATTCACCAACCTGTATTGATCAAAATCGGTTCAATTTCACACATAGAAGCATTTGCCATAGTGCTCGTAAATGCCTTCATTTGGTAGAGTTACTGTCCGACAGATATCGGACACATCAAGTGCATCACGTTGATATTGGTGCAGCTGTGGTAACTATAGTGCCTTTCCTTTGTACCTGGAAGTGGCATGGTCTAGCCAGGGCTTCTATTTCCTGTTGTAATGAATTGCCGCTGCATTCTCGATTTGAACAGTGCCAACAGCTGGATCATAGCCAAGGCCCAAGACATGCCAAGTGCGGCCCAATGCAATGCATGTGTCAACTTGCGACCCTCATTCTACAAAACAACTTCTCTTAGTAAGTGAAACCAAGAAAAGCTACTGGTGAGTGAGTTTTACAGACATAACGTATATAGTGGGTAAATGTAGCTCAAAAATATCACAACCATTTTTTTGCCCTATTACTTACCAAATTTTGCAAATAATGGTATACTCGAGTGATGTTTCGCTTCTTCCAGCCATTCAGGTCAAACATGTCCATTCCAAAAGCCCAACCACAGGCAAGTGTATCAAAGTTCTCAGAGATCTTAGGATGCGAGAAGTTGAGATAAGTGTCAACGCGATGTAAACTTTCTTCGCAAGTTTGAACTGCACCATTTTTTTTTGAAAAGGGGGGATTCCCCGGCTTTTACATCAGAACGATGAATACGGCCAACTTTATTAAAAAGCAAATAGGTTCAACAAAGGTCTTAAAATCATAATGAAAGTAAAGAAAAGCTCACATAGAGCCTAAAAAAAGTAACCATAGCGCCACAACCGGCCGGCATAAACAAGATAAGAAAATTAATTGCCTATCCTATTACATGACCGCCATCCAAACCGGTTAAATATATCCCGTGCTACCATCTCCCACCGGATAGATCCAGTAACCAAACGCTCCCTGGCCTCCGTCGGAGTGAGTAGCAACCACATATGGATCAATGCAGTGGCTCGGAAGATAACCTGTAAAAAATGAAAATTTGTTGTTCTGTTAAAAACCAAGTCATTTCTGTATTTCCAGACTGCCCACAATAAAGCACATACTCCTACGCGAATGTGTCTCGCTGTTTCGGCCTCTATCCCGTTAAGCCACGTTCCAAATAACGTGCTGACAGAATTCGGAGGAGTAATATTAAAACCTATGTGCACCGTCCGCCTTAGCACTTTTGCCAGCGGGCAGTCAAGAAAAAGGTGTTTGATAGTTTCATCCCGATCACAAAAACTACACCTAGTAGGTCCTGTCCAGTTGCGCTTTGCCAGATTGTCCTGGATTAAGATGACTTGTTTATGTACAAACCACATAAACACTTTAATTTTCAAAGGAACTTTGACTTTTCAAACTTGTTTGGAACTAGGAATGGAGCTAGAGTTGATAACATCGAGATACATCGATTTAACTGTAAACTCCCCCGTCCTAGTAAGCTTCCAGCGCAACTGGTCGGGTTGTTGAGACAGCTGGACCTCCATCAGTCTACTCACTAAATGGAGCCAAGCTTCCCAACGATTACTGGCTAGCGTTCTCCTGAATTGAATATTGAGGGGGATGGACTGAAATACTGTTGCAACATACGCGTCGCGTCGTTGAACAATACTATAAAGAGACGGATATTGAAGTGCGAGGGGTGTCTCTCCTAGCCAAGTATCCTTCCAGAAACGCGTGTTGGTGCCATTTCCAAGTATAAACTTTGTCCTATTGAAATAGGCTAATTTGACTCTCATCAGCCCTTTCCAAAAAGGCGAATCCGTCGGCCTTACTGTCACCTGGGACAAAGTTTTGGAGTGAAGATACTTACTACGGAGAATCTGCGCCCATGTGGCCTCTGTCTCTACAGATAACTTAGACAGCCACTTGCTGAGAAGACATCTATTCTTGACTTCAAGATTTTCAATGCCAAGACCCCCTTGGTCTTTTGGTCGACAAATAATATCCCATTTGGCGAGTCTGTATTTTCTTTTTAGTTCATCACTCTGCCAGAAGAAACGGGATCGATAGAAATCCAGCCTTTTCCAAACTCCAACTGGAGCCTAAAAAAAACACAAGAGAAACATAGGCATACTCGTGAGAACCGAATTAATAAGAATTAATCAGCCTCCGTATGACATGAGCTTGCCCTTCCAGCAACTCAGTTTCTTCTCAAATCGATCCTCAATGCACTTCCATTCTCTGTTTGTTAGCTTACGATGGTGAATTGATATACCTAGATACGTAAAAGGTAAAGCCCCCAATTCGCACCCAAACAATTGCCTATAAGTCTCTTGTTCCTCATTGGCTCTTCCAAAACAGAACAATTCACTTTTATAAAAGTTAATCTTTAACCCGGTCAATTGTTCAAATAAGCATAATACCAGCTTCATATTTCTCGCTTTTGTCAAGTCATGCTCCATAAAGATGATAGTATCATTGGCGTACTGTAGGATGGACACACCTCCATCCACTAGATGACACTAGTAGAAAACAGGGCTTTGGTCACAGGGCAGTATTCACATTAGTCCCGGTTCAGTCACGAATCGGGACTAATGTGAGCATTCGTCCCGGTTGGTGCCACCAACCGGTACTGGTTCATGACACGAACCGGTACTAAAGGTCCCATTTTCAAACTCTACCCCCCCTGTGGACCGCCTTTTCAGGTTTAGAAAAAACAAAAGAAAATGATGGAAATGTCAAAAAAACAAAATAAAATAAGTTTCCCATGTGATATGTGGTCTAGTTGTTGGGAAAATTAACAAATATGAATTTCGACTTTATTTGCAAAATCTCTCTGGAATTTGTAAAATGGGCATAACTTTTGCATACGAACTCGGATGAAAAAGTTTTTTATATGAAAAATCATCTACTCGAAAAGTTACATCCGAATTTAAACATTTTCAAAATCCTCAAAAACCTAACAGAAAAAAGTTACGGGGCTTTTAAGATCCAGAGTGGAAAAAATCAAAAAAAATTCAAACTGTGGTCAAACAATGGTCAAACAATGGTCAAACTAATTATTCTAGAATATTAGTGTTACTAAATAATTATTTCAGTTATTTTGAATTTTGGTCAAATCTGGTCAAACTGTGGTCAAACAATGGTCAAACTAATTATTCAAGAAATATTAGTGTTACTAAATAATTATTGTTTTTTAAAACAATAGTTTCAAACTCAAACAGTGAAATGTGTCACTTCATGCTCAAGCAAAATTCCTGAGGGTTAATAGGATTGACATCTTACTATTGCCAGGAAAACAACAAGTGCAGACTTGGAAACGAGGGAGAATAGAACCTGGAAGTTAAGCGTGCTCAGGCTGGGGGAGTGGGAGGATGGGTGACCGTTCGGGAAGTTAGATGATTTGAAATGATGAGGGGTGATTAGAGATTAGAGGATAAATTGAGCAGTGATGATTAGAGATTAGATGTTAAAATAATTCAGAAATTTGAAAATCAAAAAAAAAATTCAAAAAAAAAATTTCAAAAAAAATAATCATAAAATTTCCTTTAGTCCCGATTCGTGTAAGAACCAGGACAAAAGCCCCTTTTTCTACTAGTGTGAGGCATCAAGCCACCCACCTGACCATCCCTTTAAGATCAACATCCTATAGGGGTGTCAAGTCCTACACAACATTATCATCGGGAAACAATGTCTTGTCAAGCTTGGGATGTGTCTCTGGCATGTAGAACCTTAGATGGTTGAGCATGGACAAATATTTTGGGTTCCCGTACTTGAGATTCTCGTTCCCATCAGAGTGGTGACCGATTGTGTGCTTTATAGTAATATTCCTTGAGACGAGCTGATTCAAGTTGCCGCGTAACAACACAACAAGACAGATTGAGCCACTTGAAATAGTTGATTTCTCCACATAGACAGTAGCAGCGTGAGGATAATGGTTGATAAACCCCATCTTCATAGCTGCAAATTTTAGTTCGTTAGTGACGATGTGGAGCACATGCTTACCTGGTTCCTTGGAATGTGTCACAGTTGATCTGACAAGTGCTGATGGTGCAAGCATATTATCAGAAAATAAAGCACAGTGATAGAGTAGTTGTAAGGATCAAATGCCAGAACAAGCCATATATTCAAAAAATACTATTCCCTCCGTCCCAAAATAAGTGTCTCAACTCTAGTATAACTTTATACTAAAGTTAGTACAAAGTTGATACATTTATTTTGGGACGGAGGGAGTACAACACAAACAGTACACACAAGGGGATACTGTAGAGCAAGGATACTACTCCCTCCGTCTCATAATATAAGAGCGTTTTTTACACTAGTGTAGTGTCAAAAACGCTCTTATATTATGGGACGGAGGGATATGCAAATCAATTAAGTAGTCTTCAACACCGCTATCTTGATGAGGTCATAATACTGTCGCGTGGAGGATCAAACGCTAGGACAAGCCATATATTCATAGAATACTACAACACAACAGTGAAAATATCCGATGAGGTCATAATCTACTTCAGTGTCCATGTGTGCATCCCCAGTAGTTGATTCGCTTTCTTTTATGCACTTCATGAGTGATGCATACAAGTCAGGCTCGTTCTGGGAATGTGCAATGGTGTCTTACACATTTGCCATTACTATCTGATCTCCATGAGCTTCACTATGGATTCTGTAATTGTGTGGTGGAATCCTGCCTCCATATATTGTAACTGACTTTTACTTTATTATCAAGCTCCTTGAGATGTCTGGCCGTGTTTCGCTCTGGAGCTTGACGTCCTTGTCCATATGAAGAAACTCTTGAATCCAGTGCTCCTTTCTTCTACGGTGAAATACCTGAATAGATGGTGTTATAATAAATCAACTGGAATGGTCGAAGAACTAAAAAGTTTGGGACCGAATCAAAGAGTCTTTCAGCATAAAGATGAATATCCATCACCTTCCTGAAGTACAAATACAAATAGACGACTGACCTATCGCTTAAATTATTTTGGTTTGTTGGGGTTGCCATGGAAACCCCACCATTTGAAAGATTGCTAGGTTGCCAGTAGTTGTGCTGCTTCACGGTCTCTTTCTGTTAGTGAAAGTTAGAAACTAAAAGAGTGGACCAAATTGTCCTCAAAACCAAAATAGTTTTGTTCACCACAAACAATTTCAGAAACCATCCGCCTATCCCTAGGTAATGAAGGGTTCTCCCACTCCGGACATTGAACAGATTAACCGAGAATAGCTTGACATCCTCAACATCCTGCCCAAGCAAACGGAATCCACAATCTTTATAACTGCACAACAAGTTCCAAAAATTCCTGGTCTAGGAAGCGAGGTAGAACTTGCAAATCACCTTTTACCGCAGATAAAAAAGGAAAGGCGGCGGTGGTTCATACGTTGGGTGACGGCGATGTGGGAGGAGGAAAGCGAGGCTTGTCGATGTGGGCGACCCCTGCTGGCTAATCTTCGTCGAACAGAGGCATCGTCGAGGGAGGGTGCGCTGGGGCGCGGCGGGCGACAACGAGGGCGGGGCGCCACCGAGGGTTGCTGCCCTAGGACACGGTGGGCGGCATGGGTCTCGGGCGCTATGGAGGAAGGTTGCGCTGGGGCGCAAGGAGTCGCTGCCGATGGCGGGGTAGGCGTTCGAGCAAGGGCCGGACCGCTGGGCACAGGGCATGCGAGCGATCGTTGGGCCGGAGATGCGCGAGTGAAGGGCGCATATGCTGTTTCAGTGAGTCGTGCGTCGTGATTAGTTTTCTCTGTGGTGGAGTATGGTCTGTCAATATAAACAAAAATGCTAGACATACGGATTTGTTTTACAAGGATTTACAAACCAACCCTTCTCCCCTCACCAATTTCTCCCTCCGTGAGTTTCAGGGTGGGGCCCACCTTATCTAATTACCAATTAAAACAGCCCACCTCAACATTGCCTGTAAAAGTCTTGTAAAGCCTCTGTATGTCTAGCATTGCCGCAATATGATTTGCAAAGTGCACACAAAGAACAAATTAGATTAAGTCTAGCAGTTATATTCAATTTAGTGGGGCTAATCATATGACGGTAATGGGTTGTGTATGTTTTGTGGCCATGTTTAAAGAAGATAATGTTTGCTCTTTTATAAGTACCAGCAAAAGAGCCCGTGCATTACAACGGAAGAAAAGTTAACACACTCTCTTAATCCAATAATCCTGACTTAATTCCCCAATAGGTCCACTTTATTTATATTAACAGGGCATCACATTTGTGTTGCCACTTATCCTTCTTCTCACTGTCCCTAGCGGTGGCCTCATTGTTCACACAATTAGAAGACACTTGAATGTGGTCAATCCTATGGTGTCTCTCTCGCGTGCGCTCGCTCGAAATATGTTGTTTTCTCATGAAGGGTTTTTCAGAGGTGTGCACGCGTGGTTATTGATGTTTTGTTTCGTCTCAATTTGGTTTAAGTGAGGTGGGCAATCCGGATCGCCGCCGGTACTAAAGAAAACAGACTGTAGATTAAGTTTGCAACCAAAATAATATCTTAAACATATCTAACAGGTAAAATAATATCATATTCAGATTCTACATATTATTCTAATCAAATTTCATATATAACATGTTAAAATCGAAATTAAGGTTTAAAAGATATGAATAATTTAGAAAAGCATTTGTTATAGACGAACTATGGATGGATTAGACCAAAAACCAGCGATTCTTCTGTGACTTAAATATTTATTTTGGGTTAATTATCTAAAAAGTCAGGCGATATTCTACAAAAATGCAAAAAGAAGGTTCGTAATGTGTACTACAGGGTGATTCACAAAAAAGGCAAGGGTTTTTCTGTAAAATTATGCGACAGACGGGCAGAAGTCCTTATCCCTCTATTAGTACGTAGAGAAGGAAAATAAGTAAACATACGATGCTAGTGTTAGTAGGCATTATTATGGGACACGATCGAGCAAATCAATCAGGCTCTTTGATAATGGGCTAGAAAGCTAGAGAGTGGTAAATGAGGGGCACATTACAGACGGGGAACGTCTGGATCCTATAGGTGTACCTATATGCAAAAAATAATAATTACAAAAAACCTATAAAAGTATTTTTGAAATAAAGTTGACCTTCCATTGAACTCGTAAAAAAATCATGAAGGAAAAAATCCTTTTGACTTTGGGACAAAAAAACAAAATTTAAGGCCGAAAATGTGTGAATAGTAACCTGTATAGCAATAAATTTTTATCTTAAGTCAATGGGTCTTTTTCCTCACGAAAATTTATATACTAGTGCAAAAGAAAGTCAAGTTTATATGAAAAAAGTTCTAGAATTTTTGAATTTTTTCGTATTTTTTTCCAATATTGGGTGTATATATAGCCGAGAACCAAAGGCCATTTCCCGCGCATTGCTCTTTTTCTTTACCCTCCCTAAGAATCAGTTCAACCATGTGTTGTTTCCCTATGTCGGGATCCTCTACAGTAACTATGTAACAATTACCTACTCCTTCCGTTTCAAAATATAGTGCGTCCACGCTTTTCGAGATTCAACTTTGACCAACGAGAACAACTGCGGCGGGAGCAAAAATTATATAATTGAAAAGTTCTTTTGAATACGAATTCATTGGTATAAATTTTGCCCCGCCGCAGTCGTTCTCGTTGATCAAATTTATGGTCAAAATTGAAGCGTGGGAACCGAAGACGCACTATATTTTGAAACGAAGGGAGTATGTCAATTCTGCTTCAGAAACTTAGAATATTCAGTGCGCCTCTTCCGGCACTGTCATGTCACTAAAAATGTTTGGGATAAGGTGGCCTCATGGTCTGGATGCCGAGCAGCCAACATCTACTCTTGCAGCTCGTTGGATCGATCAACTGCCATCACTAAAGAATAATAATAACAGAGACGAAGGCGAGAGCAGAAGAAAGGGAATGAAAACGATCATCGTGCTTGTTCCGTGGGAAGTCTGGATCGAGAGAAACCAAAGCACATCCAGAAGGAAAATTGCATCAATGGAGGATGTGTGGCTGTCGTTCGTCGAAACATTCAGTTATGGCGCCAAACAGGAGCAAAATGGTTAGAATTTCCTTTTGCCGAGCCACCGGTTGGTATTGACTGATAAACCCCTTTTCTGTTATAGCCAGGGTGGTTTTCTGTTTTCTCTCCAGTTTTTCACCTGGTCTCGCACTGCTTCCTGCTCAATATATGAAGGGTCAGGTCTTTTGCTGGCTTCTAGAATGCCTCCTACCTAGCTTATTCTATAAGCCCAATTAAAATTATTCTTTTTAGAAACCTACCGGTGCTTATTCTAGAAGCCCAACCAAAATTATTTTCTTAGAAGCCTACTAGTTATGTCTTAGTTAGTAGGCTTTTAGAAAAATTGGCGAGCTTCTAGAATAAACTGGGTATTCTAGATGCCAAAAAAAGCCACCAAAAGAACTGCACCAAAACTAGATGACACCTCGTCTGTTGCGGTGGAAATTCAACAACGATTTAAGTAGATACTCCCTCCGTCCGCGAATAAGTGTACATCTAGATTTTGTCCTAAGTCAAAGTTTTGAAACTTTGACCAACTTTATAGAAAACGTAACAGCATTTATGGCACTAAATTAGTATCACTAGATTCGTTTTGAAATGTATTTTCATAATATATCAATTTGATGTAATATATACTACTACTCTTTTCTAAAAAGTTGGTCAAAATTATAAAACTTCGACTTAAAACAAATGGTAGAAGTACATTTATTCGCGGACGGAGGGAGTATGACAGAATGAAAATTGGTTGTGTCTGATATTAACAGAGTGGCATATTTCAGTGTAGAAACGTTACATTGATAATTACATCAAACTATTGAACTGCCGGCTTTATCTATAGCTCATACAAGGGTTTCGAAGAATATTTCACTGTGACATATAGTGGGGAGGGTAGTAGAATAACGCAGACCAGTGACTTATACAATAAGATAATAATGAAGAGAATGATGCAATATATAATCGAGGATAAAGAAAGAAATGCTAACTTATAATTACATTGATGCATCTTTCAGTGTAGAAAAGTTACACTGATGCATCTTCCAATTCCATTCTCATCAAACTATGGAACTACCGTTTTATCTATAGCTCATTCAGGGGCTTCGAAGAATATTTCACTGTGACATATAGTGGGGAGGGTATTAGAATAACACAAACCAATGACTTATACAATAAGATAATAAGGAAGAGAACGATGCAGTATATAATCGAGGATAATGAAAGAAAACCTAACTGATTATTACCCCAATATCCAAACTCTCACCCAGCCAATCATCTACAAATCTAAAAGGCATCATAAAAGATTCATAAACGAAGAACACTCAATTGATACAAAAAGGTAATCTAAATGACACAAAATAAATGAATGATTCAGAAAATTAGTGCATATACATCTATCTATGATGATAAAGGCAATATAGAACATATGTGACCATGACTTCAAGAGAGTAACTACATGAAAGGGAGCTAAAAGTGGTAAATTGTTCGCATGAGCTCAAAACATGCACAATTTGGCACCCTTACTCCTGAAACCATACCCTGCATGACGTAGATTAGGCAGTGAGAGGATAAAATGAAAGAACAAAATTATGATCCAACAAATACAATAAAAACTGAATTACTATACGACCACATGACTTGTTGCACATCTAGAAATAAGAAAACTGAGAAACAGAAATTGGTTATATCAGGAGAGATATCTTGGAGTCCCCAGTTGCTTTGCATGGTCGTGATAGCAAGACACTAATATAATATTAAAAAGAAATAAAAGGGGTTACTGCAGAAAATTATAAAATGTAAAATAATTACAAAATTAAATGTAATATGATTCTCCGATTGTAGAATCAGTATCAAATTGTTGTGTTTGCAAGAGAAACCTATTGCTAGCTTAAAAAAAGAGCAACCAATTGCTGTGAGAAATTAGAAATCTGTCCTTGAAGAAACCACACAAAAATTAGCAGCCTCTGTGACATTGCCTTCCATTGTGGAAACAATAAAGACTAAACTGAATTGCTACTGTAAGGTGGGAGACTTGCTAGTGCTCACCATTGTAAGGAAAAGGTGGGCCTCAATTGATAACATCATACTACTATAGAAACTTGAAGAAACAGCCATATATGCACTGGAAGCAAACATTTCAATACAGAATGTACGTAAGCAATAAACCAAATTCAGTGCGGTTGTGAATTGCCATTGCTGCTATTTTTCCAATTCTGCTTTGACATATGTGTGACGTTGTGTTGTTTCTCTGGTCAAGCACCCTGTAAGCTGTTGAAGATTTGACCCTGTATTTATCTTAGTAGTATTACACATGAGATATAACAATCAGGACCAACCTGGCAACCTCATCCTAGAAAGTATAATGACAAAGTTGTAAAATAAACACAGAGGGTAGAAAGACAAACAATTGCTTTCATAGGTGGAAGTGGAATAATATTTGGCATTACAATCAATTATACACAAATTTGAAATAATTAGAGAAAAGCGTGAGGATGGGATCCGCGGAGAAGATAAAAGATAAGAATTCCTATTCATACTTATGGTGATCCAATTTGCCGCTGATGACGCAAATCTTGTACATGAGGTTAGTGCATATCTAACGGAAATCCGCAAGGGGGGGGGGGGGGGGGGGGCATGGATGCGGGAGGCCGCTATCGAATGCTGCTCGCATACATCCAGCCAACAATTCGAACTAATCGGACGAATTTTTTTCCGACACGGCCGGATTTCATATAAACATGTCGGATTTCATATAACCATGACATATTTCGTTACATTTACAACAACTAAGTGGTGATCCTCTGGCTCTGGAGGTATAATTAATACACCTAATCTATGATCACCGGAGCCCGTTCCCCGTGTCCGGCCATGAGCCCCGAGAACTGAAGCTTTGCCTTCTCCAGTTCCGCCTCGGCGCTCTCCAACTCCGCCTCCGTAACCACCGCCTCCAGAGCCCCGGGAACTAAAGTTGTCCGCCTCCACGTTGCCGCCAAGCAACTAATCGGCCGGCGGTGCTCAACCCATCAAGCTTGGAGTCGACGGGAGGGAAGGAGCGGTGGCCTTCTTGGGACCCGAGCGGTGGTGACCCATGCACTACTCTTCCTCGCTGCCGGCGGCGCCGGCGGACGTGCCGGCTTCGTGGTCGTGGTGGCGGGGCGCGGCCTTAGCGGATCCGGCGATGTCGCCCTCTTCGTCGGTCTCGCCGAACACCGCCTAGTCGCACTTCTTGTAGGCGCCACCAGTACCGCCAGCGGGCGAGGCGGATCTCGCGAGCGGAGCGGTAGGAGTTGAGCAACGCCACCTGCTCTGCCACGTCCACATCCGGTGCGATCGCCCTTTCGGTGATGTGCTGCTCCTCCGCCTACAGGTGCTCCTGGAGGAGTTGGTGGTTGTGGGCGGCGTCGGCCTGCGCCTCCCGGAACCGCTCTTCCCGCACCATGTCCATGTAATGGGCACGAGCCTCGCCAATGGTCATGGTGCAATGCATCGGCAAGGATGGCGTGGAGGAGGAGGAGGGTGGCACAGACGAGGAAGGTGGCCTCGGCTCGTCGTCCGCCGCGTCCTCCATTGGGACGTCGTTGTCCTCCGGCCAGTGTGCCACTTTAATGCCGGCGCCAGTGAGCGGGCGCGTCCGCTCTAGCCGGGCATGAATGCGGGCACAACTCTAGAGCGGTGCTAACTGTTTTGGGTGGGAAGCGTGCGGGCGAAGGTGAAGGAAATATGCCCTAGAGGCAATAATAAAGTTATTATTTATCTTCTTATTTCATGATAAATTTTTATTATTCATGCTAGAATTGTATTAACCGGAAACATAATACTTGTGTGAATACATAGACAAACAGAGTGTCACTAGTACGCCTCTACTTGACTAGCTTGTTGATCAATGATGGCTATGTTTCCTAGCCATTGACATGAGTTGTCATTTGATTAACGGGATCACATCATTAGAAGAATGATGTGATTGACTTGACCCATTCTGTTAGCTTAGCACTCGATCGTTTAGTATATTGCTATTGCTTTCTTCATGACTTATACATGTTCCTATGACTATAAGATTATGCAACTCCCGTTTACCGGAGGAACACTTTCTGTGCTACCAACCGTCACAACGTAACTGGGTGATTATAAAGGTGCTCTACAGGTGTCTCCGAAGGTACTTGTTGGGTTGGCGTATTTCGAGATTAGGATTTGTCACTCCGATTGTCGGAGAGGTATCTCTGGGCCCACTTGGTAATGCACATCACTTAAGCCTTGCAAGCATTGCAACTAATGAGTTAGTTGCGGGATGATGTATTACGGAACGAGTAAAGAGACTTGACGGTAACGAGATTGAACTAGGTATTGAGATACCGACGATTGAATCTCGGGCAAGTAACATACCGATGACAAAGGGAACAACGTATGTTGTTATGCGGTTTGACCGATAAAGATCTTCGAAGAATATGTGGGAGCCAATATGAGCATCCAGGTTCCGCTATTGGTTATTGACCGGAGACGTGTCTCGGTCATGTCTACATAGTTCTCGAACCCGTAGGGTCCGCACGCTTAAGTTTCAATGACGGTTATATTATGAGTTTATGAGTATTGATGTACCAAAGGTTGTTCGGAGTCCCGGATGTGATCACGGACGTGACGACGAGTCTCGAAATGGTCGAGACATGAAGATTGATATATTAGAACCCTATATTTGAATATCGGAAGTGTTCCGGGTGAATTCGGGATTTTATCGGAGTACCGGAGGGGTTACCGGAACCCCCCGGGGGTTTAATGGGCCATAGTGGGCCTTAGTGGAGAAGAGGAGGGGCGGCCAGGGCAGGCCGCGCGCCCCGTCCCCCTCTAGTCCGAATAGGACAAGGAGGGGGTGGGGCGCCCCCCTTTCCTTCCCCTCTCTCCTCCTCCCCCTTCTCCTAGTCCAACAAGGAAAGGGAGGGAGTCCTAATCCCGGTGGGAGTAGGACTCCTCCTGGCGCGCCCCTCCTGGCCGGCCGCCTCTCCCCCCTTGCACCTTTATATACGGGGGCAGGGGGGCACCCCATAGACACAACAATTGATCATTGATCTTTTAGCCGTGTGCGGTGCCCCCCTCCACCATAGTCCATCTCAATAATACTGTAGCGGTGCTTAGGCGAAGCCCTGCGTCGGTAGAACATCATCATCGTCACCACGCCGTCGTGCTGACGAAACTCTCCCTCAACACTCGGCTGGATCGGAGTTCGAGGGACGTCATCGGGCTGAACGTGTGCTGAACTCGGAGGTGCCGTGCATTCGGTACTTGATCGGTCGGATCGTGAAGACGTACGACTATATCAACCGCGTTGTGCTAAAGCTTCCGCTTTCGGTCTGCGAGGGTACGTGGACAACACTCTTCCCTCTCGTTGCTATGCATCACCATGATCTTGCGTGTGCGTAGGATTTTTTTTTTGAAATTATTACGTTCCCCAACAGAAGGAGGGGGTTTGGGTGGGCCAGGGCGGTCAGAACCGGGTATGGGTGCTGTCCGCACGCCCGCAAAGCCCCCTCCCACCACCACGTTTGTCTTTGGTGTACGGGAGAAAGTATGTCCGAACCACGTTGGATGGCGTTCGCGGTCCGGAGGAATGCGGATGGTTTGACGATCGGCGACGGAGATGCCCTTAGAACTCAAGGGAGTGGCTTCACTATAAACAAAATCAGCAGACCTTGTGTGGGAATAAGGGAGATTGAGCGACTTCCTTGGAATAGTCTTCTTGGCTGTATCCTGCATCTTGGTGGCTGACTAATCTCACCTTCAGCGGAGGTTAGAGGCAGCGGAGGGGGATGGCCAATATTGGAGCCGAGCAGATGAACGTGGAGAGGGCTATTGGAGGTAGCCGGACCGACGGCTTTGCCGGAGCAGCGCCCTACCGGGAAATCGGATCAGCACTGCTACTATAGACATATGGGGGAGGAGCACGGACAAAGAGGGAAAATGGAGGCAGCCTGGTCGTTCGGGCTTTCAAAATAAATTAGATTTGATTGCGAAGCTCTGAAAGCCGGCGCCTTGCTTTCTGTCAGAGATTGATCCCATAATTCTTTGATTTATTTTTGCTAAGGTGGAGGCTGCATGTTGAGAAAACACGGTGTGCATGTTAAGAGAATTGGTAATAGTGGGGATTAACTACTTTTCTTAACACAGTACAGATGTAAGAGCGCATACATACGCATATACACTCACCCCTATGAACGTACACACGCACACCATACCCCTATGAGCACCTTCGAGAGACTAAGCCGGCATATCATCTTGAGATTTACGAAGTCACCGTAGGCGCCTCGTTGTCGAGGGGAACGTCCCCTCCTACTTAAAGCGCATTGCCAGAAATCCTGAAATAAATCCAGTAATAATGCAAGCACCAGGACTTGAACCCTGGTGGGCTGGATACCACTGTTCCTCTAACCGTCCAACCACAGATGGGCTCGTGAGGGATTAACTTCTTAAGAATACTAGATGGATGCCCCGCACGTTGCTGCGTAGTTTGTATAAAATAAAAAAAATGCGCAATAAAATTCCTTTACCAACATTTAAAAAATAAATAAATGTGAATCTCACTGTATAAGTCCAAAATGCAAACGAAACATGTAATTTTCTTTCATGGAGCAACATAGCGTGAGCTACACGCATGCGTCCGTTTTCCTTCCGAATTAAAGAAAACATCATGCGTCAATTACTGCATGCATATTTGCATGCATGCGTTCAATTACTGCATGTGCTTGGTGGAGAGAGGCTCTCAACATGTAGATGTGAGGGCTATTGTACACAGATTTAATATATCTAACGGCTAAACTAATTTGGATGGTGTGGCGCAAGGAGAAGGGAGAGAATTCCGGGTAGAGGGGGCTAGGGATGAAAACGCATAAATGGACGGAACTGGGTCCTACCACATTTATTTTCATATTTTTGTTGCATAAACGGAAATGAATACAGAAACCCTGAAAATAAATATGGAAACCGATGCTATCGGAAACCGACACGAACGAATACAGAGTGGACATGGAAACAAAACTGTGTGTTGACCGAAAATTCAACCCCCCCTTAAATCATAGACACACAAACACAAACACAAACAAATTTAAAGAATTGTTAACATGGCTACAAAATAATATGGTTGTGTTAGCAACATAGGGTAGTATTGTAGTAGTATATGGCAATTCTGTATAGGGTCTAGTTGAGTATGTGTGTGGTAGTTGGACTACAGTAGTTGTTCCTTAAATGATTCATTCTACTTATTGTGTTATTATGTGTTGTTTGATAGTTGGCCTACAAGGCAGCCATGGGCTTACAGTAGAAACGAAAATTCCATATTCACGGATTCCGTTTCCATGTCTATTCCAGCGGAAAACAGCGTTCCGTTTTTGTTTTCATTTTCACATAAAAAATTCCATTTTTGTTTCCGTTTTACAAATTTCCTTCTCCGTTTTCATATTTCCTGTCTGTTTTTATTTTTTTCCCGGAAAAGCGAAAACTTTCCACTCCATTTTCATCCCTAATAGGAGCTAGCTATTTAGATATAGTAGATTTGGATGATGTGGCACAAGGAGAAGGGAGAGAATTCCTGGTATTAGGGGCTAGCTATTTAGATATAGTAGATAAGATAAG
Organism: Triticum aestivum; assembly: GCF_018294505.1. NCBI lineage: Eukaryota > Viridiplantae > Streptophyta > Magnoliopsida > Poales > Poaceae > Triticum > Triticum aestivum. The sequence goes on from NC_057805.1 coordinate 497,290,557, forward strand.
ATGCCAGCTTTCTTGCTAGATCTTTCAAAAAAAAATCTGTCTTCAAGCTTGAATCAGACATTAAGGTATGGAGGGATGGCCCCAAAACCATGAAATTCTAGGCTAGGACCCAAATATTTACAGGATCGACCAGAAGTAGATTACTGCAAGCAGTTAGAGACAAAGCTTTCAATCAGTGTAGCGAATTAACTAACAAAGTAGCAATCCATGCATGGAGATATCTGAACATCGAGAAAGTACATTTGTAAGCCCGAATTGCACATCTTTGTTCAAGCTTGAATCAGACGTACGTAAGAAATTCTAGGCTAGGACCGATATTTACAGGCGATCCACCCGAAGTAGATTACAGACAATGCTTCCGATGAATGTAGCGACTTAACAAACAAAGTAACAACCCATGCATGTCCAAATCAAGAGCCAACCAACATAAGTATTTAACCTGCATGTAAGCGGTAGCAGAAAGACAACACAAGAAATGAAACTATTTGAAGAGAGAGGAGAAACGAACTACTGCATGTCCTACTCCTGCATGGATGGATTGATCAAAGCTTCAGGGACAGGTCAATCGCCTCGTCCGCAAGCTCTCCGTTGCCTCTTCTTGTCCCGAACGAGGCTCCTCCCGCACCATAACCCGTGCCCTGCTGGCGATGTCGACGAGGGTGGATCCTCCCTCCTGCTCCACACGCGTGGGCGCCGGGGCGCAGCGGAGCTCTGCAGTCATCGACGGCGGCCTTACCAAGCAATCCCGCCGCCGCTGACGAGAGCGCCATGGATCGCCTGTGCAGGTCGCGCTGCAGCTTGTGCGTTTTCTGGTGGCCGCCGAGTGCCTGCGGGCTCCTGAACTTGGCGGGGCAGTAGCCGCAGGCGAACACCGGCTGAACCCTCGGCGGCGAGTACTGGCGCAGCGACAGGCTCAGATCGAGCCCCTCTTCCGCCTCCATGCCCTGGATATGGTGGTACGTAGCGTAAACGGTGTGGCAACTGCCAAGGCAACCAATCATGCACGCAGAGGTGCCATGTTGATATTATGGCGCGGCCGGTACTCGCACGGACAGGTCTCAGTATTCATCAGATCACGCGGGTTTATTTTTTCGGGCAAAATCAGCTACGATCGAAGCGGACGCCACTGAACGCGGTGGCCGGTGTCTCAGACAATGCATGCTTGCGGTCACTGCTCTCGTGATCAATGGCCACCCTATACACGTCTATTGCAGCATTATTACTGAATCAACACGTACGTCCCCATACTGTCACCGCGCTAGCTATAGCAAAGCGCCAAACCCACAACCACATAGACATGGCCCAAAACGCGATTCGGAGGGCGAGCACCAGGCAGCTCGACACCTGGAGGCGGCCATGCACAGGTTTAACCACACAGGACAAAAACAGTACCCAGTCAGAAGATTTGAAACCCTTTAATGAATCTGAAGTAATGGTGCTAGTTGAAGTAGCAACTGGAGTGATTTATAGTTGTATAATCATCATTGGCAGGGTTCCATGATGATGTCTGGGTTGTGCTTAGTTTTAACCTGAGCATTTTTTTGCAAACGAAGTATACTCCTTTTTAGCACTAGTAAAAATCCTCATACTCCATGGAGTTGTTGAAAAACGTACACCATAGATCACACTGTTTCCTGAACAAAAGTCAAGAAATTTAATACGTACTTGTAGAGCGACTGTTCCATGGATTCGGACCTTGGTATAGATGCCTGGATATACACAGATCGTAGCCAAAATAAGCGTTTCTTTTTCCCATCTACAAAAAATAGGATTCCATCCGAAATAAAAAAATTAGGAGCCTCCATCAAGAGGAGGAGGCGTGCTCGCCCTACTCATGGTAGCGCTCAGTAAATGGAGTGCCCCATTGCAAGGCACGAAGTGACACAAAGCCTACCGACCTACAACACCTAGAGCCATTCATTGCAACTTCTTCCATTGAAATTAGTGTGGAACTTCCCACAAACAAGAATTCAAATCTTGTTTATGTTCCCGAAAATAGTGAGGGTGTTTCCTCTAGCAAGGAGAGAGGAGATTTAAAAAATGATTAGTGTACACCCTAATTTCATAAATATAAAAAGGGAACCTATTTTTGACACCAGATTCCTTAATTTTGTGCCTAGGAGTGTTATGATTAATGAGATGCTTGCTAAACCTCCTAAGAAATCAGGTTGCATAATCGAGGAGTTAAAAGATGACAATGATTTATACTATGCATTATGCCTAGTTAGGGGCATTAAACAATAGCGTTTGTTGAGAGACAACTCAATAATATGCTTTACTTTTGTTCATTTATTTTGTGCCAACATGATTATTGCTACTGTAGTAATTGTGTTTGCATCTTCTCTTATGATTTTTGTGCTAAGTAAAGCCTTTCAGATAGTGTGGATGCTTGTTGGTTTGATCCTATGCAGAAACGGAAAGTTTTGCGTCCACTATACAAATTTTCATTCTGTACTGGAGCGTGATCAATTGCTGAAATTTTTACACGGTATTGGGCTGAAAATTGTTTATGTCATCCTAATTTTCAAAAAATGTAGAGTTACATCACTACATGCAATTCTGTTTTAGACAGATTATGTTTTCATTGTATAGTGTGCTTATTTCAAAATTTCTATAGATTGTATCATTGGTATAAGTCATGGAGATGATAGAATACAGTATGTATTATGTAAGCACAATTATGAATCTTGCTTTTGATAGTACCTAAGTTAATGATTTATTTTATTATACTAATGGATCTCACAAAGTTTTGTTAAGTTTTGTGTGACTGAAGTTTTCAAGTTTTGGGTGAGATGGCGATGAAAGAAAGGATAAGGAGCGACAAGATCTTAAGCTTGAGGATACCAAAGGCACTTCAAGGTATTATTCATGGAAGATCCAAGCATCTAAGGTTGGGGATGCCTTCGCATCCCCTCTTTCATCTTCAATTTATCAGTAATATCACTTGGAGTTATATGTTTATTCGTCACATAATATGTGTTTTGCTTGTAGCATTGTATGTTTTATTTTTTGTCTGTGTGCTTATTTTCACAGTAATTATTTCCTGATCATACCTATTAAGAGAGACACACATTTATCACAATTTTATAGAATACTCGTTGATCTTCACTTATATCTTTTGAATTGAGGAAAATGGTCATGTTCTTCACTTATATCTTTTGAGCATGACGATATATATTTTATAGAAATAATTTGCACTCTCTTGATTCACGTATATCTTTTTTGGGAGTTAAATAGGAACTGGAAATTTGCATTAGTATATATTTGGTCCAAAAATAATAGGTATATAAGGGTGGAATAATAAAAAGTTGCATGTAGATCACTGGATATGTTGCGTTTGATAAATGATATTGAGGTTATAATATGAAGGATTTCTAGTCGATAGTCTTGGTCTAGTAATAATAATGATGTTAAGGTTCGTGATGTCCTATTTATTAAAGTGTCGGTTGTGGCATAGATAGGAAGTTGTAGCATAATTTATTATTGATTGATAACATTTGTGTTGTCCGGACCGGGGACGCGTGATGGTTAACTCCTCCCAACCTCCTCCCTTGGGGCATGCTAGTAATACTTTGCTTCGGAGCCTCCAGGCTTTCACAATAAATACTTGAGTTCTTTATAACTAATGTGGATTTTTCGACTATAAGCACATCCACCTATTCCTATTTTGCTAGCCTCTCCGATATTGTGCATTGCCCATTATCATACTTGTTGCAAACTTCACCGATGCATGCAAACCCCGTGATATGACACGCTCTATCACACATAAGTCTTATATATCCTCCTTCAAAACGGCCACCATACCTATCTATTATGGTATTTTCTTAGCCATTTCAAGATATATTGCCATCCAACTTCCACTGTCACTATTCACATGACTTGAGCATTCATTGTCATTTTGCTCTGCGTGATCATATATAGCTGACATGATATTTGCGGCAAAGCCACCGTTCATCATTGTTATACCTGGTACGCTAAATCATTGCACATCCTGGTACTACAAGAGGCATTCATATGTAGTCATATTTTTCAGCTTATCGAGTTGTAAGTAAATTAAAGTGTGATGATCATCATTATTAGAGCATTGTCCTAACGAGGGAAATAATGGTGGAGAATTATGAGTCCTCGGAAAAGTGGGGACGGGGTACATGGAACTGTTCCAGCAAAAATGAAAAAATAATGAGAAAAGGAAAAAATGAGAGAAAAAGAGAGAAGGGGCAATGCTACTATCATTTTACCACACTTGTGCTTCAAAGTAGCACCATGCACTACATATAGAGGATCTCCATGCTTTTCACTTTCATATACTAGTGGGATATTTACATTATAGAACTTGGCTTGTATATTCCGATGACGAGCTTCCTCAAATGCTCGAGGTTTTCATGAGCAAGCAAGTTGGATGCACACCCACTTAATTTCACATAGAGAGCTTTCATACACGTATAGCTCTAGTGAATCCATTGCATGGCAATCCATACTCATTGCATTGATATTGATTGTAAGTCCTCTCCATTGCCTAATGGTCCGCTTAGTTGATGCGAGACTTTCTCATATTTTTGCCTTCCCTTATAAACCCCAATTATCATTCTCTTTCTTGTCCAAAGTGCTAAGTCCATGTCTCACGCTCATTTATTGAGTAAGTTAAAAAAGATGAAGCTGGAAAAAGTATAATCCAATTGCTTGGTTTGGAACCGGGGTGTTCATGATTTATACTTTATGTTAGGAAGATCGAGCTATGCCATGCTTACATGATTAAATGTTTAGGAATTACATTCTTTAGCATTTTCTATTTTTAAAGATAATGATTTTTTAAAGATAATGATTACTTTCAAGTACTCTTGCATATTATCGTTTTGATATCAGCAATCATTCGCTTCTCTATATTCATGCCCCAAAAAGAATTAGATGATCAAAGAAACATCTATGTAGCATTACACATCAAAAACTCTTTTTATCATTTACCTACTCGAGGAGAATTAAGAATTAAGCTTGGCGGTGTTGATACGTCTCTAGCATATCTATAATATTTTATTGTTTCATGCTATTATATTATCATTCTTGTATGCTTTATATTCCATTTTATATTATTTTTGTGGACTAACCTATTAACTTAGAGCCTAGTGCTAGTTTCATTTTTTTTGCCTATTTCTTTTTTCGCAGAAAAAACCTACGAAACGAAGTCCAAACACGATGAAACTTGACGGTGGTTTTTGCTGGACTACGAGTGACCCTACAAGATTTATGGAGAGACCAGATGATATAGGAGGAAGCCACAAGCTCTAGGGGCACGCCCCTGGGGAGCGCCGTCAGCACTTGTGGGCCCCCTGGCCACCCCCTGACCCAATTCCAAGCCTATAAATTCTCTCCAAAACCCCTGAAGCGAGACCCCAAAAAATTATCACCACACAAGCCTCTGTTCTTTCATAATCTCATCTGGAGGCCTTTTCTGGTACTCCGTTGGTGGGGAAAACCATCGGGGAGACAATCTTCATCGGCCGCTTGCTGCCTCCATGAAGATGTGTGAATAGTTCCTACTGGACCTATGGGTCCATTGATGACCCACAAGTATAGGGGATCTATCATAGTCCTTTCGATAAGTAAATCTCAAACTAACGAGGAGCAGAAGGAAAGGACAAGCGGTTTTAAGCAAGGTATTTTCTGCAAGCACTAAAATTATCGGTAAGAGATAGTTTGGTGATAAGATAATTCGTAACGGGTAACAAGTAACAAGTGTAGCAAAAGTGAGCAAGGTGGCCCAATCCTTTTTGTAGCAAAGGATAAGCCTAGATGAACTCTTATATAAAGCAAGGAATTATCATCAAGTTAGTTTTCATCATGCTCATATGATTTGCATTTGTTACTTTGATAATTTGATATGTGGGTGGACCAGTGCTTGGATGTTGTCCTTAATTACTTGGACAAGACTCCCACTTATGATTAACCCCTCTTGCAAGCATCCGCAACTACGAAAGAAGAATTAAGATAAATCTAACCATAGCATGAAACATATGGATCCAAATCAGCCCCTTACGAAGCAACGCATAAACTAGGGTTTAACCTTCTATCACTCTAGCAATCCATCATCTACTTATTACTTTCCAATGCCTTCCCCTAGGCCCAAACCGTGGGGAAGTGTCATGTAGTAGACATTCACATAACACCACTAGAGGATAGACAACATACATCTCATCAAAATATCGAACGAATACCAAATTCACATGATTACTTATAACAAGACTTCTCCCATGTCCTCAAGAACAAACGTAACTACTCACAAAGCATGTTCATGTTCAAGATGAGAGGGGTAATAAATATCATTAAGGATATGAACATATGATCTTCCACCAAATAAACCAACTGGCATCAACTACAAGGAGTAACCAACACTACTAGCAACCCATAGGTACCAATCTGAGGTTTTGGAACAAAAGATTGAATACAAGAGATGATCTAGGGTTTGATAGGAGATGGTGCTGGTGAAGATGTTGATGAAGATTGACCCTCCCTCGATGAGAGGATCATTGGTGATGATGATGGCTTCGATTTCCCCCTCCCGGAGGGAAGTTTCCCCGCCAGAATAGCCCCGCCGGAGCCCTAGATTGCTTCTGCCCATGTTTCGCCTCGAGACAGCAGCGCTTCGTCCCGAAAGCTTCCTTCTTATTTTTTTCCTAGGTCAAAACGCTTCATATAGCAGAAGATGGGAACCGGACGATGGCCAGGGGGCCCACAAGCCCTGGGGCGCACCCTGGGGGGTAGAGCGCGCCCCCAGGCTTGTGGCCTCCTAGTGGGTCCCCTTCTGTTGTTTCTTCACCCAATATTTTTTATATATTCCAAAACAATTCTCCGTAAAGTTTTAGGACATTTGGAGTTGTGCAGAATATATATCTAAATTTGCTCCTATCCGGTCCAGAATTCCACCTGCCAGCATTCTCCTTCTTCATGTAAATCTTGTAAAATAAGAGAGAAAAGACATAAGTATTGTACCATAATGTGAAATAACAGGCCATAATGCGATAAATATCAATAAAAACATGATGCAAAATGGACGTATATCATCCATATCGGTAGATAGATGGCATTCTTCCTCTTTTGATCTTCAATACAATGATCTCCACTAAGATCTATTTGATGTATTTCTTGTGGTATGTTTGTTGGGATCTGATGAATTGTGGGTTTATGATCAGCTTATTCATTGAAACTATTTGAGTCTTTTCTGAGATTTATATATGTGTGATTTCATAGATATGTATGCTAGCCAATTAGACGAGTAGATCTTCAGGGAGAGTGGTACATAGTGGTGGGTTCAATCTTGCAGTGTCCTTATCTTTGACAGGAGGAGTAGCAAGGCACGTCTTGTATTATTGCTACTAAGGATAAAACGATGGGGTTCGAACATATTGCTTGGTCTTACTTTGTCTACATTATGTCATCTTGCTTAAAGTGTTACTCTGTTTGTCATGAACCTAATACTTTTATATGCATGATGGATAACAGTCTTGGGATAGAGTAATAGTAGTAGATGCAGTTGGATTAACAGTCTACTTGTCACAAACGTAATGCCTATATATGGATCATGCCATGAAGAATCATAATCATAACTATGTGCTATTTTGTCAATTGCCCAACAGTAATTTGTTTACCCACCATCGTTATGCTGATGAGAAAGATGCCTCTAGTGAACCTATGGCCCTCGGTTCCATTCTCCATTATTACTAAAAACGTACAATTGCTCGCTATACTTATTTGCTTTTTTTGTTTATTTACCTATCACTATCAGATTTAATCCTTGCAACTGGTGAGAATAAGGGGATTGACAACCCTCTTTCCTTTGTTGGGTGCAAGCATTTTCTTTGTGTGTAGGTACTATTCACGTTGTTTGTGTGTCGTCTCCTTCTGGTTTAACAAACCTTGGTTCTTAACTAAGGGAAATACTATCTGCTACTATACTACTTCGCTCCGTCTCTTCAGAGAAGCCCAACAACTCTATAGACAACAGCACATCCCAGCTCCAGATCCAAGATATGGAATGAAGCCAGACATTCCATCCATTCCAACAACCTGTTGCGGCATGCTAGACCTTTGCCCATCCCCATACCCATCAGAATTTTCCATCTGTGCAAACCATTGTTGTTGCAGTGCCCTCGCCGGGATCTGTACTAGCGAATTCCCACTGGCATCATCCATTGAGTAGGTGCCTCTCGGATAGGAACCTAATTTTCCCTCTTGTCCATGAGCCCCCTCAGAAGCTTGAGAACTAGCCCCCATCTAAACCGAAGAAACTCTGACTGAGATCCTACCCTCCAGACTGCCCCTACTCGATTCTCTCCCATAAAACCTCCATCGCCGCTCTTCCCCTTTCTAAATATGGTCATATTGCTCCCATCACCGCTGTAACTCCCCCTTAGATCACCACCACTAAAATTTCCACGCCACCTCTGCCATGCCGCCTCCTCTTATATTGGGAGTTAATTTTTCCCTTTTTCTCTCTTGCCAACCCCGTCCTGGAGAACCCACCATCGTCGTCGTCTGGCTCTGTGCCTCCCCTAACCCTAATTGTTGTGACCCAATAGAGTTCTCGATATTCAACACCGGTAGGTGGGCTCGTCTAGAAAGCAGAAGAACTCGGAAGGGGTATGATGCGGCTTGAACTACGTCGGTATTTCCCCAAAGAGGAAGGGATGATGCATCACAGCTACGGTAGTATTTCCCTCAGTGATGAGACCAAGGTTATCGAACTAGTAGGAGAACCACGCAACACCACGTAAACAGCTCCTACACACAAAGAACAAATACTTGCAACCCGACGTAAGAGAGGGGTTGTCAATCCCTCACGGGTAAAAAGATAGGTAAAATTGTAGTAGATTGGATAAATAGATCTAGCGCGAACGCAAGATAAAATAAATAAATAAAAATTTCAGCAAAGTATTTTTGTATTTTTGGATTAATAGATCTAAAAATAAAAGCAAATAAAAATAGATCGCGAAGGCAAATATAATAAAGAAGAGACCAGGGGGGCGTAGATTTCACTAGTGGCTTCTCTCGAGAAAAATAGCATACGGTGGGTGAACAAATTACTGTTGGGCAATTGATAGAACTTCAAATAATGATGATGATATACATGCAATGATCATTATATATGCATCATGTCCAAGATTAGTAGACCGACTCCCGTCTTCATCTACTACTAGTACTCCACACATCGACCGCTATCCAGCATGCATCTAGTGTATTAAGTTCATGGAGAAACAGAGTAATGCAATAAGAACGATGGCATGATGTAGACAAGATCTATTTATGTAGAAATAGATCCCATCTTGTTATCCTTGATAGCAACGATACATATGTGTCGGTTCCCCTTCTGTCACTGGGATCAAGCACCGTAAGATCAAATCCATCACAAAGCACCTCTTCCCATGGCAAGAAAAATCGATCTAGTTGGCCTAACTAAACCAAAGATTCGAAGAAGAAATACGTGCCTATAAGTAATCATGCATATAAGAGATCAAAAGACTCAAATAACTTTCATGGATAAAAAGATAGATCTGGTCATAAACTCAAAGTTCATCGGATCCCAACAAACACACCGCAAAAAGAGTTACATCAGATAGATCTCCAAGAGACCATTGTATTGAGAATCAAAAGAGAGAGAGAGAGAGAGGAAGCCATCTAGCTACTAACTACGGACCCGTAGGTCTACAATGAACTACTCACGCATCATCGGAGAGGCACCAATGAGGATGATGAACCCCTCCGTGATGGTGTCTAGATTGGATCTGGTGGTTCTGGAACTTGCGGCGGCTGGAACTGATTTTCGTCGACTCCCTTAGGGTTTCTGAAATATTGGGGTATTTATAGAGCAAAGAAGTGGTGTAGGAGGCCACCGAGGTCGGCACAACCCACCAGGGCGCGTTCTTTGGCCCATCTTGTGTCTTCTGGTCCAGAAAAAATCCACAAAAAGTTTCGCTGCGTTTGGACTCCGTTTGGTATTGATTTCCTGCGATGTAAAAAACAAGCAGAAAACAGGAACTGACACTGGGCACTATGTCAATAGGTTTGCCCCAAAAAATGATATAAAATGATTGTAAAACATCCAAGAATGATAATATAACAACATGGAACAATCAAATATTATAGATACGTTGGAGACGTATCAGGGTACTTTCAAAGTGCACATTCTTTTTTGGTTCCATTAACTGGGCTACATCTAACACAAAATCCCCATTAAGCCCATGGATTGGCTCCAAATGAGGCCCAAAATCCCATTCATTAAGATCCACCCCACCCTGAATCTCAATTAGCGACATTTGAAATTTAAATTTGGAGGGTACTTCCATTTCCAAATCAGTAGCATCCCAAAAACCAGGTATGCTTTGTGACTCTTCCCCAATCTGCCTCGTAATAAAATCTCTACTCCATACATGTTTATACGCATCATTATCATCCATTTCATGTAGGAATCTATGGATATGAGTATCGTTTTCTCTATTTTTGCCCATACCAACAGAAGAATCGGGGATAATTTTGATGCTCCTATCTTTCCTCTCACAATCAACCCCCCCTTATTCGTAGCTATTACTATCCGTCCTATCATTTTTAGTCCCCCTAATCTTTGATTCTCTTCGTTGTGTTCTTCTATATTTCATCATGAGGGGAATTATCATCTAGATTATCTGATTCATCGATCAGAAATCGCAACCAGGAGAAATGATTGAGATTGCTCTTCTTACTATCATCATAAATGTCTGAGATAAAACGTAATTGAATTCGAGCCCCAGTATTGATACTTGAGGATCGACGACAAGCCCTTCTCGGCGTTGTTGGCAACATCACCAGCTAGTGACCGAAAGTGGCCACTAGTCAGCGAGACGCCTACTTATCCCGAGAGAGGGAGCGGATCCTAGTGGAGTGGAGGGGGGACCTTCGGGAGCGGCACCGATATCCGACCACCCCTGTCTGCCTCCCCGTCCTGCGCGGCGCCACCATCTCATTGTTAGAGATCTCTATCGGCATGGCGACTGTCCTGGTGCAGGCAGCCCCATCACGACTCCACCTCCACACACAGCCCGAAGATGTGCAAGTGAAACACGGCCAACTTGAATTGCCTGCACGGATCCGGCGACTCCACCTCCATCATCGCCCACGGGACCACCGCCAGAGTAGGTTGTGTCAGGTTGTTGGGGAAGCACCTGGCCTTGTTTTCCTCATCACGCACCGATCTGACTGCGAACGCCTCCTTGTTGAGTTCCCTCGCATATGGGAACCACGCATCAATCTCACGGAGGTGGGAAAGCTTCTCCGTGTCGCCACCCACGATCTGTTGCATCTTTGCCTCTCTCCTCGACATCACGTCGCAGGGGAATTGATTTTCCCATAGCTACCGTTTCTGGTCGATATGATGAGCATGTTTCTAGGCGGAGAAGATGGAACGGAACTAACTGAACCTCCCATCGAATTTGGCTTATGAATACCTGCATTGCACCCCACCAACCGGCGTTAGCTTGACTTCTGCATCCAAGTCGGCCATGGTGAGCATGCGACTAGCTTGGTAAGCTACCAACAAGTCGACCATGGTAAATGGCGTGTCGAGATCTCTTAGCATGGGGCCTAAGCTAGTGCTTCCCAGTTGAAGTTGGACACCGGTTGATGCGCTATAATCGTGACCATGAGCGAGAAAAGAAGAAGTCTATCTTCAAGCTTGAATCAGACGTTAAGGCATGGCCAGCTGGACCCAAAACCAAGAAATACTAGGGTAGGACCGAATATTTATAGGCGATCGATGAAAAGTACATTACTGCAAGCAGTTACCGTAAAGGAATAGAGAGGGATATGGTGGAATTGATGTTATATTGCTTGAGCCTCGTGGCATATATATAGGAGTACATGATCTTCCCGAAGTACAAGACAAGCTAGAATAATTCCTAGTCTATCCTATGTTTTCTAATAATCATGATACTCAACATCCCTCCGCAGTCACAACAGTAGTGACACAGACGGCGAGACTCGAGAATAATACAAAGGTAAGTCGACGGACATCCCCCCGACAGTCGAACGACCGATGCATCGTGGAAGTCGTGGCTGGAGTGGAAATTGACGAGGTTCCTCAAGCAAGGCGGTAGCCTATTGTGTCGATGTCGAGGTAGCCGAGATCATAGGGTGGTGTAGCCATGGTCGACTTAGTCGTGCGGGGGACGTCATGGTCGAGGCGAGTCTGGGTGGCCGGTGTCGAGGTAGTCGCCGTGGACCGAAAAGAAGAGCTGCAGCGACAACGGTCTGAGGCGGCGGTGGAGGTTCTCGAAGTAGGCGATGAAGAACCCGACGACGTCACAAAGACCGACACGAACGGTGGCATTCCCGCGCCTGGGAAGGCGGCACAATGCATACCACACAAAAGTCGACATGCGTGGATGGCGAAGAGGACACCGATGAGGTTGATCAAGCAAGGCGGTAGCCCATTGTGCCGGTGTCGAGGTAGCCGAGAGCGTAGGGTGATGTAGCCATGGTCGAGGTAGCTGATACGTCTCCATCGTATCTACTTGTCCAAACATGTTTGCTCTTGTTTTGGACTTTAATTTATATGATTTGAATGAAGTTAACCGAGACTGGTGCTGTTTTCAGCAGAACTACCTTGGTGTCGTATCGGACGAAACTTTTCGGAGATTTTTTATTGAATAAATAAAAAAATACTAGAACGAAGATCCAGCAGAGGGGGCACCAGTTTCCCACAAGGCAACATGGCGCGCCTACCCCCCAGGGCGTGCCCTGATGCCTTGTGGGGCCCACGTGGCTCCGTCCGACCTAATTCCAACGCTATAAATTCCGTTTCCCCGAGAAAAAATTAGATGAAGAAGTTTCATCGCGTTTCTCAATACGGAGCCGCCGCCACCCTCAGTTCTTCATCGAGAGGGATGTTCTGGAGTCCGTTCGGGGCTCCGGAGATGGGGATTTGTTGTCATCATCGTCACGAGCCCTTCTTCATCAACAACTTCATGATGCTCACCAATAGGAGTGAGTAATTCCTTCGTAAGCTTGCTCGACGGTGATGGTGCTAAATGAGATTTGTCATGTAATCAACTCAATTTGTTAGGGCATGATCACTAGTATCCACTATGTTCTAAGATATTCCTATGACTTTGCTATGCTTAATGCTTGTCAGTAGGGCCCGAGTTCATGATTTCAGATCTGAACTTATTATGTTTTCATGAATATACGTGTGTTTCGGATCCTATCTTGGAAGTTGTACGCACCTATTACGTGTAATGATCCACTGACCCCAAAGTGACAATAATTGAGATTCACTCTGATGATGACCGTAGTATGAGGAGTTCATGTATTCACTGTGTATTAATGCTTTATTCCGGTTCTCTATTAAAATGAGGCATTAATATCCCTTAGATTTCCTTATGGACCCCGATGCCACGGGAGGGTAGGAGAAAAGATGTCATGCAAGTTCTTATTATAAGCAGGTATGACTATTTACGAATACATAGGTACATTACATTGATGAAATGGAGCAATGGTGTATTGCTCTAAATTGTGACTGTTATACGATGAATGTCACCCAACACGAATATCCATTGTTGATCCAGTGCCTACGGTTTTCTCATATTGATCTTTGCTAAGTTACTACCGTTGTTGTTGGTGTTACAATAACTACAAAAATATTTCTGCTACTATTACCACTGCTATCAAACTATCATACTACTGTGCTACTAAACACTTTGCTGCAGATATTTAGTTCTACAGGTGTGGTTGAATTGACAAGTCAACTACTAAGCTCGTAAATATTCTTTGATTCCCTTTGTGTCGAATCAATAAATTTGGGTGAAATACTACCGTCGAAGACTACCGGCATCCTATATACTTGTGGGCTTTCAGTAGCCGTGCGAGGGACGCCGTGGTCGATATCGACTCGGAGTGGCAGGTGTTGAGGTAGTCGCCGTGGACCGGGAAGAAGAGCAGCGGCGGCGACGACTGGGTTAGGAGCGCGGCGGTGCTCGAAGTAAGCGAGGAAGAACCCGACAACATGACAAAAACCGGCGCGGCGATGGCGTTCCTGCGTCTAGAAAGGCGGCGCCTTGCATAACACACAAAAGTCGACGCGCGTGGACGGCAAAGTGGACCGCGTCCCGCGGCGCTACAACTCAAAGAGGCAACGCAACGGGTGTAAAGAAATAGAAAGGGATATGGTGTGCTTGAGCCTCGTAGGCATATATCTAAAAGTAGATGATCTTCTTAGAGCATAAACTAGTTAGAATAATTTTTGGTCTATCCTATGTTCCTAATAATCATGATACTCAACAAATAAAGCTTCCGATCAGCGTAGCGAATTAACCAACAAAGTAACAATTGGAGATATCCGAAGATCGAGCAAGTACAGTGTCAACTGTCAAGCCCAAATCAAGAGTGAACCAACATAATTATTTAACCTGCATGTAAGCGATAGCAGAAACACACACAAGAAATGAAACTATTGGAAGAGAGAGGAGGAGCGAACTACTGCGTATCCTGCTCCTGCATGGATGGATCGATCAAAGCTTCAGGGCAGGTCAATCGCCTCGTCCGCAAGCTCTTCGCTGCCTCTTCTTGTCCCGGACGAGGCTGCTCCCGCACCAGTACCCGTGCCCTGCTGGCGATGTCGACGAGGGTGGATCCTCCCTCCTGCTCCCCACGCGAGGGCTCCGCACGCGTGGGCGCCCGGGCGCAGTGGAGCGCGGTGGTCATCACCGGCGGCCTTACCAAGCAATCCCGCCGCCACTGACGAGAGCCCCATGGCCCGCCTGGACAGGTGGCGCTCCAGCTTGTGCACGTTCTGGTGGCCGCCGAGCGCCTGCGGGCTCCTGAACTTGGCGGGGCAGTAGCCGCAGGCGAAACCGGGACCTCGGCGGCGAGTACTGGCGCAGCGACAGGCTCAGATCGAGCCCCTCTTCCGTCTCCATGTCCATGCCCTGGATATAGTCACTACTAGGAAAAGGGCTATACATGATATGGACATTAATGGCGCACCATATATGTGGTGCGCCACTGCTATATAACAGTGGCGCACCATGTATGTGGTACGCCACTGCTATATAACAGTGGCGCACTACATACAGGTGCGCCATTATTAACATATTACTAATGGCGCACCTGGTGTGCAGTGCGCCATTACTAGTTTTGAAAAAAAAATAAAAAAAAATTTGTTAGCGGTGACGCACCAGGGGATAGTGCGCCATTACTAGTTGGCGTAGTAATGGCGCACCACACCCACCGTGCGCCATTAGTAGTTTTGAAAAAAAATAAAAAAAATAACTAGTAATGGCGTAGCAGTGGACTGTGCGTCATTACTAGTTTTAACTAGTTTTAACTAGTAATGGCGCCATTACTAGTTTTAACTACTAATGGCGCACTATCCCATGGTGCGTCACTACTAATAATTTTTTTTATTTTTTTTCAAAACTACTAATGGCGCACCACACACCAGGTGCGCCATTAGTAACCCTGATGCTAAATGCACCCCCTGATAGCCTTTTCAGTTTAAAAAAAATAAAAAAATGATGGAAATGTTAAAAAATAAAAGAAAATAAGTTTCCCATGTGATATGTGGTCTAGTTGTTGAGAAAATTTACAAATATGAATTTCGACTTTATTTGCAAAATCTCTCTGGAATTTAGTAAAATGGGCATAACTTTTACATACGAACTCGGATTAAACAGTTTTTTATATGAAAAATCATCTACCCGAAAAGTTACATCCGAATTGAACCGGGGGCCGGAACTCTGTTCAACATCTTCAAAATCCCAAAAAACCTAACAGAACGAAAGCTACGGGGCTTTTAAGATCTAGATGGGGGAGAAATGAAAAAAAATTCAAGTTTACTAGTGGCGCACCATTTGGTAGGTGCGCCACTACTAACAGAAAAAAATTGGTTTCAACTTTTTTTTGGATTCTTTTTTTTTAAAATATGATACGTAATATGACCGGAAAGTTTGAAATATTTTTTCAAAATTTCATCACATTCATGAATATGAACAAAGTCCTAGACATCAACAAGGTTTAATAGGATTGATATGATAGATATATCAACAAGTGCCTGTGAAGTGAGCTGGTGCTAAGCGTGCTCGGGCTGGAGTAGTGTGAGGATGGGTGACCTTCCGAAAAGTTTGACCACAGAGTGTGATTTGACCTGAGATTAAGCATATTGAACTGAGATTAAGCCATAGTGATCCGAGATTAAGAAAAAAATTTAATTTTTTTTTAAATTTTAAAAAAAAATTCTGAAAAAAATTTGTTAGTAATGACGAACTTTTATGTGATGCGCCATTACTATTTTGTTACTAATGGCGTGATAGTAGTGATGCATCTGTAGTGCGCCGTTAATGGTGAAAACAGGTGCGCCACTAATTAGCCTTTTTCTAGTAATGGGTGGTACGTAGCGTAAACGGTTTGGCAACTGGCAAGGCAATGCAACCATGCCGAGGTGCCACGTTGATATTATTGGCGCGGCCGGTACTGGCACGGACGGCACCAGAACGCGGCGGCCGGTGTCTCAGACACTGCATGCTTGCGGTCACTGCTCTCGTGATCAATGGCCACCTTATACACACATCTATTGCAGCATTATTACTGAATCACCACGTACGTCCCCATACTGTCACCGCGCTAGCTATAGCAACGCGCCAAAGCCACAGCCACATAGACATGGCCCAAAAAGCGATTCGGAGGGCGAGCACCAGGCAGCTCGACATCTGTCCCGCTTTCCTTCAATTTCTGTGATGCCTTTGCTGGCCTAGTACACTGAATGCCATCTATGCACGTAGAATTGTCATGCCTATTCACATATGAAGCCGTACGTGATTAAGTGAACAAAGGTCCTTCCCGAACAGCTTTTGTTTTTTACCAACAAAAAAGAAAAACTCCCGCAAAACTAGAAGCAGTCCCCCATCCTACACATGTCGCGTGCAGATAACACCTGGCAGGAGCATTTATAGCGATGGCAATGGGTACCCATTACCCGTGTATCCGGTGGGTAAAAACCCTATTAGGGCAAGGGTTTGGATTACAAAATACCCATGGGTACATAAATAGGAAAATTTTAAACCCATCAGGTTTGGTGGGTACGGGTATGGTTTAGTATAACCCATACCCGTGTACCCATGTACCCACGTATAATCTGATAAATAGGCCTAAAATATTATTTATCCGCATATTAAATGTATTGTATCATTATGTGGACATAAATCCCGCAGCTATCCCACGTCCAGAATCCCAAATGTGATACTTGTGTCTAGGTGATTGATGTCCATTTCGCAAAAAAAAGGTGATTGATGTCTAGAATTGCCTCGTTCCTTTTATGGTTATATATGAATGTGATTGCGTGATTGACGAACTTGACGTCCAAAATTACCTCGCATGCTTGTAGCAGCCAGCGCCCAGTAGAATAGATCGATCTCATCTTCTTGGGCTCTCGGCTCTCGCTGTCGGCCGCCAACGCCAGCGCCTCCAGCCGCTTGCTGCCTCGCGCCACCACCATGGACCCAGCGGACGATGATGATAGCTCGCGCGTGGATGGGAACCGCAAGGAGCTGCAGCTCGGCGACCACCACAGCCAGGAGCACAACACGCCAACACCGAGCCCAAGCCCAACCCTATCATCGTATGGTGCCTTCCGCCTCCGCGCGCCAGGAAAGAGCCAACTCCCCGGCCGACGTCAAGGTCTTCCACCTCATGCTCCAGGGTCCAAGGTGCAACACCATCGCAGCACTATGTCCAAGACATCTGTGAAGCAGGTACGCCCTAGCCTACTTAGCAATGGTCGATCTGCTGCCGCAAAGCACAAGAACAGTAGCATGCCTATTTCGGCTAGGAGAGTATCGATTTTCTTTATGATTTTATGATTACGAGCACTGATCTTACAGTTTGGAGATATTTGTTGTACAAGATGATGTGATGCATTCATGTAGATGAGCATTGATTTCTGCTGAGTAGACGTGATGTATATAGATGATGTGATGAATACGACTTTCTGTGTGTCATTGCGAGCTTCTTAAGTCTTAACTGAACCATGAAGTTTTAGAAAGAGGGATCATGTCATGGTTATTGCTGCAGCAAATTGGTGACGAGCACTATGCGTGTACAACGATTGTTACCACGGCATCCACCTCTTTTTGATAATTCATTGTTTTGCACAGAGATACGGCTACGAGCACTCCGTGTGTAAAGTGATCATCTGAATCGTGAATTCTTTTGCTGCAGCAAGAGTGACGAGTTGTTCGTTTAGCTTCAGAAATTCTGAAAAAATAGCAGCGTTATTTATCACATGAACGTTTCTGTAGGGATTCTTGTGTGTAAATCCAAATGTTTTAGAGTGCAATTGTTCGAATGAAGTGTTGTTCTTGTGTGTAAATTCAAATGAAGTGTTGTTTTTTATAAATTATTATTATTATAAGTTGTTGTTTGTGACTATGTAATGCTCAAATTGATGTGTTGCAAATATGAGTAATTTTACCCGCGGGTATCCATTTACCCTGACGGGTGATGGGTATGGGGAAAAATTGTACCCGTTCACGGGTATGGGTATGGGTGATGGGTAAGGTTCGGGGTAACGGGTAAGAGTATGGGGTGGCTCCACCCGTACCCAAACCCGGCGGGTGCCATCCCTAAGCATTTACCCTTCTGGGGGTTTTATTTTGTTTTCTATGGTTTTTTGGTTCTCCTTTTCTCAGTTTTTTCGTTTCCTTTTTTCCTTGTACTCTTTTTATCGGTCAGCACAGGTTTCTTCTCGCGTGGAGCAGGTGTGCTTCACAGCACGGGAACACAAGCTACTACACATGGGAGCACAATTGTGATTCATCCTGCGGGAGCACAAAGCATTAGTACATGACACCTTAATTAGCAGCGTGCGAGAGTGTCTACTAGCACCGTGTATGTATGGATTTACTAGAAATCCAAAAACATAAAGAAAAAAAACAGAAACTGACACTAGAGACTGAATTAATGGTTTAGTCCTAAAAAATAATATAAAATGGCATATAAATCATACAAAAGTGATAATATAATAGTATGAAACAATCAAAAATTGTAAATACATTTGACTTGTATTACGTCCCAAGAAGTATATGATTGATGATGGTTTCCTAGTTTATGTAATTATTCATTGAGATGTGCAAATTTGACGTTTAGTTACTTATGTAATGGATGTTTAATTCGGTTATGCAATCATGTTTTATAAGTATATGTTTTGTTCTGTAGACACAACATATATATTGTTGTGCAGGCAGAGCAAGTCACATCGCAAACGGTTAAAGTAAGGAATACGCCCGTGATGATTACCACAATTACAGATAATTTCTTCCTAGTAACTGTTTGCCTGTGACACACACATCTTTTAATGGGGAATCATTTGTGTTATTTTTTTCGTTGCAAATAGTTCTGTTTACTAAACTTTTTGCCGTATATCGCACATATCTTGTGTTAGGGAATCCTCTGTATTATTTTCACTCATCGCAAATAGTTCTACTGACAGAACAGTATGTCATATATGGCACACGCATCTCGTTTCTGAATCATGCCTGATGGATCAGTCATTGCACAAGTATCTTTTTTGTTCTGGCGGTTATATTTTTCTACCATTTGCGATGCCTGCAACGTATACAGTTTTGTCCAAGGGTGTGCGATAGATATGTCTTCTTAGCTGGGTTCTACACTAGTGAATGGGGCCTCATTATTGATAGCATCCTTGTTACTTTACCAATGCCCGGGATTAGGATAACAAGATCATAATCAATACATGAGCTACTCTTAGTGGCATGACTATGGATCATGTTGGTGTTTATGTTTCCATACATGCAACCGAGTTTTCCTCTAAATCTCATAGTCAGGAAACAATGCAATTATAGCACAAAAATATTATAATACACTTATTATTGTCTTTAGAACATATTTCCAACAAACGCTTTGTAATGTGGACGAACGGTTCACAAGATATTTCATTAAAAAGGGATCTAGAAAAAAAGCACAAACAACCATCCTCACACCCCTCACAGATAGTAAGAAAAACCGACCAAAACTCTCTGGTGGCGACAAGTGATGCACATGAGTTGTGCCACTTGTTACTACTAGAGGAGTTTTGTGTAACCTTTGTTAATGGTACCCCTTTACTAATGATTTCATTGAATAAAAATAAAAATCCAGTTTTTTAATAATCCCCTATAATGTTTTCTATATTAAGATGCAAAAAATCTAATGGTAAGTATAACCTTTCTTGTATGCTATAATTTTTCATCATTTTCTTCGATAAAGGTTTTTGTTTAATTGTTTATCTCTTTTCAATTATAATTTCCACATGGAAGATAATTCATGTCAGCTTCTGTATGATCAATTATCCAACATACCCCCTCCATTCCATAGTGTAGTGCGCACATGCATGCTTTTCGAGATCAAAGTTTGACTATAAATTAGACCAATAATACATAAATTAAGCTACTGAAGAATTATACCATTGAAAACTTCTTTAGAGTACGAATTCAATGGTATCATTTTTATGACACATAACCCGCATTTTATTGGTTAAATTTATGGTCAAACTTAAATCTCGAAAAGCGTGTGCGCACTACATTATGAAATGGAGGAAGTACCTGTTCGCTTTTTGCGTCGTTACATTATATAATTCTACCAAAACATGATTGATCATTTTATAAATTTCATCCATGGAGCTACGGTGTAATTGAAAGCTTTCCTATTATTTCCTTTTTTCAACACCCTATTGTTTTCTGTATTGATATCAACTGTATGTGTGAGAAGATCAGATTTTATATTGTTGATGGTGTTTGTCAGTGTAGCTAGCAATAATACAGTGAACCTACGTGAATTTGTATGACAGTGAAACATCACCTCGGGTTACTAGATGGTAATGGAGCATATTTTACGTAAGTTATGCCTCGTATGGCTAGAAAATCCTATACTCATGCTTATAAAAGACATTATATGATAGATGTATTACAATGGGGGAACACCATGGTATATCTGTAAGTTGAGGATCAAGTTGCCGAAGATGGAGGTGGAAGATATCAGGCCAAGATTGAACCAACTAATATACTTGACGGTAGGATCACTTGAGGGTAGGCCCAAGAAGAGGAGTCACCCTAGCAGGCTCGGGACAACCCAGGTTCATTTCAGGAGGTCCACTCAGCTTGGCCACAACAACGACCCCCACTTAGTGGCAGGCGTGTTTGTCTCAAATAAAAAAAACCTTAGTGGCAGGCGCACCACGAAGGCCACTTGGCAGAACCATTGGCGCGCCATCAAGTCTACTGTTATGACACCATCAAGATTGGTGTTACGACACCATCAAGACAAAGCATTATTATAGCGGAGTTAACCAGGGGTAACGATCCATCGCCAATACCACAATGTGTCGTCTCGGCTGTTGTACTACCTTATTGATCTCCAACGTATCTATAAATTTCAATGTTTTTAAAGGTTTTAGAGGGCCAACCTATTAATTCAGTTCTCGATGTCAATTTCTCTTTCTACTATTTTTGAATTTTTGAAAAATACCATACAAAAAGTCCCTTGGTATTCCGGGAAAATTAGAGGAGTATTTCTGTGCTAGAAGAAGACAAGGTGGCGTAGGCCCCTCACCTGGACCAACGCGCAGTGTCTAGGCACCCTGTGTAGGCGGCCCCGAGCTCAGGCGCCTAGGCACCCCGGCGATCTCCAACGCCTGATGGCTTATATATAACGCAAAACACCCATGATTTATGTAGGCGTCCGGTGCATGCATGGTTTCTTTTACTTTTTTATAGGCGTCCAGTGCATGCATACAACCATTCCTTCTTCTCCTCGGAACGTCAGGTCGGTTGGAAAGAAAGCGTTTCGAAGCGATCTTCCTTTTCAGCCTGATCTGTTACTCTGCTAGAGGGAGAATTCATCTCCATCATCACCAACATGAGTCCTTGCGCTCAAGATGAGTTGTGAGGAGTCCATCCTCTGGACTATTGGTTCATTGCACTAGCCCAGATGTAATCTCTCCACTTTGGTGTTCAGTACAATAGTCAGATGAGTTGTCTTACATGATGATGCTTAATCTGATGTAATCCGTATATGTGATGTTCATCATATGATGAATTATTTCTTTATGCTTAGATTTATGGATGCCTTTATGTTTGGTTTACAGATGCATATTTCTCTCTGATAGCTTGTTTACTCTTGGTAGTTTAGTTAAGATCAGTAGTCAGTAGAGGAGGAGTGTCATTCGTTGATTTTAATCTTGCTGGTAAACTAGCACAGTGACAGAAAGTAGAAAAGGCCCGTAGTATATTGTTGCCACTAAGGATAAATGTTTATAGGGGGACCAGACTAAGTCCTACAAATAACAGTATGTCATAATGCTTAAAGCAATTATCTGCGTTTCAATGTTCGAAATACCGGCCATTGCTACTTGGTGGGTGACCGCTACGGTCTATGTTCAAGAATTCTTCCGATTAATCAGTTAACGGGCCAGTTAATCGCTACTTATAGGGTGGCCGAATCAAATAGCACTTATTCACCGCGTTAACTTGTGAGGCCGGTTAGTTGGCCTCTCAGACCAACTAATCGGTTGTGGGGCCGATTAATCATTGCCGACCCATTAACTTGTGAGCAAACAAAGCCCAAAATTTTGCCCCGTAACCCCTCCCGTCCCCCTCTCTCTTCTCAATAGCTATGGTTTGACCAAACAATAGCATATTTTGGTATATTACATAGTTAAGAACATGAGATTATGGTATAATACATAAGAAATTAGATATATGTTGTCAAGTTCCTATTTAATGTACCGATTAATGGTGGACTGATTAATCCAGTTAATAGGCCGATTCACCGATTAATCGTTACTCCCAAGCCGACCGAGCAGCTACCGGTTACCGATTTCCTGATCGATAGGGTTTGGGAACTTGCCCAGTGTGCTACCTTGCTCCGGATTCACCCCGCCTCTATTGGGAAACGTAGCATGCAATTTCAAAAAAATTCCTACGCTCACGCAAGATCTATCTAGGAGATGCATAGCAACGAGAGGGGAGAGTGTGTTCACGTACCCTTGTATACCGAAAGCGGAAGCGTTAGCTTAACACGGTTGATGTAGTCGAACGTCTTCTCGATTCAACCGATCTAGCACCGAACGTACGACACCTCCAAGTTCTGCACGCGTTCAACTCGATGACGTCCCTCGAACTCTTGATCCAGCAAAGTGTCGAGGGAGAGTTTCGTCAGCAGGACGGAGTGGTGACGGTGATGGTGAAGTGATCCGCGCAGGGCTTCTCTAAGCACTACGACAATATGACCGGAGGAGTAAACGGTGGAGGGGGCACCGCACACGGCTAAGAATAATTGATGTGCCTTAGAGGTGCCCCCGCCCCTGTATATAAAGGATGGAGAGGGGAGGAGGCCGTCCTAGCACTAGTAGAAAAAGGGTCAAATGTCAAGCACATTAGTGCCGGTTTGCTTTTGAGCCGGCACTAATGTGTGCATTAGTGCCGGTTCCAACGGCTAGCCAGCCGCTTTCATTAGTACCGGTTCGTGGCCGACCTTTAGCACCGGTTCGTGCCACGGACCGGTACTAAAGTGAGTGGTGGCAGGATGTTGTCAGTCCGGGGCCCCTCCAGCACCTTTCGTACCGGTTCATGGCACGAACCGGTGCTAAAGGTCGTCCTACATAAACCCTTCGTCCACCCAAGCTCGCTCTGTTCTTCCCCTTTCCCCTCTCCTCTCTGTTCTTCCCCTCTTCCTCTCGAGCTCATCACACATTTTGCCCAAAATTTGTCAAGATTTGAAGGCCCCCATCCATTCAAATGATCACAAAGGTTAGCAACTTTGTCCTTTCATCTCTCATTGCTAGATTAGCTCTTGCAATGCTTTGTATAGTGATTAATTTATGAGTTTACTAATTTGGTAGAAAATATATGTGCTAGTATTTGATTTATATGCAATTTGTGGTCAAAACTAACACTTAGTTTGCATATGTAGGTGGGGTTTACTTAGTGCCTTCTAAATCTCCGTCGTAACCACAGTCGATCGCCCGCACCGTTCCGTCGCCGGCACCACCTTGTGGTGAGCCTCTTGTTCATGAATGTTTTACATTACCAAATTGATGTTTGTGTGATTTGGATATATAGTTACTCGTATAATTATCTTACCCGTACGTTATTTGTTATACATAGTTCCATGGTTTTGATATCCGTCCCTGTCGGCCCTCGTCCTTGTTATGATTCGGATGTGGTATATTCTCTTTTAAAACTAGTTGTTGCATTTCGTGTTTATGACAAATTATGCCCATCAAGTTGACATAGATATTTTTGTCTAGGAGGTTTGTGAACCGGAAATTCCAACCGACCCTATTGTCGAGAGGTTAAATTTAGTTGAAAGAGAAAACGAGTATTTGAAAGAAAAATTGAAAAGAATTGACGGGGAGAAGATGGAATTGGAGTTGCATGTTGCCGATTTCGTCGATGATCACAAGATCAAGATGGAGAAAATGCGCTTGAAGATTAGAAAATATGCCATTGATAGTGAGGCTTGGTATCATTATGTTGTTGGATCAATTGTTACCTTAGTTGCGATCTTGATCGCATTTGTTGCATTTAAATTCTTTAGTTAGAGAGTTATTTGTTTGTTGCATTTAAGTCTTGTATGAACTTTATGTATGAACTTGTATTAATTTGGTCTATTCGGTGTTGTGTAATGAAGATGAGCCGACAATGGATGTACGATGACCGATGCTCTCCCGAGTTCATTAATGGCGTGCAAACATTTCTGCTTGCGGCTGAGGCAAACAAGCGGGCGGATGGTTTTATGCCTTGTCCATGTTTAGTCTGTAAGAATGATCACAATTACTCTACGTCAAGAACCATTCACGTCCACCTGTTTAAGTCCGGTTTCATGCCCCACTATAATGTTTGGACCAAGCACGGAGAAAGAGGGGTTATGATGGAAGACAATGAAGAAGAAGAGGACGACGACAACTATCCTGGCCATGGGTTCCCTGAATACGATGATACAACAATGGGGGAAGAAGCTGAGCGGGCAATGCGGGAAGAAGCTGAAGAAGAGGCATCAGATGAGCCGGCTGATGATCTAGGTCGGGCCATTGCCGATGCAAAGAGAAACTGCGCAAGTGATTTGGAGAAGAAGAAGTTGCAGCGCATGTTAGAGGATCACAAGAAATTGTTGTACCCGAATTGCGAAGCTGACAAGAAAAAGTTGGGCACCACACTGGAATTGCTGCAATGGACAACGAATTGCCCGAGAGTACGTACGAAGCAAAGAAGGCTGTCTGCCCTCTAGGGTTAAAGGTGCAGAAGATACATGCATGCCCTAATGACTACATCCTCTACCGCGGTGAGTACGAGGATTTGAACGCTTGCCCGGTATGCGGTGCATTGCGCTATAAGATCAGGCGCGATGACCCTGGTGATGTCGAGGGCGAGTGCCCCAGGAAGAAGATTCCTGCCAAGGTGATGTGGTATGCTCCTATAATACCACGGTTGAAACGTTTGTTCCAAAACAAAGAGCATGCCAAGGCGATGCGATGGCACAGAGAAGACCGTAAGAAAGACGGAAAGTTGAGAGTACCCGCTGACGGGTCGCAGTGGAGAATTGAGAGAAAGTACGGGAAGGAGTTTTGCAGATGACGCAAGGAACGTATAGTTTGGTCTAAGCGCAGATGGCATTAATCCTTTTGGGGAGCAGAGCAGCAACCATAGCACCTGGCCTGTGACTCTATGTTTGTATAACCTTCCTCCTTGGTTGTGCATGAAGCGGAAGTTCATTATGATGCCAGTGCTCATCCAAGGCCCTAAGCAACCCGGCAACGTCATTGATGTGTACCTAAGGCCATTAGTTGAAGAACTCTTACAGCTGTGGAATGGAACAGGTGTACATGCGTGGGATGAGCACATGGGGGAAGAATTTGACCTAAAGGCCTTGCTGTCCGTGACCATCAATGATTGGCCTGCTCTCAGTAACCTTTCAGGACAGACAAACAAGGGATACCGTGCATGCACGCACTGGTTGGATGATACCGACAGTATATATTTGGACAATTGTAGGAAGAATGTGTACCTGGGACATTGTCGATTTCTTCCGAGCAGGCATCCCGTAAGAAAGAAAGGCAAGCATTTCAAAGGTGAGGCGGATCACCGGACGAAGCCTCGCCACCGTACTGGTGCTGATGTACATGATATGGTCAAAGATTTGAAGGTAGTCTTTGGAAAGGGTCCTGGCGGACAACCTGTTCCGAATGACGCTGACGGACGCGCACCCATGTGGAAGAAGAAATCTATATTTTTGGATCTGCCCTATTGGAAAGATCTAGAGGTCCGCTCTGCAATCGACGTGATGCACGTGACGAAGAATCTTTGCGTGACCCTGCTTGGCTTCTTGGGCGTGTATGGGAAGAAAAAAGATACACCTGAGGCACGGGAGGACCAGCAACGTATGCATGGAAAAGACAGCATACATCAGGGTCATGCCAGCTACGCTCTTACCAAAGAAGAGAAGGAAATCTTCTTTGAATGCCTGCTCAGTATTAAGGTACCGTCTGGCTTCTCGTTGAATATAAAGGGAATAATAAACATGGCAGAGAAAAAGTTCCAGAACCTAAAGTCTCATGACTGCCACGTGATTATGACGCAACTGCTTCCGGTTGCATTGAGGGGGCTTCTACCGGATAACGTTCGATTAGCCATTGTGAAGCTATGTGCATTCCTCAATGCAATCTCTCAGAAGGTAATCGATCCAGAAATCATACCAAGGTTAGAGAATGATTTGGTGCAATGTCTTGTCAGTTTCGAGTTGGTGTTCCCACCATCCTTCTTCAACATCATGACGCACGTCCTAGTTCACCTATGCGAAGAGATTAGCGTTTTGGGTCCTATATTTCTACACAATATGTTCCCCTTTGAGAGGTTCATGGGAGTCTTAAAGAAATATGTTCATAACCGTGCTAGGCCAGAAGGAAGCATCTCCAAGGGCCATGAAAATGAGGAGGTCATTGAGTTTTATATTGACTTTATTCCTGACCTTAAGCCGATTGGTGTTCCTGAATCGCGGCATAAGGGCAGACTGGATGGAAAAGGCACGCTAGGAGGGAATCAAAAAATATGTATGGACGGACATTCTCTCACTGAAGCACACTACACAGTTATACAGAATTCCGCATTGGTGGCTCCGTATATGGACGAACACAAGAATTTTCTACGCTCCAAACACCCGGAGCGGTCTGATGACTGGATTACACGTGAACAAACCAGGAGTTTCGCTGGCTGGTTGCAGACACGTACCATGCATGACGCCTCTATTGAAGATGACATGTACTCGCTGTCCCAGTTACCATCTTCGAATATAATGACTTTCAAAGGGTACGAGATAAATGGTAATACATTTTACATGATCGCCCAAGATAAGAAGAGCACCAACCAAAACAGTGGTGTCTGCTTTGATGCAACAACCAAGACGGGAAAGGAAACATATTATGGTTACATAGAGGAGATATGGGAACTTGACTATGGATGTGATTTGAAGGTCCCTTTGTTTCGGTGCAAATGGGTCAATATGACATGATATGGGGTAACGGAAGACCCGCAGTATGGAATGACAACACTGGATCTCAACAATCTTGCGTATGCAGACGAACCATTCGTCCTAGCTAATGATGTGGCACAGGTTTTCTATGTGAAGGATATGTCTACCAAGCCGAGAAAAAGAAAAGATAAGGAAGCGAATGCCTCATACGATGAGCCAAAGCGCCACATAGTTCTTTCTGGGAAGAGAAACATCGTGGGAGTGGATGACAAGACAGACATGTCAGAAGATTATGAAAAGTTTGATGAAATTGCTCCATTCACAGTGAATATTGACACGAGCATCCAGTTAAATGATGAAGATTTTCCATGGCTACGACGCAAAGGGACATACGCGAAGAAAAAGTTTCACACCCAAAGATCTGGGATGTGATCGGCTTCACTATCATCAATTTCTTCTGTGTTTCACACCCAGGAGGGAATCTCTGTAATAGTTAGGGTAGTTTTGTGTTTTGGCATTTGAAACGCGAAGAAATTTTATGTGCAAACAAATTCTTTCATGCATTTACTGATTTTTTCAGCTAAATAACCCTGAAATTGAAAAGCATTTCGAATGAACTCAGAAAAGGTTGAAAGTTGGGATGGTATCATAATTTCACCCACATAGCATGTGCAAAATAGTAGAGAGGGTTACCGCAAAACTGGATGCACTTCGTGTATAAAATGGACAATCTCTTTCGAAGTATCAGGGTTTCGGACGAAAACTCATCCGTTACAAAGGGATTTCATTTTGTAAATAACCTAAGCATTACCAAATTGAATATAATGACACTAATATTAAACATAAGAAAAAATAATCACTGAAAATCTATTTTCAAAGTTAAGTTATTCACAAACTAGTGATTCACACAAATTTCAAATAATTCAAAATGTAAACTATTCAAATTTATAAACTACCGGCACTAACAGAAAGTTTGTAATTTTTTGTACCTAAAGCAAAAATATTCCCAAAGAAACTCTAAATACAGCAAAAACAACTCAAAAATAAATAAACCAAAAATAAATAAAGCAAAAAAAATAAGAAAATAAAAAGCCCACCTACTGGGCCAGAGCGGCCTGCATACGACTAGAAACCCAACCTGTAGTTGGGCCAGGACGCAGGCCCGCAAGCCCACTAGGCCCACAGGCAGAGTAGGAGAGGTAGGCCCAGAAGGCCTGCTATTGAGAGGAGCTCAATGCAGTGCCTGCGTCGGGGCTTATAAACTGGTCCTGGCGCTCCTCAACTAGCGAGGTGGGACTAAACTTCTGCGCCCTTCGCCTGGCAGCGCACACCCTTTAGTACCGGGTGGTGGCACCAACCGGTACTAAAGGGTGGGCCTTTAGTACCGGTTGGTGCCACCACCCGGTACTAAAGGTGGGCGCTTCCCGCCGCCCGCCCTGGCCAAAATCGACCTTTAGTACCGGTTGGTGGCTCCAACCGGTACTAAAAGACCATCCTATATAAGAAACACTTACGAAAATTTCGTCAGTTTCCTCCCACTTCTCTCTGCTTCATCGCTGCCGCCCGGTCCCGCGCCGTCCCCGTCGACTCCGCGCCACCCCCGTCCTCGTCGCGCCGTCCGCGTCGCCGGCCCGTCCCCATCCCCGCACCAGCCCGCGTCCCCGTCCCCGCACCGGCCCGCGTCGCCGTCACCGTCGCCTCGCCTCGACCTCGCCCGCGCTGTGAGCCTCTGTCCCCCCTCTCCTCTCCCTCCAATTGAAGGCGCCGCGCGCGCCGCTGGCGCCGTCGCCGTCGCCTGCACACACAACACATACACACAGATACACACACACACCATACACACACACACATACACAATTTTTGTTCTGTTTTTAGTTTTTAGTTTTTCTGTCATTAGTTATTAGTTATTAGTTTTTTCAGTTTTTTCTGTATTAATGTTATAGAAATGTTAGTTATATGGAAATGTTATTTATATATAGAAATGTTAGTTTTTTCTGTATTAATGTTATAGAAATGTTTGTTATATAGAAATGTTAAAGAAAAATTAGTTATACAATTTTAGTTATAGAAATGTTAGAAATGTTAGTTTTAGATATGGTCGATGTTTTTTAGTTTATTATATTTTTAGTTATAAAATTTAGAATTTTCATATAAGAAATCACAATCCAATCATTTAAAAATCTTACTTTACTTTTGTGGCATATAGTATTTGTTGTCGACGATGCCCGGCCCGCATCCTCGCCGTCGACCCGTTCGCGACGACGTCATGCTTCAGAGGACCCATGTCCGGGATTGGGCTCCGCCGGGCTGGCACTGGGAGGTGCTACCTAGAGGGGCGCGACGGTTGGTGAGGTACCCGGCCTCGGGTCCCGTCGTCGACCCTGATCTCCTTTGGTGGCATTCGCGTGGGCCACATTCGGTGCAGAGGGAGCCGGCCCCGCCGGAGGTGGTGCGTCGTCGTGTCAGGGAGGAGGACGAGCACGTCCATCGCTACATGGCTGCTATGGACGTCAGGTTCTCCAATACCTGCAGGTTCTTTGGGCAGATGACCGGAGATATGATCCTGTGATGGTTCCTTGTCTTTGGGTGTCCACCGCCCGCGCCCCAGGAACCGCGAGTGGCCTAGATTCTTCTATAGTATTCGATCTTTATTAGGTACCTAGCCAGTGATGTGTTCGAGATTATATATTATTTGAGACGATGTATTCGAGATGATGTATTCGAGATTATATATTATTCGAGACGATGTATTTGAGATTATATATTATTCGAGACGATGCATATTATGTACTATATGATTCAGTTTTTCCTTATTGATTGCATCCATGCATTGTAATTTGAATACTAAATTGTTTTATATTTCTTCTGTATTAGTTAAATAAAAGCTATGGCGGATAATACCGACAGAGAGGGAGAAGAGGCCCTGTTCGAGATCATACGCAGCCCTAGCAGGCCAGATGATCTGAATGAAGCAAATGACGGCTCCGAATACCTGAACAATATCGGGGAGGGTGATGATAAGATATTCGATCTCGACGACCGAGCTGATGAAGTCATGAACTATGATTATGATTATGATGACGCAGACAATGATTATGATGACGAATACAATGTTGATCTTGAAATAACAAAGACTACCGGCGAGGTATATTTATATAAGCAGGCATCTAGTGATCATCACATGTTTTTTATTTGAAGATATATTAACGAATCGATCTTTCTTCTTTCAGCCCTCCGGATCGAGCAAATCTGCTTCTACAGACAGCAGGACAAAGCGCGGCCCGAGCAAAAAGTTGAAGGAGGGTGTAAAGTACAACATCGATTCCATCAAAGCTAGTGGCGAACCCCTCACGCCTAAGAACATTGCGAGCAAGTTCGTTCGTCAGTGCGGAGTTCTTGTGAAGGACCAACTCCCGATCTCCATTCAAGAATGGAAAGAGCCAAAAACTAAACGCCCAGATGTTACTTGGGCCGACGACAGAGCAAAACAAAAGCTTTGGGAATCTCTGATGGAACATTTCACCCTACCAGATTATTTCACTGATGCAGATGTGCAGAAAGTCAAGGACGCTGCTCTTAAGAAGATGGCAATTGCATTCCACACCCACAAGAAAACTGTATGGGCCAACTACCTCGCTGCAGAAAGGAAGACTCCAGAATTCAAGGGAACACTGGAGAAGCAAAGAGAACACTGGTCCGCTTTCGTGAAATTCAAGGAATCAGAATTATCTAAGGAACGGTCGAGAAAAAACAAGGCCAATGCTGCAAAAAAGACGCAGTTCCATAGGCTGGGTCCAGGTGGCTACGCGGTGGCAATGCCTAAGTGGGATAAGTCTGAGCAAGAGATGGAGGATGCAGGGGTCACTCCGGTTACTAGGAGCTGGCCCCCGAGGTGCAGAACTTGGTTCTATGCGCATGGGGGGGCGTTGGACCGAAGACAGGCCTGGTTTCGAAGAAGGCAAGTCTAAACGGAGCAGAACAAAAGTTACTTGACGCAATAGAAGATGCTCGAAAGGGGGTGTTCACGCCCAACAGAGAGAACGACGAGCTTACGCGCGCCCTGGGAAATCCTGAACACCCGGGAAGAACACGAGGCAAGGGCGTTATTCCCTGGTATGAGGGCTTTTCGGAATGGAATGATGACTACAGGACCCGTGCAAGAAAGAAGATGGAGGAGGAGAAGAAGAGGATGCTGGAGGAGGAGCAGAGGAAGCAGGACGCGGAACGCCTTCAAGGCCTAGAAGCAAGGCACGCGGACTCGGCACTCAAATTCCAGCAGCAGCAGCAGCAGATCGACTCACTTAGCCAGGAAAGGGGGTCTCAGCAGCGGCAGCAGCAAGCGGATGATCATCCAGCATTGGATAGCACCATCCCATCCATGCCGAGAAGCAGTGTTGGTTCCGCCCCGGGCGACGCACTGCTGATACATACCCTGTGGATGACATCATAGAGAACACTAACTGTGAGCTACACTTCAAAATGAAGAACATATCCATGAAGGTGGCGAATGCCGTTGCTTTTACAATTACCCCCGAAGCAACCTTCCATTGCGCCCTGATTCCAGAGGGCTATGCTTGTGTCTTGGTTGATGAGGTGGTGGGCCCATATTCGGGGCTAGAGCTTGACATTCCTGGAGGTGACGACGAGCAAACACTGGGAGAGGCCATACATCGTTTCATCCTATGGAAAAAGGATTGCATCATCTTTCGAAGTCCACCGACACCGCGTCTGCCGACTCCTCCTCGAAGTCCGCCACCGTGTCAGCAGACTCCCGCTCCTCCAAGTCCGCCACCGTGTCAGGCCACACCTCCTGCTTCAAGTCCGGCACAGCGTCAGGCCACACCTCCTGCTTCAAGTCCGACACCGTGTCAGGCCACACCTCCTGCTTCAAGTCCGGCACAGCGTCAGGCCACTCCTCCTGCTCCAACTAAGCCACGTCAGCCATCTCCGCCGCCTAAGCAATCGCAGAAGAGACACGCCGCAACTATGGTGCGTAGCGGTACGAGTCGAGGTAGTACAGAAAGTACAGGCGGAGACAAGCGATATAAATATGGTCCAAGCAGCCTCGCTCCTCTTCCTCAGAGGCCTTACGACATGACCGAGGAGCAAAACGATGCAATAGTGCGGGCCGAAGTGGACGCTCATTTTCGACCGAAACCGGCAACGCCGCCGAGGGAGAAAGTGCCTGAGGAAAAGATTGACCACTTCATTCGTATGGCTAGACCACCAGCTACCAAGCCAGTTGACTCAGACTATGAGCGCCAAATCAAGAAGGCACATCGAGCACGACTACAGAAAGAAGCGAGCTCGCACTCGAGCCAACAAGCAGCTGTCAAAAAATGCGGGAAAACCGTTCCCCAGCTGGGAGAACAGGCGGCGCAATCGAGAGTACGCCCCCCCCCCGCTTGTTGTGCCAACAACACATGAGAGTACGCGCGCCCAATATTATTGTGGGCAAACCGTTTACGTTCCCGAGCTGGGCGATGTGGTAATAACCGAGGAGCATATAATGCAGGCTGAAATGCTCAAGATCACTGTTGGACAACTCCTCGAGATCGAGCCCATGCCTCCGCTTAGAGAGGAGGAAATAAAACGGAAATATGTCCGGGGCCAACCTTTGGTCGAGCCCGAGGAGGTCAAGAACCTCCCAACGAGAATGTATGAATTGCATGATTGGTACATGAAAATTACCAAGATTTCCAATCGAGAGTCCCTCATGGTGCAAGTCGAGGAAGATCATTACTTCCATAAGAAAGCTCTGGCCATTGAGTATTCAGAACTATTTCAGTTATTCAATCAAGATGCACTCGACAAATCTATCGTCAGTTGC
Source organism: Triticum aestivum (assembly GCF_018294505.1). Taxonomy (NCBI): domain Eukaryota; kingdom Viridiplantae; phylum Streptophyta; class Magnoliopsida; order Poales; family Poaceae; genus Triticum; species Triticum aestivum. The sequence goes on from NC_057805.1 coordinate 497,323,921, forward strand.
TATTGTCTGTAAGTGATTTCTTTCTGTAATTTAAGTCTCAAGCTAGCTCTAGTGCTCATTGATTGATCATTAATTACCTGTAATTATATATCCTCACTATATATTCTTTTCTGTGGTATTATGCAGGATGAAATGTATGAAATGAAAAAAGCTGGACGCTATGGCATTGGGTTCATTGACCCAAATACCGTTAATGAATACACATGGAAATTGGAATGGTGTAGACAAGATGTAGAGAAATGCATGCTAGAGTTCTTGAAGCGCCTCAATAGCAATGAAGATATACTACTTCCTTACAACTTCGAGTGAGTCACACTGTCTTGTACTACAAATTCTGTTTTTGCTTACTAGCTAGATGTTAATAAGTGTATAGGGTTTAGGGTTATAGTTGATTAGTGTTATGCACATGCCCGCTTAATTTATACATGCAAACGTATGCGCATGCAGCTTCCACTGGATCTTGTTAGACATTAAAGTTGATGAAGGAAAAGTTGAAGTACTGGACTCACTACTTAAAAAAAATAGTGACTACAGCATCGTGAAGGGGACAGTCGACAGGTTATTTCAATCATTATTAACTATATCTCGGCCTATTTAGTTCGTCATTTCCTGATATGAACTATTTTTAATAACCCCTTTATTAATTTTCTTTGCCGGCGGGCAGGGCTTGGGCAAAGTACATCAAGGTGACTCCCGGAAAATGGCGACAAAAGCTATGTTGGTATCGACCCAAGGTAAGTAATTAAGTAGTACTAGCTAGCTAGCTACCATCTCTTTAATTCTTGTTTCAATACCATTAATTAATTAACATGCTTGATTAATTATTATTTGATTAAATTCTATTATTGTAAAGGCCCTGAAGCAGGCGCCGGGGACTGAAGTGTGTGCATACTACGTTTGCGAGAACATTCGCATGATGGCGTCCGAAAGGAGCAGATCTGATAGACAGGACTGGGTACGTTTGCCAGAACACTATTCACAAATCTTACATGATTGTCGATATGTAGTCACACAACTAATACACATGCATATTGATCTCCTTCTTAACAGTTCAAAGAGGTGCGGGACAAACTCCTATCAGAGGAGCGCATACGAGCACTTCAAGAGGAAATAGCGGGATTTTTGCTCGACCAGGTCATAGATCCCAAAGGAGAATACTATTACCCGCTACCGCCCCCATGAACCACTTGTCATCGTGCTCCGAAGGCACGAAGGCAACATGTAGGAGAAATTGTATATATATATATATATACATGTGTATGTGTGAATAATTAATGGTGGTTGTGAGACATTCGATTATATATATATGATCAGTTCTACGAGAAAATCTATTTATATATATGCATAACGTGTACAATATGTAGTATCGTAAAATACCAGCAAACAAAAAAGAATTAAATGGAAAATACAAAATTAATGGAAAAATAAAAATTAAAACCAAACCCCCCAAACATTTAGTACCGGTTGGTGCTACCAACCGGTACTAATGGTCTACCAGCACCCGGGCCTGGCTAGTGCCACGTGGTGGCACTTTAGCGCCGGTTCGTGCCGAACCGGTACTAAAGGGGGGGGCTTTAGTCTCCACTCCATAGTGCCGGTTGCAGAACCGGCACTAAAGGCCCTTACGAACCGGTGATAAAGGCCTGTTCTGCACTAGTGTAGGGGCGCGCCAAGTGGGGGGAGTCCCACTTGGACTCCTAGTCCAATTCGGCCCCCTCTTCCTTCTATCGGAGGTGGAAAGGGGGAAGGAGAGGGAGGAGGAGAAGGAAAGGGGGCCGCGCCCCCTCCCCTAGTCCAATTCAGACTCCCCATGGTGGGGGCGCCACCCGCTTGTGGGCTGCCTTGCCTCCCTCCTATGGCCCATATGGCTCATATCTTTCCCCAGGGGGTTCCGATAAGCCCCCCAGTACTCTGATATGTACCCGATACATTCCGAAACATTTTCGGTGTCCAAATACTATCGTCCAATATATATATCTTTACCTCTCGACCATTTCGAGACTCCTCGTCATGTCCGTGATCTCATCCGGGACTCCGAACAATCTTCGGTCAGCAAAACACATAACTCATAATACAAATCGTCATCGAACGTTATGCGTGCGGACCCTACGGGTTCGAGAACTATGTAGACATGACCGAGACACATCTCCGATCAATAACCAACAGCGGAACCTGGATGCTCATATTGGTTCCTACATATTCTACGAAGAACTTTATCGGTCAAACCGCAATGACAACATACGTCATTCCCTTTGTCATCGGTATGTTACTTGCCTGAGATTTGATCGTCGTTATCTTCATACCTAGTTCAATCTCGTTACCGGCAAGTCTCTTTACTCGTTCCATAATACATCATTCCGCAACTAACTCATTAGCCACGTTGCTTGCAAGGCTTATCATGATGTGTATTACCGAGAGGGCCCAGAGATACCTCTCCGATACTCGGAGTGACAAATCCTAATCTCGATCTATGCGAACCCAAAAAACACTTTCGGAGACACCTGTAGAGCATCTTTATAATCACCCAGTTACTTTGTGACGTTTGATAGCAGACAAGGTGTTCCTCCGGTATTCGGGAGTTACATAATCTCATAGTCAAAGGAATATGTATAAGTCATGAAGAAAGCCATACCAATAAAACTTAATGATCATTATGCTAAGCTAACGGATGGGTCTTGTCCATCACATCATTCTCCTAATGATGTGATCCCGTTCATCAAATGACAACACATGTCTATGGTCAAGAAACTTAACCATCTTTGATTAACGAGCTAGTCTAGTAGAGGCATACTACGGACACTGTGTTTTGTCTATGTATTCACACATGTATCAAGTTTCCGGTTAATACAATTCTAGCATGAATAATAAACATTTATCATGATATAAGGAAATATAAATAACAACTTTATTATTTCCTCTAGGGCATATTTCCTTCAGTCTCCCACTTGCACTAGAGTCAATAATCAAGATTACATTGTAATGATTCTAACACCCATGGAATCTTGGTGCTGATCATGTTTTTGTTGTGGAAGAGGCTTAGTCAACGGGTCTGCAATATTCAGATCCGTATGTATTTTGCAAATCTCTATGTCTCCCTCCTTGACTTGATCACGGATGGAGTTGAAGCGTCTCTTGATGTGTTTGGTTCTCTTGTGAAATCTGGATTCCTATGCTAAGGCAATTGCTCCAGTATTGTCACAAAAGATTTTCATTGGACCCGATGCACTAGGTATTACACCTAGATCGGATATGAACTCCTTCATCCAGACTTCTTCACTTGCTGCTTCCGAAGCAGCTATGTACTCCGCTTCACACGTAGATCCCGCCACGACGCTTTGCTTGGAACTGCACCAACTGATAGCTCCACCATTCAATATAAATACGTATCCGGTTTGCGACTTAGAGTCATCCGGATCATTGTCAAAGCTAGCATCAACATAACCATTTACGACGAGCTCTTTCTCACCTCCATAAACAAGAAACATACCCTTATGCCTTTTCAGGTACTTCAGGATGTTCTTGACCGCTGTCCAGTGATCCACTCCTGGATTACTTTGGTACCTCCTTGCTAAGCTTATAGCAAGGAACACATCAGGTCTGGTACACAGCATTGCATACATGATAGAACCTATGGCTGAGGCATAGGGAATGACTTTCATTTTCTCTCTATCTTCTGAAGTGGTCGGGCATTGAGTCTGACTCAATTTCACACCTTGTAACACAGACAAGAACCCTTTCTTTGACTGATCCATTTTAAACTTCTTCAAAACTTTATCAAGGTATGTGCTTTGTGAAAGTCCAATTAAGCGTCTTGATCTATCTCTATAGATCTTGATGCCCAATATATAAGCAGCTTCACCGAGGTCTTTCATTGAAAAATTCTTATTCAAGTATCCTTTTGTGCTATCCAGAAATTCTATATCATTTCCAATCAACAATATGTCATCCACATATAATATTAGAAATGCTACAGAGCTCCCACTCACTTTCTTGTAAATACAGGCTTCTCCAAAAGTCCTTATAAAACCATATGCTTTGATCACACTATCAAAGCGTATATTCCCACTCCGAGATGCTTGTACCAGTCCATAAATAGATCGCTGGAGCTTGCACACTTTGTTAGCACCATTAGGATCGACAAAACCTTCTGGTTGCATCATATACAACTCTTCTTTAAGAAATCCATTGAGGAATGCAGTTTTGATGTCCATTTGCCAGATTTCGTAATCATAAAATGCGGCAATTGCTAACATGATTCGGACAGACTTAACCATCTCTACGGGTGAGAAGGTCTCATCGTAGTCATGTCCTTCAACTTGTCGAAAACCTTTTGCAACAAGTCGAGCTTTGTAGATAGTAACATTATCATCAGCGTCAGTCTTTTTCTTGAAGATCCATTTATTCTCTATGGCTTGCCGATCATCGGGCAAGTCAACCAAAGTCCATATATACTTTGTTCTCATACATGGATCCCATCTCAGATTTCATGGCTTCAAGCCATTTCGCAGAATCTGGGCTCATCATCACTTCCTCATAGTTCGCAGGTTCGTCATGGTCTAGTAACATGACTTCCAGAACAGGATTACCGTAGCACTCTGGTGCGGAGCGTACTCTGCTTGACCTACGAGGTTCGGTAGTAACTTGATCTGAAGTTTCATGATCATCATCATTAGCTTCCTCATTAATTGGTGCAGGCATCACGGGAACAGTTTTCTGTGATGAACTACTTTCCAATTCAAGAGAAGGTACAATTACCTCATCAAGTTCTACTTTCCTCCCACTGACTTCTTTCGAGAGAAACTCCTTCTCTAGAAAGGATCCATTCTTAGCAACAAATATCTTGCCTTCGGATCTGTGATAGAAGGTGTACCCAACAGTTTCTTTTGGGTATCCTATGAAGACACACTTCTCCGATTTGGGTTCGAGCTTATCAGGCTGAAGCTTTTTCACATAAGCATCGCAACCCCAAACTTTAAGAAACAACAACTTAGGTTTCTTGCCAAACCACAATTCATACGGTGTCGTCTCAACGGATTTAGATGGTGCCCTATTTAACGTGAATGCAACTGTCTCTAATGCATAACCCCAAAAAGATAGTGGTAAATCGGTAAGAGACATCATAGATCGCACCATATCTAATAAAGTACAGTTACAACGTTCGGACACACCATTATGCTGTGGTGTTCCAGGTTGCGTCAGTTGTGAAACTATTCCACATTGTTTTAAATGAAGACCAAACTCGTAACTCAAATATTCGCCTCCGCGATCTGATCACAGAAACTTTATTTTCTTGTTACGATGATTTTCCCCACTTCACTCTGAAATTCTATGAACTTTTCAAATGTTTCAGACTTGTGTTTCATTAAGTAGATATACCCATATCTGCTCAAATCTGTGAAGGTCAGAAAATAACGATACCCGCCGCGAGCCTCAAAACTCATCGGACCGCATACATCGCTATGTATTATTTCCAATAAGTCAGTGGCTCGCTCCATTGTTTCGGAGAACGGTGTCTTAGTCATCTTGCCCATGAGGCATGGTTCACAAGCATCAAATGATTCATAATCAAGTGATTCCAAAAGTCCATCCGCATGGAGTTTCTTCATGCGCTTTACACCAATATGGCCTAAACGGAAGTGCCACAAATATGTTGCACTATCATTATCAACTTTGCATCTTTTGGCATCAATATTATGAATATGTGTATCACCACGATCGAGATTCAACAAAAAATAGACCACTCTTCGAGGGTGCATGACCATAAAAGATATTACTCATATAAATAGAACAACCACTATTCTCTGATTTAAATGAATAACCGTCTCACATCAAACAAGACTCAGATATAATGTTCATGCTCAACGCTGGCACCAAATAACAATTATTCAGGTCTAAAACTAATCCCGAAGGTAGATGTAGAGGTAGCGTGCCGACGGCGATCACCTCGTCCTTAGCCAATCTTGGTTTAATCCGTAGCCCCTGTTTCGAGTTGCAAATATGAGCAACAGAACCAGTATCAAATACCCAGGCACTACTACGAGCATTAGTAAGGTACACATCAATAAAATGTATATCAAATATACCTTTGTTCACTTTGCCATCCTTCTTATCCTTCAAATACTTGGGGCACTTCCGCTTCCAGTGTCCAGTCCCTTTGTAGTAGAAGCACTCAGTTTCAGGCTTAGGTCCAGACTTGGGCTTCTTCCCGGGAGTGGCAACTTGCTTGCCATTCTTCTTGAAGTTCCCCTTCTTTCCTTTGCCCTTTTTCTTGAAACTAGTGGTCTTGTTAACCATCAACACTTGATGCTCTTTCTTGATTTCTACCTCCGCAGCTTTGAACATAGCGAAGAGCTCGGGAATTGTCTTATCCATCCCTTGCATATTATAGTTCATCACGAAGCCTTTGTAGCTTGGTGGCAGTGATTGAAGAACTCTTTCAATAACACTATCATCCGGAAGATTAACTCCCAGATGAGTCAAGTAGTTATGGTACCCAGACATTCTGGGTATGTGCTCACTGACAGAACTGTTCTCCTCCATCTTGCAGCTATAGAACTTGTTGGAGACTTCATATCTCTCAACTCGGGCATTTGCTTGAAATATTAACTTGAACTCCTGGAACATCTCATATGGTCCATGACGTTCAAAACGTCTTTGAAGTCCCGATTCTAAGCCGTAAAGCATGGCACAATGAACTATCGAGTAGTCATCAGATCGAGCTTGCCAGACGTTCGCAACATCAGCATTTGCTCCTGCAGCAGGCCTTTCACCTAGCAGTTCATCAAGGACATAATTCTTCTGTACATCAATGAGGATAATCCTCAAGTTAAGGACCCAGTCCGTGTAGTTGCTACCATCATCTTTCAACTTAGCTTTCTCTAGGAACACATTAAAATTCAAAGGAACGGTAGCACGGGCCATTGATCTACAACATAGATATGCAAAAACTATCAGGAGTAAGTTCTTGATAAATTAAGTTCAATTAATCATATTACTTAAGAACCCCCACTTAGATAGACATCCCTCAAGTTATCTAAATGATCACGTGATCCAGATCAACTAAACCATGTCCGATCATCACGTGAGATGGAGTAGTTTTAATGGTGAACATCTCTATGTTGATCATATCTACTATATGATTCACGTTTGACCTTTCGGTCTAAGTGTTCTGAGGCCATGTCTGTACATGCTAGGCTCGTCAATTTTAACCTGAGTATTCCACACGTGCAAAACTGTCTTGCACCCGTTGTATGTGAACGTCGAGCTTATCACACCCGATCATCACGTGGTGTCTCGGCACGACGAACTGTCGCAACGGTGCATACTCAGGGAGAACACTTATACCTTGAAATTTTAGTGAGGGATCATCTTATAATGCTACCGCCGTACTAAGCAAAATAAGATGCATAAAAGATAAACATCACATGCAATCAAAATGTGTGACATGATATGGCCATCATCATCTTGTGCCTTTAATCTTCATCTCCAAAGCACCGTCATGATCTCCATCGTCACCGGCTTGACACCTTGACCTCCATCGTAGCATTGTTCTCGTCTCGCCAACTATTGCTTCTACAACTATCGCTATAGCATAGTGATAAAGTAAAGCAATTACATGGCGATTGCATTTCATACAACAAAGCGACAACCATAAGGCTCTTGCCAGTTGCCGATAACTTTTACAAAACATGACATCTCATACAACAATGTATATCACATCATGTCTTGACCATATCACATCACAACATGCCCTGCAAAAACAAGTTAGACGTCTTTTACTTTGTCATTGCAAGTTTTACGTGGCTGCTACAGGCTTCTAGTAAGAACCATTCTTACCTACGCATCAAAACCATAATGATGTTTCGTCAAGTTTGTTGTTTTAACCTTCCGAAAGCACATGCCGTAGTCAAATTCGATTCAACTAAAGTTGGAGAAACAAACACCTGCCAGCTGAAGGAAATATTCCCTAGAGGCAATAATAAAATTGTTATTTATATTTCCTTATATCATGATAATTTTTATTATTCATGCTAGAATTGTATTAACCGGAAACTTATTACATGTGTGAATACATAGACAAACGGAGTGTCACTAGTATGCCTCTACTTGATTAGCTCGTTGAATCAAAGATGGTTAAGTTTCCTAGCCATAGACATGAGTTGTCATTTGATTAACGGGATCACATCATTAGAGAATGCTGTGATTGACTTGACCCATTCCGTTAGCTTAGCACTTGATCGTTTAGTATATTGCTATTGCTTTCTTCATGACTTATACATGTTCCTATGACTATGAGATTATGCAACTCCTGAATACCTGAGGAACACTTAGTGTGCTACCAAACGTCACAACGTAACTGGGTGATCATAAAGGTGCTCTACAGGTGTCTCCGATGGTACTTGTTGAGTTGGCATAGATCGAGATTAGGATTTGTCACTCCGATTGTCGGAGAGGTATATCTGGGCCCTCTCAGTAATGCACATCACTATAAGCCTTGCAAGCAATGTGACTAATAAGTTTGTTGCGGGATGATGCATTACGGAACGAGTAAAGAGACTTGCCGATAACGAGATTGAACTAGGTATTGAAATACCGACGATCGAATCTCGGGCAAGTTAGATACCGATGACAAAGGGAACAACGTATATCGTTATGCGGTTTGACCAATAAAGATCTTTGTAGAATATGTGGGAGCCAATATTAACATCAAGGTTCCGCTATTGGTTATTGACCGGAGACGTGTCTCGGTCATGTCTACATAGTTCTCGAACCCGTAGGGTCCGCACGCTTAACGTTCGGTGACGATCGGTATTATGAGTTTATGTGTTTTGATGTACCTAAGGTAGTTCGGAGTCCCGGATGTGATCACAGACATGACGAGGAGTCTCGAAATGGTCGAGACATAAGGATTGATATATTGGATGACTATATTCGGACACCGGATGAGTTCCGGGGGTAACCGGATAATTATCGGAGTGCCGGGGGGTTATTGGAACCCCCAGGGGAACTACTGGGCCAACATGGGCCTTGTGAGAGAGAGAGGGGCCATTGGGCTGGCAGCCGCCCCCCCTTTAGGAGTCCGAATTGGACAAGGAGGGGGGCGGCGCCCCCTCTTTCCCTCCCTCTCTCCCTCTCCTTCCTTCCCCCTTCCTCCTCCTAGTTGGACAACGAAAGGGGGAGTCCTACTCGCACTAGGAGGAGGAATCCTCCCCCTCCTCGGCGCGCCCCAAGGGCCGGCCGGACCCACCCTTGCTCCTTTATATACGGGGGCAGGGGGCACCCTAGAACACAACAACAGGCATCTTCTTAGCCGTGTGCGGTGCCCCCCTCCACCATAATCCACCTCGGTCATATCGTTGTAGTGCTTAGGCGAAGCCCTGCGCCGGTAGCTTCATCATCACCGTCATCCCTCCGTCGTGCTGACGAAGCTCTCCCTCGACACTCAGCTGGATCAAGAGTTCGTGGGACGTCACCGAGCAGATAGTGTGCAGATCGCGGAGGTGTCGTACTTTCGGTACTAGGATCGGTCGGCTCGTGAAGACATACGACTACATCAACCGGGTTGTCATAACGCTTCTGCTTACGGTCTACGAGGGTACGTGGACTACACTCTCCACTCTCGTTGCTATGCATCACCATGATCTTCCGTGTGCGTAGGATTTTTTTTGAAATTACTACGTTTCCCAACAGTGGCATCCGAGCCAGGTTTATGCGTAGATGTTATATGCACAAATAGAACACAAGTGAGTTGTGGGTGATAATAGTCATACTGCTTACCAGCATGTCATACTTTGATTCGGCCGTATTGCTGGATGAAGCGGCCCGGACCTACATTACGCGTACGGTTACGCGAGATTGATTCTACGGACGTGCTTCGCACACAGGTAGCTGGCGGTTGTCAGTTTCTCCAACTTTAGTTGAATCGAGTGTGGCTACGCCCGGTCCTTGTTGAAGGTTAAAACAACACATACTTGACGAAAAATCGTTGTGGTTTTGATGCGTAGGTAAGAACGGTTCTTGCTCAGCCTGTAGCAGCCACGTAAAACATGCAGCAACAAAGTAGAGGACGTCTAACTTGTTTTTGCAGGGCATGTTGTGATGTGATATGGTCAAGACATGATGCCAAATTTTATTGTATGAGATGATCATGTTTTTGTAACAAAGTTATCGGCAACTGGTAGGAGCCATATGGTTGTCGCTTTATTGTATGAAATGTTATCGCCATGTAATTGCTTTACTTTATCACTAAGCGGTAGCGATAGTCGTAGAAGCAATAGTTGGCGAGACGACAACGATGCTACGATGGAGATCAAGGTGTCGCGCCAGGGACGATGCTTTGGAGATGGAGATCAAAGGCACAAGATGATGATGGCCATATCATATCACTTATATTGATTGCATGTGATGTTTATCCTTTATGCATCTTATTTTGCTTAGTTCGACGGTAGCATTATAAGATGATCTCTCACTAAATTTCAAGGTACAAGTGTTCTCCATGAGTATGCACTGTTGCGAAAGTTCGTCGTGCCGAGACACCACATGATGGTCTGGTGTGATAAGCTCTACTTTCACATACAACGGGTGCAAGCCAGTTTTGCACACGTAGAATACTCGGGTTAAACTTGACGAGCCTAGCATATGCAGATATGGCCTCGGAACACTGAGACCGAAAGGTCGAGCATGAATCATATAGTAGATATTATCAACATAGTGATGTCCACCATTGAAAACTACTCCATCTCACGTGATGATCGGACATGGTTTAGTTGATATGGATCACGTGATCACTTAGATGATTAGAGGCATGTCTATCTTAGTGGGAGTTCTTAAGTAATTTTGATTAATTGAACTTTAATTTATCATGAACTTAGTACCTGAGAGTATTTTGCATGTCTATGTTCTTGTAGATAGATGGCCCGTGCTGTTGTTCCGTTGAATTTAGTGCGTTCCTAGAGAAAGCTAAGTTGAAAGATGATGGTAGCAACTACACGGACTGGGTCCGTAACTTGAGGATTATCCTCATTGCTGCACAGAAGAATTACGTCCTGGAAGCACTGCTAGGTGCGAAACCCACTGCAGGAGCAACGCCAGATGCTATGAACGTCTGGCAGAGCAAAGCTGATGACTACTCGATAGTTCAGTGTGCCATGCTTTAGCGCTTACAACCGGGACTTCAACGATATTTTGAACGTCATGGAGCATATGAGATGTTCCAGGAGTTGAAGTTAATATTTCAAGCAAATGCCCGGATTGAGAGATATGAAGTCTCCAATAAGTTCTACAGCTGCAAAATGGAGGAGAATAGTTCTCTCAGTGAGCATATACTCAAAATGTCTGGGTATAACAATCACTTGATTCAACTGGGAGTTAATCTTCCTGATGATAGTGTCATTGATAGAATTCTTCAATCACTACCACCAAGCTACAAGGACTTCGTGATGAAATATAATATGCAAGGGATGGATAAGACAATTCCCGAGCTCTTCGCAATGCTAAAGGCTGCGGAGGTAGAAATCAAGAAAGAGCATCAAGTGTTGATGGTCAACAAGACCACCAGTTTCAAGAAAAAGGGTAAAGGCAAGAAGGGGAACTTCAAGAAGAACGACAAGCAAGTTGCTGCTCAAGTGAAGAAGCCCAAGTCTGGACCTAAGCCTGAGACTGAGTGCTTCTACTGCAAAGGAACTGGTCACTGGAAGCGGAACTGCCCCAAGTATTTGGCGGATAAGAAGGATGGCAAGGTGAACAAAGGTATATGTGATATACATGTTATTGATGTGTACCTTACTAATGCTCGCAGTAGCACCTGGGTATTTGATACTGGTTCTGTTGCTAATATTTGCAACTCGAAACAGGGACTACGGATTAAGCGAAGATTGGCTAAGGACGAGGTGACGATGCGCATGGAAATGGTTCCAAAGTCGATGTTATCGCGGTCGGCACCCTACCTCTACATCTACCTTCGGGATTAGTTTTAGACCTGAATAATTGTTATTTGGTGCCAGTGCTAAGCATGAACATTATATCTGGGTCTTGTTTGATGCGTGATCGTTATTCATTTAAATCAGAGAATAATGGTTGTTCTATTTATATGAGTAATATCTTTTATGGTCATGCACCCTTGAAGAGTGGTCTATTTTTGTTGAATCTCGATAGTAGTGACACACATATTCATAATATTGAAGCCAAAAGATGTAGAGTTGATAATGATAGTGCAACTTATTTGTGGCACTACCTTTTGGGTCATATTGGTGTAAAGCGCATGAAGAAACTCCATTCTGATGGACTTTTGGAATCACTTGATTATGAATCACTTGGTATTTGCGAACCATGCCTCATGTGCAAGATGACTAAAACGCCGTTCTCCGAAACAATGGAGCGAGCAACAGATTTGTTGGAAATCATACATACTGATGTATGTGGTCCGATGAATATTGAGGCTCGCGGTGGGTATCGTTATTTTCTCACTTCACAGATGATTTAAGCAGATATGGGTATATCTACTTAATGAAACATAAGTCTGAAACATTTGAAAAGTTCAAAGAATTTCAGAGTGAAGTGGAAAATCATCATAACAAGAAAATAAAGTTTCTACGATCTGATCATGGAGAAGAATAGTTGAGTTACGAGTTTGGTCTGCATTTGAAACAACGCGGAATAGTTTCGCAACTCACGCCATCCGGAACACCACAGCGTAATGGTGTATCTGAACGTCGCAATCGTACTTTACTAGATATGGTGCAATCTATGATGTCTCTTGCTGATTTACCGCTATCGTTTTGGGGTTATGCTTTAGAGACGGCTGCATTCACATTAAATAGGGCACCATCTAATCCGTTGAGACGACACCTTATGAACTGTGGTTTGCCAAGAAACCCAAGTTGTCGTTTCTTAAAGTTTGGGGCTGCGACTCTTATGTGAAAAAGCTTCAACCTGATAAGCTCGAACCCAAATCGGACAAATGTGTCTTCATAGGATACCCAAAGGAGACTGTTGGGTACACCTTCTATCACAGATCCAAAGGCAAGACATTCGTTGCTAAGAATGGATCCTTTCTAGAGAAGGAGTTTCTCTCGAAAGAAGTGAGTGGGAGGAAAGTAGAACTTGATGAGGTAACTGTACCTGCTCCCTTATTGGAAAGTAGTTCATCATAGAAATCTGTTCCTGTGACTCCTACACCAATTAGTGAGGAAGCTAATGATGATGATCATATAACCTCACATTAAGTTACTAACAACCTCGTAGGTCAACCAGAGTAAGATCCGCGCCAGAGTGGTACGGTAATCCTGTTCTGGAGGTCATTATACTTGACCATGACGAACCTACGAACTATGAGGAAGCGATGATGAGCCCAGATTCCGCGAAATGGCTTGAGGCCATGAAATCTGAGATGGGATCCATGTATGAGAACAAAGTGTGGACTTCGGTTGACTTGCCCGGTGATCGGCAAGCCATAGAGAATAAATGGATCTTCAAGAAGAAGACTGACGCTGACGGTAATGTTACTCTCTACAAAGCACGACTTGTTGCGAAAGGTCTTCGACAAGTTCAAGGAGTTGCCTACGATGAGACTTCTCACTCGTAGCGATGCTTAAGTCCGTCCGAATCATGTTAGCAATTGCCGCATTTTATGATTATGAAATTTGGCAAATGGATGTAAAGACTGCATTCCTGAATGGATTTCTGGAAGAAGAGTTGTATATGATGCAACCTGAAGGTTTTATCGATCCAAAGGATGCTAACAAAGTGTGCAAGCTCCAGCGATCTATTTATGGACTGGTGCAAGCATCTCGGAGTTGGAATAGACGTTTTGATAGTGTGATCAAAGCATATGGTTTTATACAGACTTTTGGAGAAGCCTGTATTTACAAGAAAGTGAGTGGGAGCTGTGTAGCATTTCTGATATTATATGTGGATGACATATTGCTGATTGGAAATGATATAGAATTTCTGGATAGCATAAAAGGATACTTGAACAAGAGTTTTTCAATGAAAGACCTTGGTGAAGCTGCTTATATATTAGGCATCAAGATCTATAGAGATAGATCAAGATGCTTAATTGGACTTTGACAAAGCACATACCTTGACAAAGTTTTGAAAAAGTTCAAAATGGATCAAGCAAAGAAAGGATTATTTCCTGTGTTAGAAGGCATAAAGTTGAGTCAGACTCAATGCCCGACCACTTCAGAAGATAGAGAGAAAATGGAGGTCATTCCCTATGCTTCAGCCATAGGTTCTATCATGTATGCCATGCTGTGTACCAGACCTGATGTGTCCCTTGCTATCAGTTTAGCAGGGAGGTACCAAAGTAATCCAGGACTGGATCACTGGACAGCGGTCAAGAACATCCTAAAATACCTAAAAAGGACTACGGATATGTTTCTCGTTTATGGAGGTGACAAAGAGCTCGTCGTAAATGGTTACGTCGATGCAAGCTTTGACACTGATCCGGATGACTCTAAGTCACAAACCGGATACGTATTTATATTAAACGGTGGAGCTGTCAGTTGCTGCAGTTCTAAGCAAAGCGTCGTGGCGGGATCTACATGTGAAGTGGAGTACATAGCTGCTTCGGAAGCAGCAAATGAAGGAGTCTGGATGAAGGAGTTAATATCCGATCTAGGTGTCATACCTAGTGCATCATGTCCAATGAAAATCTTTTGTGACAATACTGGTGCAATTGCCTTGGCAAAGGAATCCAGATTTCACAAGAGAACCAAGCACACCAAGAGATGCTTCAATTCCATCCGCGATCAAGTCAAGGAGGGAGACATAGAGATTTGCAAGATACATACGGATCTGAATGTTGCAGACCCGTTGACTAAGCCTCTCTCACGAGCAAAACATGATCAACACCAAGACTCCATGGGTGTTAGAATCATTACTGTGTAATCTAGATTATTGACTCTAGTGCAGGTGGGAGACTGAAGGAAATATGCCCTAGAGGCAATAATAAAATTGTTATTTATATTTCCTTATATCATGATAAACGTTTATTATTCATGCTAGAATTGTATTAACCGGAAACTTATTACATGTGTGAATACATAGACAAACAGAGTGTCACTAGTATGCCTCTACTTGACTAGATCGTTGAATCAAAGATGGTTAAGTTTCCTAGCCATAGACACGAGTTGTCATTTTATTAACGGGACCACATCATTAGAGAATGTTGTGATTGACTTGACCCATTCCGTTAGCTTAGCACTTGATCGTTTAGTATATTGCTATTGCTTTCTTCATGACTTATACATGTTCCTATGACTATGAGATTATGAACCTCCCGAATACCGGAGGAACACTTAGTGTGCTACCAAACGTCACAACGTAACTGGGTGATTATAAAGGTGCTCTACAGGTGTCTCCGATGGTACTTGTTGAGTTGGCATTGATCGAGATTAGGATTTGTCACTCCGATTGTCGGAGAGGTATCTCTGGGCCCTCTCGGTAATGCACATCACTATAAGCCTTGCAAGCAATGTGACTAATGAGTTTGTAGCGGAATGATGCATTACCGAACGAGTAAAGAGATTTGCCGGTAATGAGATTGAACTAGGTATTGAAATATCGACGATCGAATCTCGGGCAACTAACATACCAATGACAAAGGGAACAACGTATATCGTTATGCGGTTTGACCGATAAAGATCTTCGTAGAATATGTGGGAGCCAATATGAACATCCAGGTTCCGCTATTGGTTATTGACCGGGGATGTGTCCCGGTCATGTCTACATAGTTCTCGAACCCGTAGGGTCCGCACGCTTAACGTTCGGTGACGATCAGTATTATGAGTTTATGTGTTTTGATGTACCTAAGGTAGTTCGGAGTCCCGGATGTGATCACGGACATGACGAGGAGTCTCGAAATGGTCGAGACATAAAGATTGATATATTGGATGATTATATTCAGACACCGGATGAGTTCTGGGGGTCACCGGATAATTATCGGAGTGCCGGGGGGTTAACGGAGCCTCTGGGGGAACTAATGGCTCAACATGGGCCTTGTGAGTGAGAGAGGAGGGGGCCATAGGGCTGGCCACGCTCCCCCCCTTGAGGAGTCCGAATTGGACAAGGAGGGGGCGGCGCCCCCTCTTTCCCTCCCTCTCTCCCTCTCCTTCCTTCCCCCTTCCTCCTCCTAGTTGGACTAGGAAAGGGGGAGTCCTACTCCCACTAGGAGGAGGACTCCTCCCCCTCCTTGGCGCGCCCCATGGGCCGGCCGGCCTCCCCCTTGCTCCTTTATATGCGGGGGCAGGGGGCACCCTAGAACACAACAACAGACATTGTCTTAGCCGTGTGCGGTGCCCCCCTCCACCACAATCCACCTCGATCATATCGTTGTAGTGCTTAGGCGAAGCCCTGTGCCGGTAGCTTCATCATCACCATCATCACGGCGTCGTGCTGATGAAGCTCTCCCTCGACACTCAGCTGGATCAAGAGTTCGTGGGACGTCACCGAGCAGAATGTGCGCAGATTGTGGAGGTGTCATACTTTCGGTACTAGGATCGATCGGCTCGTGAAGACATACGACTACATCAACCTGGTTGTCATAACGCTTCCGCTGACGGTCTACGAGGGTACATGGACTACACTCTCCCCTCTCGTTGCTATGCATCACCATGATCTTACGTGTGCGTAGGAATTTTTTTAAAATTACTGTGTTTCCCAATAGTGGCATCCGAGCCAGGTTTATGCGTAGATGTTATATGCACGAGTAGACCACAAGTGAGTTGTGGGCGATAATAGTCATACTGCTTACCAACATGTCATACTTTGATTCGGCGGTATTGTTGGATGAAGCGGCCCGGACCGACATTACGCGTACGCTTACGCGAGACTGATTCTACCGACGTGCTTCACACACAGGTAGCTGGCGGGTGTCAGTTTCTCCAACTTTAGTTGAATCGAGTGTGGCTATGCCCGGTCCTTGTTGATGGTTAAAACAACACATACTTGATGAAAAATCATTGTGGTTTTGATGCGTAGGTAAGAACGGTTCTTGCTCAGCCCGTAGCAGCCACGTAAAACATGCAACAACAAAGTAGAGGACGTCTAACTTGTTTTTCTAGGGCATGTTGTGATGTGATATGGTCAAGACATGATGCTAAATTTTATTGTATGAGATGATCATGTTTTTGTAACACAGTTATCGGCAACTGGCAGGAGCCATATGGTTGTCGCTTTATTGTATGAAATGCTATCGCCATGTAATTGCTTTACTTTATCA
The DNA here is from genome assembly GCF_018294505.1 of Triticum aestivum. NCBI lineage: Eukaryota > Viridiplantae > Streptophyta > Magnoliopsida > Poales > Poaceae > Triticum > Triticum aestivum. The sequence goes on from NC_057805.1 coordinate 497,341,142, forward strand.
CTAAGCGGTAGCGATAGTCGTAGAAGCAATAGTTGGCGAAACGACAACGATGCTACGATTGAGATCAAGGTGTCGCGCCGGTGACAACGGTGATCATGACGGTGCTTTGGAGATGGAGATCAAAGGCACAATATGATGATGGACATATCATATCACTTATATTGATTGCATGTGATGTTTATCCTTTATGCATCTTATTTTGCTTAGTTCAACGGTAGCATTATAAGATGATCTCTCACTAAATTTCAAGGTACAAGTGTTCTCCCTGAGTATGCACCGTTGTGAAAGTTCGTCGTGCCGAGACACCATGTGATTATCGGGTGTGATAAGCTCTACGTTCACATACAACGGGTGCAAGCCAGTTTTGCACACGCAGAATACTCGGGTTAAACTTGACGAGCCTAGCATATGCAGATATGGCCTCGGAACGCTGAGACCGAAAGGTCGAGCGTGAATCATATAGTAGATATGATCAACGTAGTGATGTTCACCATTGAAATTACTACGTTTCCCAACACCAACCACCTTTATGCAAAACAAGTTGCATGCCTGTCGGTGGAACCGGTCTCATGAATGTGGTCATGTAAGGTTGGTCCGGGCCGCTTCATCCAACAATACCACCGAATTCTTGGATGTTTTACAATAATTTTATAACAACTTTATATCATTTTTTGGGACTAACCTATTGACCCAGTGCCCAGTGCCAGTTGATGTTTTTTGCTTGTTTTTTACATCGCAGGAAATCAATATCAAACGGAGTCCAAACACCGCGAAACTTTTTGGAGATTTTTATGGACTAGAACACTCGGGATGGGCCAGAGCGGCACCTGGGAGGTGCCCCGAGGGGGGCACAACCCACCAGGGCGCGCCCAGGTGGGTTGTGCTCACCTTGGTGGCCTCTCGCACCCCCTCTTTAACCTATAAATTCCCAAAAATTCCATAAACCATCGGGGTTTACCTAGATCAGATGTTCCACCGCTGCAGGCCACAGTAGCCACCGAAAACCAATCTAGACCCCGTTCCGGCACCCTGTTGGAGAGGGGAATCATCTCCAGTGGCCATCTTCATCATCCCGGTGGCCACCACGATGAGGAGGGAGTAGTCCACCCTCGGTGCTGAGGGTTTGTACCAGTAGCTATGTGTTTAGTCTCTCTCTTTCTCGTGTTCTTGGGATGTCATGATCTTGATGTATCGCGGGCTTTGTTGATATAGTCGGATCATATGGTGTTTTCCCCTGTCTATCTTGTTGTGATGAATTGCGTTTTTCCCTTTGAGATTTCGTTGCTATCGGATTGAATGCTTTTATGGATTTGAGAACACTTGATATATGTCTTGCAATTGAATACTCGTGGTGACAATGGTGTATCGTATTGATTCACTTGATTATGTTTTGGCACTCAACTCGCGGATTCCCGAGGTGACATTGGGGTAATCTATGCATAGGGGTTGATGCATGTTCTTGTCTTTGTTTCCCCGGTAGAAATCTTGGGGCGCTCTTTGAAGTTCTTTGTGTTGGATTGAGTATTATGAATATAATTTGCTTTGGTGTTATTTTAGTACGAACTCTAGGATAGATCGAACAGAAAGAATAGCTTGGTGTTATTTTAGTACAAACTCTTGAATAGATCGAACAGAAAGAATAGCTTTGAGGTGGTTTCGTACCCTACAAACAATTTATTCTTATGTTCTCTGCTAGATAGGAACTTGGAGTGATTCTTCATCGCACTTTGAGGGGTGGTTATATGATCCAATTTTATTAGTATTGTTGAGAGATTGCACTAGCGAAAGTACGGACCCTAGGCTTCATTTTCAAGCATCGCAATACCGTTTTTGTGCACGTTTACTATTTGCTACCTTGCTGTTTTTATTTATTCAGATTATAAAAATATATTTCTACCATCAATATTACACTTTTACCACCATCTCTTCGCCGAACTTGTGCACCTATACAATTTTCCATTGTATTGGGTGTGTTGGGGACACAAGAGATTTCTTGTATTTGGTTGCAGGGTTGTTTGAGAGAGACCATCGTCATCCTACACCTCCCATGGATTGATAAACCTTAGGTTATCCACTTGAGGAAAAATTGCTAGTGTCCTATAAAACTCTGCGTTTGGAGGCCCAACACGAGTCTACAAGAATAAAGTTGCGTAGTAGACATCAGTAAGCAGTATGACAATGATCACCCACAACTCTTTGTGTTCTACTCGTGCATATCATCTACGCATAGACCTGACTCTGATACCACTATTGGGAAACGTAGCATGCAATTTTAAAAAAATCCTACGCTCACGCAAGATCCGTCTAGGAGATGCATAGCAACGAGAGGGGAGAGTGTGTCCACGTAACCTCGTAGACCGAAATCGGAAGCGTTAGCTTAACACGGTTGATGTAGTCGAACGTCTTCTCGATTCAACCGATCAAGCACCGAACGTACGACACCTCCGAGTTCTGCACACGTTCAGCTCGATGACGTCCCTCGAACTCTTGATCCAGCAAAGTGTCGAGCGAGAGTTTTGTCAGCACGACGGTGATGGTGAAGTGATCCGCGCAGGGCTTTGCCTAAACACTACGACAATATGACCGGAGGAGTAAACGGTGGAGGGCGGCACCGCACACGGCTAAGAACAATTGATGTGCCTTAGAGGTGCCCTCCCGGCCCCGTATATAAAGGAGGGAGAGGGGAGGAGGCCGGTCTAGGGGTGCGCCAAGTGGGGGGAGTGCCACTTGGACTCCTAGTCCAATTCGCCCCCCTTCCTTCTATCGGAGGGGGAAAGGGGGAAGGAGAGGGACGAGGAGAAGGAAAGGGGGCCGCGCCCTCTCCCCTAGTCCAATTCGTACTCACCATGGGGGGGGGCGCCACCCCCTTGTGGTCTGCCTTGCCTCCCTCCTATGGCCCATATGGCCCATATCTTCCCCCGGGGGGTTCCGGTAACCCCCCGGTACTCTGATATGTACCCGATACATTCCGAAAAACTTCCGGTGTCCGAATACTATCGTCCAATATACTAATATTTACCTCTCATCCATTTCGAGACTCCTCGTCATGTTCGTGATCTCATCCGGTACTCCGAACAATCTTCGGTCACCAAAACACATAACTTATAATACAAATCGTCATCGAACGCTAAGCGTGCGGACCCTACGGGTTCGAGAACTATGTAGACATGACCGAGACACATCTCCGGTCAATAACCAACTACGGAACCTGGATGCTCATATTGGTTCCTACATATTCTACGAAGATCTTTATCGGTCAAACCGCAATGATAGCATACGTCATTCCCTTTGTCATCGGTATGTTACTTGCCCGAGATTCAATCGTCGGTATCTTCATACGTAGTTCAATCCCGTTATCGGCAAGTCTCTTTACTCGTTCCGTAATACATCATCCCGCAACTAACTCATTAGTCACGTTGCTTGCAAGGCTTATCATGATGTGTATTACCGAGAGGGCCCAGAGATACCTTCTCCGATACTCGGAGTGACAAATCCTAATCTCGATCTATGCCAACCCAACAAACACTTTCGGAGACACCTGTAGAGCATCTTTATAATCACCCAGTTACGTTGTGACGTTTGATAGCACACAACGTGTTCCTCCGGTATTCGGGAGTTACATAATATCATAGTCAAAGGAATATGTATAAGTCATGAAGAAAGCAATAGCAACAAAACTTAACAATCATTATGCTAAACTAACGGATGGGTCTTGCCCATCACATCATTCTACTAATGATGTGATCCCGTTCATCAAATGACAACACATGTCTATGGTCAGAAAACTTAACCATCTTTGATTAATGAGCTAGTTTAGTAGAGGCATACTAGGGACACTATGCTTTGTCTATGTATTCACACATGTATCAAGTTTCTGGTTAATACAATTCTAGCATGAATAATAAACATTTATCATGGTATAAGGAAATATAAATAACAACTTTATTATTGCCTCTAAGGCATATTTCCTTCAGCCTCTGCCAACCTACTCGCGTTTGGCGGCCAAAGCAAACCCGGTATGCATCTCCCCATCTCCCAGCTCTCTGCATCTTCCCATCTCGCATCCTGCACCCTCTGCATCTCACAATCTCCTAGCTCGCCCAAAAGCAAGACACCAACAACCTGAGAAGCTCACCGCCGCCACCCCTTCCTCAAATAGTAAGACGTCGATGAGCTTTTTTTTGAGTTTGTGAAACAACACTGGATAAGGTTCTGAGTGCCTGGCATGCTAATTTGCAGCCTTGTGGCCCACCTCCTCGAAGACAGGCATTGCTGTCCAAAACAAATTCAAACTTGACGGTCCTTGCAAGGAAATTGGCTTTCGAGGGCCCCTATCATCGGCGAGCAAAAGCAGGCAGCACATGAGTGTTCAACTTTAAATCCCATTCACCATTAGAAAAAAGCCATCAAAGCTTGCAGGTGAACTGTCTACATTCACCTCGAAATAGGCTTTCGCCCCGCTTTATAGATAGAGCATATGTCCATACAGCCAAGTCACAACCAGAGTCATGAAAAGAAAATGCTGGGGCCACAACACAAATGCACCCAAATGAAGAAAAGAGAAACATAAAAGGCCACCAGGGGCAAGCTACGAAACAGGCGAGCGGCCAAAGAGCCGACGCGCGGAAGCCACCAGAGCGTCCAGGTAAAGCTGAAGCCGGTCACGATCCCTCGGCCTAGCGAGCGGATGCCAGTGCTGCAAGAAAGCCAGAAATTTGAAGAACGAATCAGAAGCACGTCGCGGGAACACCCTCTCAATCACCTTCTTGTTGCGAGTAGTCCAAAGAGTCCACGCCATAGCCGCGAAGATGAGCCAGAATAGTCGGCGGTTACGGCCAACCTGAGTGGCCCGTACCTGCAGAAACTCTGCAAGGTCACGGGCAACCCACTCCGGTCCTAAAGCCTCACGAACAAAGCACCAAAGCGCCTGCGCTGCTACCCAAGAGAACAAAATGTGCGTGCCCGTTTCCGGGATGTGGCACAAAGTGCAGAGACCATTTCCGGGACCATGGCGTTTCGGCACCTCGGTCCCTGAGCGTAAACGATCTCTGAGAAGCTGCCATACAAAAATCTTAATCTTCAGGGGCATCGGAGCCTTCCACAGTGGGGATAACCACGATAGAACCGGCAGACGACACACCGCCTGATACGCCGAGCTAACGGAGAATTCTCCCCAAGGAGAAAGACTCCAAGAGACAGAATCGGGGTCCTGGGACAGAGGAAGAGGGACTATTTCCCGCAAGTCTATCCATTCCTGTACCTCAGCTCGTGCGAATGAGCGGCGGAACACGATGTTCCATCCCTCATCCAAAGCAGCCGCCTATACAAGGATGGCCGGATCGGCACAAATCGCAAAAAGCCTAGGAAACCGCGTGCGAAGGGGCTCACCATCAAGCTAAGGATCTAGCCAGAACTGGGTCCCAGACCCATTTCCAACCGAGAACCGCAAACCTAGTCTGATCTCTTCCTTAATGGCCTGAATCGATTTCCAGAATTGGGACCCAGCCAAGTGAGAGCAAGCTAGAAGGGGTTAGCCCTGCAAGTACTTGGCCTCAATCAGCTGCAGCCACAGCCCCCCATCGCCCCGCAAGATCCTCCAAACCCAACGCAGCATGAGCGCCATGTTCATCCGGCGAGACGCAGGGATGCCCAACCCGCCACGGTCCTTTGGCAAGCATATGTCATCCCATTTCACCATATGGTACTTGGGGCGACCATCCCCTGCCTGCCAGAAAAACCTAGCCAGCTCCTTGTCAAAGGAGCTATGCACACGTTCGGGTAAGATGTACATCCCCATCATATACATGGGGAGGCTGGCAAGGTTAGAGCTAATGAGGACAGTTTTGCTACATTTAGAAGTGAACCTACCGCACCAGGGCTCCGCGCGGGATGCTACTCGTCCCACAAGCGGATCATACCCACTCACTAAAATCTGGGACTCCACCAGGGGCATCCCCAAGTATGATATGGGGAAAGACGCCAACCTACAATTTAGGTTGCCAGCAATCCGAAGCTGCTCAGCCTCCGAATAGCCAAGGACCACCACCTCGCTCTTATCAAAGTTAATTTAAGTCCAGACATTTCCTCAAAGCAGAGCAAAAGGAACTTAAGATTAACAATGTCTGAGTCCGAGCCTTCCACCATAATAATGGTGTCATCCGCATATTGCAAATGAGTAACCCCCACATCCGGGATGAGGTGACTAACTACACGCTTAAGGTGGCCGGCCATCTTGGCCTTATCTAAGATGCCCGCTAGGGCATCAACTGCGAGGTTGAAAAGCAAGGGGGAGACAGGGTCCCCTTGCTTTACCCCTCGGGAAGCCTGGAAAAAGGGTCCCACCTCGCCATTGATGTTGATCGCCGTGTTCCCAGATCTGACCAGTTGCATGATCCAGGAACACCACCTCTCATCAAATCCTCGTCGCTCCATCACCAACCTCAAAAAGGACTAGTCCAGACAGTCATACGCCTTCTGGAGGTCCAATTTGAGGAAGACCCCCTTAAGTCCCTTCGACGCCATCTCGTGGACGATCTCGTGAAGGGCAAGAATCCCATCATGGATCCGCCTACCCTTCAGGAACGCAGACAGAAGGGGGTGGGCAATCCTTTTCGCCATAGGGGATAAACGAGTCGCGCAGACCTTCGCAAAGATTAGCTCCAACACGTTGATCACCGTGGTGGGTCGGAATTGCCTAATATCCGTTGCCGCAACTACGTTGGGGATCAGGGATATGACACCATAGTTAAACCTAGCCATATCTAATGTTCCAATATAGAACTCATGGAACATGGGCATAATCACCGGACGTAGGATCTCCTAGAATTTTTGGAAAAAAACTACCGGGAGGCCGTCCGGCTCCGGGGCTGAGCAGGCTTTCATAGAAGCAACCACCCGGCCCACTTCCTCAGGGGAGAATGGGAGAGTAAGTTCCGCATTCTCCGCATCGGAGACCTGGTCAGCAAGCGACCAAAAGTCAGCGCAAAGGGAGACGCCTCCGCATGGCTCAGCTGAGAAAAGCTCCTTATAAAAGGAGTAAATATGGGAAGAGATGTCGTCTGGGCTCTCCAGAAGAGTATCCCCATCCCAGAGGAAAGGGATGGAACATTTCCGCCTGCGTCCATTAGAAATTGCCTGGAAGTAGGCAGTGTTCGCATCCCCCTTAAGCAGCTAGTTCTGGCCCCCTCGACGTTGCCAGAATAGCTCCTCGCTCTTGTAGATGTCCATGAGCGAGGCCTCAAGTGCATATCTCCTAAGCCAGTCATCAGGAGACAGGTCGTGTCCATCTGCAAGTCCATCCAGTACCTTGATCTGATCCAACAGGGCCCCTTTACGGGCCCGGAGCTCAGTGCCAAGGTTAGTCCCCCAGCCCTTCATGGCCTGACGAGACAACTTAGCACAGTGGTGCCAGACATCGACAGCACAGAACACACGAGGTGGGGACGCAACCGCCTCTAGCCAGCGGCCACGAACCATCTCACAGAAACCCAGTTGCTCCAGCCAGAATGTCTCAAAGCGGAAGCGGCGGGTCCTATGGGGGCCTCATCCCCCGATGAGAAAAGTAGGGGCGTATGGTCGGATCCAATTCGAGTGATCGCCTTGAGAGACCACAATGGGAACATCACTTCCCACTGAGCCAACACAAAGATCCGATCTAAGACACTCCGGATGGGGTCCACCTGCTTATTCGTCCACGTGAACCTAGCCCCTACGCGGGCTATCTCACGGAGCACAAGGTCCGCAATGGAGTCGTTGAATAGTCGCATGCGGACCCGATCTACATTAGGGGAGCTTTTATATGAAGCCCATCTAATGAGGTTAAAGTCACCGGGCACCACCACCGAAATGGTGCACCTCTCCACCTTAGTCTTCAGCTCGGCGAGGAAGTCGGCAGAGCGCCCATGATCCGCAAGACCATACACGAAAATCACTTCCCAGCTGAGGTGAAGTCGTCGTTAGTGACGGACATGCTCAGGAAGAATTCCCCTCGGTCCATATCCTCAACCGAGAAGGCATCCTCCCTGACGCCGAGCAGGATGCCCCCAGACTGCCCCGTAGCAGGAAACCACTGCAAGGCAAACTGGTGGCGAGAGAGCCCCTGGAGCTCAAGCATACTAAAATCCTAGCGAATCGTCTCCTGAAGTCCCACAATGTCGATCTCTTCCTGCCGCAGATACTCAATGAGCTGCCGTCGCCGGCCAGTGAGGCCAAAGCCCCTAATGTTCCAACATAGGAGCTTCATTTAATAACCTTAGTGGAGTCCCTAGGCCCCGCAAGCGGGGCCGAGCTAGCCCGCCCATCAATCGCGGGTTGGGGGGATGCCTTCGCCGGACGACCACGTCGCCCCCACGTAGGGGGGGGCAACGGATGCCTCCGGTCCGAGGGAAGCGGACCTGGAACTAGTCCATACACCTCTATTCGGTGTTCAGTGCAATTTGAGGCGAGTGGGGGGACGCCCACGCAGCGTCCTCACCTGGAGGGGAGCTGCCAGGGGCGTCACCGCAACTGCCTCAACAGGGGGCACCGCACCATCATCTGGTCTCGCTATGACCAGGGTCGGTGTGCACCGGGGTGTTGGGGTCACCACGTGCAGCACAGGCACGGGCTTCCGCCAAGGCCCCATCGAGCCTTTCCTTGGCACAAATAGCAGAAATCTGCTCAAGGATCAGCCCCTTCTCGCCACGAAACACAATGCCACTATCGGTGGCCACCTCATCCAGATGGGATAACGAAGTAAGACCAAGCATAGGGAACCAGAACTAGAAGGGTCAGAGGGGTGGTGGGGATACCTGAAGACAAGTCGCGGGCCACCGCCCGCATGGCAGTCTTCTCCTGGATCGTCAGGACACGGCCATCCAGGAGAACGCGAGATTGGCTAAGCCTCGCACTCTGGTGCGCGGCCACCAGCGGAGAAGCCCCGTCCCGGAGCTTGGAACCGGCCGCGGTAGGGGTCACCGCGGCCAGGTCCAAGGGCGGAGGCGGCGCCAGGTCCGGGGACCCCAAGGCTGGGGATGGGGGGACCCCGGCGAGCGCGAGTAGCAGACCACCCCAGGTGAGCGCGGCGACGACGAAGGGCGCACCTCCATCCCCACACTCACCACGTCCTCCTCGACGACCTCCAGGTCCTCCACCGAAGTTGCGACAGGGGAAGGTGCGGCCACGGCCACAGTCTCCCGCCACCTGAGAGGTGGTCCCCGCAGGACAGGAAGAGCCACCACAAGTAGACACCGGGCTTAGCCGCCCATCAGACGGGGCAGGCAGAACCTCGTCATCCTCATCATCATCCTCACCAGAGGAGCTCTCCCCAGACGAGCCCCCCACCTCCCCCTTGCCCCTCATCCAGGCGAGGCAAAGTGGCAGTGGTGGCCGGCCCAAGCAGATCTTCAGAAACCGGAGACTCAACACTACAAAAAAAATACACTTCCGTGATGATACGTGTTTGTCACAGTAGGTCGTGTTTTTTGTCATGCATGTACATCCATGACAAATTTATCACAGAATCAAGATAGTCATACATGTGCTGTCGTAGAAGTGTTCCATGACATTACCAAAATTATCATCACGGAAGTGTCCACTTCCATGATGATAAATCGCGCGTCACAGAAGTGCTTTCGTCAAGGGTGACCGACACATGGCATCCACCGTAACGGAATGCCGTTAAGCTATCGGGTCGGGTTTTGGACCCGATAACCCGTTAACAGCCCCGACCAATGGGGATTTTCCACGTGTAAAGTCATCATTGGCTGGAGGAGACACGTGTCAGGTCCGCGTTGGCACAGTTGTCACTCATCCAATGGGCGAGACGCGCCTATGATATGTTGACACGTGGACCGGCCCATCAAGTTTAAATGGGCCGGCCCAACTGAAGGCCCACAAGATTTTGCGGACCATAATGGGCCGGCCCAGCTAAAGGCCCACGAGATTTTGCGGACCATAATGGGCTGGCCCAGCTAAAGGCCCACAAGATTTTGCGGGCCATAATGGGCCGGCCCAGGTAAAGGCCCACAAGATTTTTGTGTGCCATAATGGGCCGGCCCAGGTAAAGGCCCACAAGATTCTTGCGGATCATAATGGGCCGGCCCAGCTAAAGGCCCACGAGATTTCGCCGACATTAATGGGCCGGCCCAGCTGTAGGCCCACAAGATTTTGAGGACCCTAGTAGGCCGGCCCATTAACTGGCTGCCATGTTTTGGGCCAAATGCCGGCCCATATTTGATCCGGTCCATTAATGGCCTGCCACGCTCCGGGCCTAATAGTGGCCCATATGAGATCCGGCCCGTTAAAAGCCTACCACGTTCTGGGCCAAATTACGGCCCAGATCAGGTCCGGCCCTTTAAGAGGCTTTGGGCTCAATTATGGCCCATATCAGATTCGGCCCGTCAACTGGACACTATGCTTTTGGGCCCACTTGCTAAAGGCCCACTTAGTAATTCGGCCTGATATTAGTTTTGGCCTGTTAAGGGCCCGTTTAACATTTCGGCCCTATATTAATTTCGGCCTGTTAAAAGCCCGTCATATAGTTGGGCCTAACTACGGCCCGGTTTGCATCCGGCCTGCTCGCAGCCGATATCTGATTGGGCCAAACAAGGACCGAGACAATTTTGGCCTGTTAAAAGCCCGTGATTTGATTCGCACAATCATGGGCCGGGGTTCATTTCGGGCTGCTGCCGGCCCGTGAGCTGTTCGGCACGTTTCAGGCCCAACCTACATCGTGATTGCATGACGGCCCGATTATGTACCGTAATTTTACGGTTTGGCCGGTTTACTGCGAAGACAGGATATATATACAGTAAAATAACTGCAGCATCGTGAATAAGAAAAAACCTAGACTATACAATAAAGAAATTACGGCATATTACATCCACTGGGCATCAAAGTTCGCCACTATGATAATAAAGCACAAGCAGACAGCAGATTACATACACTGGGCATCAAAGATCGCCACCAGTGCAAATAAACACGCCGACAAAATAATATACAAAACCGACAGCACTTCAATAGAGTTCAAGAAAGGTTAGCCCTGCTGGGGAGCTGCAGCGCAAGCAGCTGAGCAAGATGATGAGACTGCGCTTGTTCAACACTTATATCTTCCTCACTCTGAAAGATAAACAAGCAGACAGATGACAGGTTTTGCACATAAAAGTATCAGTGCTGACAATTCATCACATTTCTTACTGACGAATAAAGTGACACAGTTTAAAATTGCATTAACACAATATGGTATTGTTCAGGTCAAGACATGGCAGGAAATGACATTGTGAAGGAGTTGGCAGCTTCACGACACCACTGGATTACAGATCAAGAACTCATAAGTATCAATGGTTAGTGTGCTGTCAATTTATACCATTTCAGATTGGCAAATAAAGAGACGGTTTAAATAATAGTAGAATGATATGACATTGTTCATAGTTAAGACATTGCAGAATATGACATTGTGCTGTAGTGGGTAGGTTCACCACACCACTGGATTACGGATGAAGAACAGAAGCATACATGCAGTGCAAAAGAAGATCACTTGCTCTGTATAGTTTAATTTACATGGTATGAAGAAGGAACTTGGTTGTACAACTGAAAACTTAAATTGAGAAAGGACAAACTTTTGTTTATGAACTACATAATAAACTTTAAACAAGCAATTTGATGCAAACACCAAAAATAAACAGCTGTTGCAGTCATGCCTAACCAAATATATACAACAAAGTTTGAAGGCTTGAGATGGACAAACTTACATTATTGGTGAAGACAGGCTCTATAAAGGCCTTGTCCATGCTGATGGGGGGGCAATTCAAGAAGTTTACCACAGAATCTTCTTCAAAAGCATTGCCTTTATTCTACATTTTGTTAAGAGTAAATATAGATGTGATAATATACGAAAAAATGGAGAATATTTAAGATAAGATGAAGAGTGATGCTACATAACCAAGTAGCTATAAATGTAAGTGCAGCGATACAGGCAAAAGGTACAGCCAAGAGCAATGCACAGCTAAACTTCTTCAGTACCAACCTTATGGTAAGAGTAAATATAGATCTGATGTGTAGAAAATGGAGGGCAAAGGAAAATAAGCTGCAGAGTGATGGTACATGAACAACTACCTGTCATTATAAGTACACTGATAAAGGACAGCATGTACTTACAAGAACAATGCAGAGCTAAAAAAACATTGGCATTGGATATATTCTACACTAATGTAACCATTCATACAGATCAGATAATTTGGAGCGAACAATTGATAAGCAAGCTATCATGCATACTGCTGTCACATAATGAACCAGGTATGTATGCAAGTACAGTGATACAGGACAACAGGTACTAACAAGAGCAAAGCAGCGGGCAGCATATTTGCGATATCCTGTCGTTCTTGTCAAACCGGAATTCTTCTTCGAGCAGATTTCCTGCAAAAAAGATCCGTAAGGCACATGCGGAAAAGTAGAAGTTCAAATTGTCATGTGATTTCATAGACAGTACCTCATCCTGGGAACGAGACCAGTGCATAACAAGGTTTTTCCATTCAATGTCTTCTAAATTTAGCACAGGAGACTTCACCGGAAATTCGTTTATAGACTTGCCATCAAAGTGTGATTTCCTCAGGTAACACCGATACTGCTGCAATGCTTCCTTGAAAAGCACAAGCAAGCTTTGCTCGTCATGACTATCCAGATTGACCCTCGCCTAGTTACAACAATGTAATGTAAATCATTGATGTGTTCAATCAGCAGAAAACAGGAAAATAATAACCATGAATAATAGCACTTACACGTAAGTTGGACAGGAAGATGTGAAAATGGTGTTTGTCTTCACAATAATCTTCCCATGATGGGAATATATGCACGTAGTCCCTAACAACATTGAAAGCATTGTCTTTTAAACTGGGAATAAATGGAATGGGGTTCCAATCTGCAGGAATTGGCCGTCTCTGCAGTTGGGATAGGTCTTCGGCCGGTGGACTTGCTGTACTTTTTGCTGGAGTGGGATTTTTCTGTGGTACAGCTGGTGCTATGGCAAATGAAATCGGTATACCTTTTGCTGGAGTGCAGGTCCTGTGTGGTGGGGCTAGTGGTGTGGCCAGTGAAGTATGGGTACAGTCTGCTGGAGTCGGTCCTACGTTTTGTGTCACTGGTTGTACAACCAATATAAGTGGGGTGCTGTCTGATTTCTCCGGCACCACCACGTTTTTCAAGGACTTTGCTGGTGCTCCTTCAGGTTCGGCAATCACCCTCTTCCTTTTTGATGTCTGATGCACAAGAACAGCATTTGAGTGGAAAAACATGGTATGATGACAGATGGAATATGTATTGATAATGGATGGGCATGGCATCTCGACATATATGATGAGTAAACTAAGCAGATGGCGGTGCAACAAAGTAGAAGAAATGCAAGACAACATATGCAAGATACCCGCAATCAATAAAACATTGCCAAATTAGAACAGGCACCTTGATGGGTGAACAGGACAGGCCATCTGCCTTTGACTCCTCGAGGTTAGAATAGTCATTAGGATCATATTCTGAACAAGAATCAACAGGTGGGGAGCGTATGAGTTTCATTGCATCCAGAATGGCACTCAATGCCTTGGTGCCAATTTTGTAAGTCATTGCAGTGTTTAGCTTCAAGAGTGGACTGCTGCTAGTGCGACACAAAGCAGCTACACAGATCATAGTGTAGATATAACGGGAAAACCTTAAGCATCAGAGTAAAATCAGCAAAGTGGAACTTGCTGGAATATATGTGCTAGTATTGCCGGTACGGCTAGAAAGGCTTCGGATACCAGCTCTCTTCAAGTGAAGGTGCGGTACTGTTAATATCAGTGTAACTCTCAAAGGCGACACAGCTCCCCGCATTTCCTTGCTATTCTTATAGGATTCAAGTGGGCAGGCCACTACAAATCCTATTCCTATGTTTACAAGATCCTACGAATCAAAGAGGCTCAAAGTGTCCATCACAACCGACCGTATAGACCTCTACACTGCAAATGTCCCTGCTCATCTTCAGTACAAGGAACATACTGTACTACTATCATACTCCCTCCGTTCCAAAATATAAGTCTTGGTAGAGATTTCCACTATGGATCACATACAGATGTATCCAGATACATTTTAGAGTGTAGATTCACTCATTTTGCTCCATATGTAGTCCATGGTGGAATCTATACAAAGACTTGTATTTAGGAACGGAGAGAGTACATATTAAAGAAGAACGGAAGAGGAACATGGTAAAGAAGAGCAAGCAGATTTTGGATAATAAAATGTTGGTTGCGCAGTGCCCACACATGATGAACCAGAGCGCATTAAGAATGCAACTCCCAGCTGTCTCTCGACCATTTCAGGCGGTTGGATGAAGATCCTACGTCTCCTAACCCTTCTTCTTCCTCGTCTCTGATTCTTCCCATACAGAACACCGCACGGGCCGCCGGCCGGACCACCGGCCCCCACCGCCTGTGTTCCTCCGCCACCCCCACCCCCACCCCCGCCCCAACCCCCACCCGCGTCGAGTTTTCTTCGTTCGGCGAGGCCCCACAACCACCCGAGCCCCTTCGATCGCACCGGCGAACTCCGGCGAGCTCTGAAAAATCGACTGACCCAATTTTGAAATTTAGTCTACTGTGATTTAACTAGTGTGGAATATAAAAGGGGAAAACCATAAGCATTGGGAGTATAGTGTTGAGCGTGCCATGGCGGATCTGAAGGTGCAAACCGGACAAAGGCAACTTCGCAACCAAGACAAGAAATCAGAGTAAAGCAGTGGCGATCTATTTTCTTGCTGCGATAAATAAGTTGAGCAGATACGAAAGAGTACCGCCTCTGGTGCGGCGCCGTGTACGCATCTGCTGAGAATTTGACGGTGCTGCGGTAGCGATGGCTGTCGGCGGCGTGGAAGCAGATCTAGGAGGGTAGACGGTGGCGGCGGGGCGCGGTGGACGAGACGGTCGTAGGAGCGGCGCCGGCAAGGTGGACGACGGCGGGGATGAAGCGAGAGGACGGGATGCAAGGATCCCGGTCCGAAGCCGTGGATGAGAGAGGTCGATCTCTTGTAATGGACGGCGGCGTCGGGGTATCAGCTCCGGCATGGTGGAGGAGGACGGCGGTGGATGGGGTGGCGGACGGCGGCGGACGGAGGAGGGTGGGGTGGAGAGGGTGTTTTGGCGCCCACGGAGTACGAATGGGGAAAAGGGAGGTAGAGAGGAAGGGGGGAACCATGTATTCAGGGCGCGCTTGTCTCAAATGCGAGGAAATTTACAAACTTAGCCCCCGTTTCAAATTTCTACTACATCACAGCAACATTAGTCGGTTGGGGATAGGACGGTAATCTCGCATACACCGAATATTTGCCGACGAGAGTTTGTTTTTGGCGCCCACCGTGTATGAATATGAATCGGGGAGGGAGTCGATTTCGGCCGAGGACACACTGTGTTTTGGCGCCCACCGTGTATGAATCCGGGTGAGAGGCGGTTACGTCACGTTTGGGTGAAATTACAAACCTACCCCTATCGAAACCTATAGAAATCCAGCAGATAGGCTTTGCGTGGCAGGGATAGGCAGTAGTGATTTCCATCTCGCAGATTTTGGTTTCGGGCGGTTACTGCGACTTTCCCCGCTTCGTTCAAATTTTGCAGAGTGCACGTTTACCGTGCCAACTCAATTCGAATCCCGTTTGTATTCTATTTTTTTCGGGCGGGATCCATTTTCAATTGGAATTACATTCTATATACATCATTTTTTATATATACTTTCAAAAGCACAACAAAGAATTCTGCTCCTTTATATGTATAATATGATTTACAAATACAACGATCTCGAAATCTTAAGGTTGAATTCGAAATTTTTAACCAAATTATGTTCTACTAAAATGTATGGATCAGTAATATCTACATATTAAATAACATAGATGTGCGTGAATTCATATGAGTATGCATGTTTGATAGATCAATTTTGGTTCGAGTATGGATTACATGTATCATCATCTCGAATTCAAATATTTGAATCCCTTTTTTGTTCACTCCTTTCACGCCCATCTCTCTCGCATGCATGCTCCTTCAGGTAGCTATCACTCTCTTTTCTCCAGCTCACCCGCACGCTCACTTCATGTTTCTCCTATCCTCGCAAACATGGTCTCTCGACGTCTCCCTTGAGAAGTGTCACACTCTCCCTATCATTATACATTACACGGTTTTCATTATCTCTCACGTCTCTACTGTTCTCTGGTATCACTCGGTACCTAAGCTTTCTTTTTCACCGCCACACACACAGTCTCCACTCGTCTTTCACTTTGTCTTTCTCTCTATGGGATTCTCTCACACACCCTATATGTCTCTACATATGACTCATACCACTAAAATTACTCTCTCTCTCTCTCTCCTGTAGACACAACATTTGTTGCGGTCTCCTTTTCGTCTCCATCCCAGACTGACATTATTCATTTGTTTACCGATCAGACAACCCCGACTACCGTCTCCTCTCTCTCTCTCACAGACACACACACACAACTCCTGCTTCCACTCCCCTTCCCGACTACCGTCTCTCTCTCACACACACAAAACTCTCGCTTTCGCACCCCGACTCGTATTTCTCTCACAAACATTTATCGACTAGCTAGCCTCTAGATAGGTTTATACACCCGCACACTCGTGCTTCCACCATCGCATACATGTCTCTCTCCCGCTCCTTGTATCTATGTAGATTTTTCTTCCCTTCTTGAGACACGCCCTCTCGATCGTGCACACACACACTATCGCCTCATTTTAAGCTGATACCTATCGCACACACACTCCTTGTGTCTTTGTCACACATGCACTCCGTCCTCCTCCACTCTCCCTCTCTCTCACACACACATGGGCTTTTTGCAACAACTAGCAAGATGCCCATGCGTTGCACGGAACATCAAGATGCATTTGTATGAGTAGTTTATCTTGTGGGGGAAAAGGATGAACGAGGGAAGGCCTTATTTGCAAATGTGGAGAGGGGTGTGGGTATCTTTTTGCAAAATTGCCATAGTTTCCTTCCTATCCGTCAGATATAGATCGGACGGCCTATATTGCAGGATGGCAGGCACACGATCATCACCGACAATGCTTTTTATAAGAGTAGGGATAAAAAATAGAGTTGGTGATGATGGTGGGCCTGCCATCCTGCAATGTAGGTCGTCCGATTTATATCTGACGGATAGGAAGGAAAATATGGCAATTTACCCGCACTCTTCACCACATTTGCAGATAAGGCCTTCCCTCGTTCATCCTTTTCTCCCACAAGATCTTGATGTTCCGTGCAACGCACGGGCATCTTGCTAGTAAGAGTAGAAATTAGACATATACCACTTCTCGAATCTTGAAACCAACAACATTCCTCCCTTATCTCATCAAAACCGCCAAAGGAATATATTTTGAGTGAAACATAACATATTTTTAGTGATATACGTATTTCAAAACTAGACTTTTTTTCTATCAAATCGGTGAATATGTATTAATCTACTTTGATCGTGTGGCAACGCATTGGCACATTGCTAGTAGTTATTATAATTTTTTGGACACCAGACAAACGGTGGAGTACATATACGAAGAGAAGAGGCGCACGCACGCAGTCGGCCTCTCGCTGTCTCGCACACATGAGTGTTACGTAAAGGCGACGTTAACAAATAAACCCTAAAACCCTAGGTGCACGATTGCTGCATTCGCGGGTACCGGGTACGTGGTGGAGCACCTTTGTAGGAATAGTCAGCTCGCGTGATAATTTGATCCGTAGGAGTTGATGGTCGGGACCACAGGTGAACGACTTGGAGCGCGGTGGCTCGCCAGTTGCCACAGATCGAGTAGCCACGTTTAAAATATCGTTTTTTAGCGGGGTTAAGAGTTCCGATTTTCAATGGCGCGTTATAAGTAGTAAGTAGTTTTTAGAACGATTGGTATGGAGCGAAAATGGAATTCATAGTACTACGTACCTCCTTGGCGTATGGTTGTATGGTTTTTTTTGCGATGGAGGTTGTATGGGTTTATGTTGCGAGATGTTGAACCTGGTAGTTCTAGGGCAAATACTATGGTTTAGATTTAGATGCTGGTTTTCAGTAATGAAAATCGGAAGGGGAAACCCTTCTTTGATTAAAAAAACTACTACCTCCATTCTGGTTTACTAGTCCCCATCGTACTTTGGGTCAAAGTTTGTCCACGAATTTTACTTGTAAAATGTGAATGGAAAACGAGATTTTGTTATACCCAAACAAAAAAGGACTGGAGGGAGTGATTGCTCTGACACGGACGCGACCTCTCATAGCGCAGGCATTGAACTGGCGCGCCGGCCAAGAGGGCCGCACTCGCTGCAGGCCCGGCTGAGCACGCCTCCTCGCCGCGTGCAACCAGCTTAAGACTGCCCCGCCTGCCTTCATTGAATCCGCGCGTGTGCCGGCAACACGTCCTTCCGCGAGCCGGCAGGCATTTTAGAACACAAAAAATGACTAAAATATAATTAATTTACGCATGGTCTTGACTTGTTGTGCTCGCACTCGTAGCAGGAACTAGTAGAGGATTTTCTTTATTTATAACTCTCCTCACATTTTTTTTGGCTTTGAAGTGAATCATGGTTGTGGACATTATGTATGAATGTGCAGATATCTGTGAACATGAGTTTGATGTGGAAGTTGAACTTGGAATGTCGGGCTTGCGCGTGAACTATACCATGTCCAATGCTTCCTCTGTTATTGTTTGGAAAGTAATTGCTGTTATTACATGACCCAAAAAAACATTTTGTGCCACATCAGTAGATGCACGGACATCACAACAGGCATGCTGACTGGATAAACATTTGAACCTAGCTATTATGAAGGAAATTTTGTATTGACAACAGTTTTAGATAGCAGGAGACGCCTAGCCTGCTCTGCCTCTGCTAGCTTATTTCTGGCTTCTTCCATCCCTTCTTTGGCTTGGGTGAAGAGAGCATCTGATTGCTCTTTTCGCTTCTTCAGGAACTCAGCTACATTCTAAAGGGCTGCTGCACGCTTTCTTTCAGCCTTTACTAATGCCACGAGGACACGAACAGCTGACGACTCCACCTGGCTTGTGTGTAATCCAGCATCATCTGGGAATTTGCACCTTGTGTCTAATCCAGCATCATTAGGGAACTGGCACCTTGTGTGTAATCCAGCCTCATTTTGGAAACATGATCTCGAGGTTGACCATACTTCCCTCCTCGCAGGAACTGCATCCTGACATGAAGTTACTTCTTTTTTAGATCAATACTCAGAGCAACCTAGATCCATTTAGTAGAAGCCAGATAAACAGAACTCGGAGAAGTGAATTCAAAAGGAAAAAAACAGACTACAAGGTGAGAACACCCACTTCCTACATCAAGCTAAAAATGAAAGCATTAGGATGATTAAGACTCTTCTTATTACACATCAAAGAACACCACGCTTAAGAGAAACAGAAACTACAACATATACACATCGAAGAACACGAGGCTACACGAAAGTAATTGAAAGGGTGTTACTTACCAAAGCTCGTTTTACAGGTTCGGTGCATCTCCTCTTTAACTTGCCATGCTCCTTGAAGATGTCCCGAATATCCCGTGTTTGGTCTTCATTACTCCTCTGCATGTTCGCACTCGTGGTTTTAAAATCTCAACATGGCAAGAAAAATATACTACTAGTAATACTCGCGCATCTTGTGGGCAACATTAAAGCACTCGTCTGCCATGTTAGAGCATCTCCAACAGAATCGCAACGCGCGGCGCTTTAAAAAAGCGTTTACAGTGCTGAGATCGAGAAGTAGATACTAGAGAGTAGAGGATAGTTCTCGGCATAGATAGATAAAAAAAAAGATAATTCAACTACTCCTCGTCGTTCGACTCCTCCTCGGTGATGTCCTCCTCCGATGTCTGACTGTAGGCATGAAGATACCGATCATCGTCGGATTCCCAGGGCGACGCTGCTCCTAGCCTCACGTTGAATTGAGCGTCCGCTTTTCGCCTACGCTTGTCCTCGCGATAGGCGGCTCGCTCCGCCCTCCTCTTATCCCTCTCAGCCCTTCTTTGCGCGTGAAACTCGCGCTCATTGATGATGTCCTGCGGGAACTGTTGGCGCCACGGCGCCCTAAGCCGCGGCAGAGGCGCGAGCTCCTGCGCCCGCTCCCGCGTCGGCACGTTGGGGAAGTTCAATGTTCTATGAGGCCACCGGAGGCGCCACACCGCCGTGTCGTACGCGCGGGCGGCCTTGTTGGCGGTGTCGAAATTGCCGAGGCCGAGGCGCATCCTGCGGAACCGGATCTCGGCGGAGAAGCCGCCGGAGGGGTGCGCGCGGACGCCGCGGTATCCCCAAGTTTCCCGGCGACGCGGCGGCGGTGAGGCGAAAAAGAGCGGGGAGAGAGCGGTGGCGAGGCACAGAGCGGGGAGAGAGCGGTGGCAAGGCACAGAGCGGTGGGAGGGCGTTGGATTTTATAAAGCGCGCCGGACGCCTCGCGCCAAAACTAGCGCACGCCCGGCCGCTTTTTCCCGCGCGCGCGCGCGATCCTTTCCCGACGTCTCTGCTATCTCTACTCTCTTCTCTACTAGCGCGATACAGGAGCGACGCACAATTACAAGCTGATATTCTGTTGGACAATGGAGGCTATAACCAATTTACTTTTACGGGAACAATAGCACCCAGGAAATTTGAAGGGTAGGTATGAACAAAATTGGAACTGCACATGTACTGCTAAGTGATTCAATACACACATTACCAATCGAGGAGGAGAACGATGGTCGCGGCGGCCTCTGTGAGTCATGGTCGGCAACGGGAGTAAGTTCATTGTCCACGACGGTGGTACTTCTGCGCTTGGCATCGGCTTCCAGGAAGCAGATCCGAGACCGTGGAAGACGATGCCGGGGAAGAGGCTCCGTGTACGACGACGACGGTGGACCGGCTCCAGTGTGGCGTATGAGGTCGTCGATGAGGTAGATGCGCTGCGGTGGACGAGTGCGCCGATGTAAAGGGGAGGAGCACGAAGGCTGCGGTGCCGTGGAGAAGTCTATTTTGCGGTGGGGATAGAAAATGGGGAGTATTCAGGTGTACTACTCTCGGTGCCGGGGTGGGGTTGGCTGGGTAGGGTGAACCTGAAGTTACGAA
This sequence comes from Triticum aestivum, assembly GCF_018294505.1. Lineage (NCBI taxonomy): Eukaryota > Viridiplantae > Streptophyta > Magnoliopsida > Poales > Poaceae > Triticum > Triticum aestivum. The sequence continues at coordinate 497,362,224 of NC_057805.1, forward strand.
AACAGCCCCCTACCAAGCGTCATCTGTAGGCCTGTTCCGAACGCTATGATGGTAACTTCCCACTGCTCGAATCAGGGTCGCGGGAGATTTTCCCGCCGACCTCGAAATTTTGTGACACTAGACTCCCCGTGTGGCGTGTTGAGTGATTCGGCTAACCAACTAGCGAGTAGTAGTAGTAAACTCTGCATATTAGGTTTGACCGAAGTCAAAATTCCTAAAGTTTGACCAAGTTTATAGAAAAATATAAACATTTACCATAACAAATATGTATGATGTGAAAGTACATTCAATAATGAATCTAATGGTATTTATTTGTTATTGTATATGTTAATATTTTTTGTTATAAGCTTTCTGAGAGTTTACAAAACTTGACTTTGACCAATGCTAATACGCGGACTTAAATAAAAACGGAGGCAGTACACATTTGTTTTCTTAGTTTGTAGTGAACTAATCATTTGTTGAAATTGTGAAATAAATATATTAGGCTATTGACTTCGAATGTAATGGTCTATACAATTCAATAGTTACAATCATTGTCGAATCCCAAGATGTATACAAGGTCTATAGTACTTCACAACATGCTCAAACTCTCATAATCCCACTCAAATGAGAATCTAAATGCATTTCATAGTTATTACTTTGTAGGATGCAACAAAAACAACCATAACTCTACATCAGCCATTATAGAAGCAACATTTTGACATATCCCAATGTGTGAATGAAACATGCAGAGAGAGCTTTTGAAGATGGAGCAGATAGGGCGGGACAGATTGTATGTATGTGGACGAGAGAGTAGGAGACAAACCTAACGAGAGAGAGAGAGATAGAGAGAGAAAGAGAGAGGAAGAAGTTAGGTCTGCGAGAAAGATGGATACATGTAATATACATGAGATGCGTGTGCATCTGGATTCTGTATACATGGAAGGAGAAGAGACAACATGTTTGATGAGAGAGCTGGAAAAACATGGACGAGAGGGGAAGGATCTCGTGGGTTGAGGGATTGACAATTTTGTGCGGGGGAGAGAGGGATTGGTAATTTTGTGCAAGAGAGAGAGAGGGTGGGGGAGGAGTCAGTCAGCCGTCGTCACATCACCCTGCTTCCAAATGACCCCGCATTCTCTAGCATGGTGTGGTCGCCGTCTTCGATCTGCTCGATGCCCTCTTTGAAGATTGAGGTGTTGTGCATGTTGGGGTGCAAAGAAGCACAAGCGAGAGTGGTCGCCGTATAACCTTGGATGGGGATGAATTGTGTGCTCAGGGGAGTGTGTGTGTGTGTGTGTGTGTGTGTTGTGATGCGTGTGTCTCTCTATGTGTGTGTGTGTGTCAGATATTGAGAGAAAACAAACCTAAGGAGAGAAATGGGTATTCACGAAGAGATTTTGCGGGCCTTGAGGTGGGCAGGGGCCGGGTGAGGGTGTCAAAATGTGCGCGTTGATGCATGTGTTGCATGCGACCGTGCGAGGGACGGACGAATCGAGAGAGATGGTTGTTGTGTTACGGATGCTCCTCTCTCTGTCTCTCTCTCTCCCTCTCTCTCTCTCTCTCACACACACACACAAGTAAACTAGAAGACCGTTCTCTCATGTATACACAACGTATCGGCATCTGTCTATGTCTCACTCATGCATGATCATTTGCACATTCACACCTCTCTATGTCTGTATCACACGCACACCGTCTCCACATTGCCCTTCCGCCACAACACACATATGGACACATACACACGTTCTCTCTCAGTCACACACACAAAATCAGTATTAAAAAAACTAGGGCGCACCTAAAACGTCCAAATCCAAATAAAGACGAACCGGAGCTAAATTCAAATATATGGAAATATTGCAGCGTCAAGAACTTTCACATGAAAAAAAAGTTCGATCGACCGCGCGGCCGCGGTTCACGCGCTTGCACAGGATTCTGTATCGTGGCTGTGGTACTAACTAATAAAAGCGTTGCCTAAGTCTAATGTTTATGTGTACTAGTACGGTTTTCTTTTAAGTTTGACCAACCTTATATATAAAACTAAAGTAAGCTCCCACACGCGCACTCATCAATATGCCGCTGCCGCCGTTGCGCATGCCGGCGCCCACCTGCTCCGGCCAACAATTTCTCGCCCATCACCGTCGTGTCGCTGCCATCCCTGTGCCATGAAGACGAAGGCTCGCCCGCTCATGTCGTCTGCAGTCCCTCCTCGCGATGCTGTCGCGCTGCCAAGCACGCGAGCAGCTGGTGGAGCCACGTCTATGCACGCAGCGTATGAAGAGGAGGACGAGCGCGTGCTCCAGCACGCCGGCGAGGAGGAACTAGCGTGTCATTGTCATCTCCGCCTGCGCGGAGGAGGCGCACATGGTGGCTGTCGCGGCGGAAGCCGGTCGCGCGCGCGACGAGCCGGCCTGCAAACCGGGTGAGGACGCGGAATCTACCTTCGAGACCTTGAATGCCACATGAATCCTGCAATCAGAAGGAGCAATTTGGGTCAGTCGACTCATGTGAGCCGTTTGATGCAACATGGATGGCTAGAAGGGCTTCTTCCACCTCTTCTGCCGTCTTCTTCCTTCGCTCCGTCGAACTTCTTTCACAAATCGACTGACCCAAATTATACTACTAGTACGAACGTATTAAGTACAGTAGGAACACAAAGATACGAGCAGTAGTACCAACTGCAAGAAGAAGAGTAGTAAGACATAGTACTAGTACTACTGTACGTACTAAAGAGTTCAAATAATGAGAAAGAACATAAACATAGTTCTGCTGGGGCCTCAGCACAACACACCCTTGAAAATAAACTAAGCAACTAGTCCGCTTGACACTGCAGTAGAACCAGCATGAGCGATGGCACTGCCACCTACTCGGAGTCCGAGTCCACGTCCTCGACTTCGTCCTCGTCCCTCTTCCTCTTCCTCTTCGCCGACGCTTCTTTGCTTGAACCGGACACTGGGCTCTGCTTCTTCATCCAACCCTTGCAGATATTTAAACAAAGGTAGGCATCCATTGCTGCGTACAGGTTGTGATCTTCATCTAATGTCTTCGACTCCCATGCATGATGAAACTCGTGATGAGGTTTCTTCAGTTTAGCGTACGAAGGATCAATCATGGTTGCTGCCAGGGTCAGCATTGAAGGTTGAGAGGAGGACACCAGGCTTGCCATCTGGCGATCGAAGGGCTGGCCTACAACGAGACCTATCCGACGCAGGACATCCCTGTCGTTCTTAAAGCCTACAGGAACGAATTTCACTCTTTTGTCCTTGAGGAAGTTCTTAAAATCCTGGCACTCAACGTCGGCATGGCATATGTGGTAGACCAAGCAAACGTTATGTACGCAAACCTGGATCACGGCGGGCTTCTTCCTCTCTTCGTCCTTTAGATCCTTCTCTCGTCCCAGGACTGTGGTGTACTCAACATCTAGCCCAGTGACCCACTCATCCGTTGAACTGTTGAACATGCGTAGGAAGCGAGCAAGCCATACTTTCACCGTCTCGGATCCACGTGTGTAGATGACGATGAACTGATCACCGGTGATGGCTCTAACCTTGTATCAGCGGCGACCATGGAGATTTGGGAGGCCATGGATTTTGGAGGAGGGTTAGGAGAAGTTGAACTGTTGTACCCCGCAAAAAAAACTGGGAGCGAACTAATGTGAAAGGACGGGACGACTGGGAGCAAACTGTTGTAAGGTAGAAGACGGGGACGAGTAAGGCATGCGAACGGCGTGGGGTTGCTGGCTTGCCCAGTGGATAAATGGCTGCAAGCCCCCAAAGAGTTCTCGAGAACTATGCGGGACCCACTAGATGTCATGTCTACTAGACCCATATCGTAGGCCTGACGGTATAGCTTCTGCCTGTTCGCACGCCATGCCGGCACGTGGATGTAACTTCACTTAATTCCGTCAAACGTCACGCCTCCCTCGCACGGTCGCGCCCTTTGAGACTTCGACCGGCTATAAATGAGCAATTTTTTTGCCTTTTTTTTAGACAAGCAATTTTTTTTGCCTACTCCGCATGCATGATACTCCCTCTGGTCCTTTTTACTCCCATCAACCGTTTGCAAAGTGTTTGACCAAATTTATACTTTTTTTGAACACCACCTTATATTAATTAACCAGCCACACCAGTACACTCATTCGATACAATATTCACCACATAGGGCGGTACGTTATTTACAAGAATACCATCTAATCTATTGTCAAAGCTATACTTAGTGATTAAGTGTGCCAACTTATTGGCCGAACGGCTAATCTTTGAGAATTTAAGATTGTTGATCAACTTCGAGATGCTCAACGCTTTCATCCTCAGGTCACGCATAGCAGACCTGTCATAGTCCGCCGATGCAAGAGACGCTACCACAAAAGTGTAATCAGTCTCTAAAATTACAGGATTATGAAGAGAAATACCTATGTAGAGACCGACAATGCAAGCCCTAAGCTCCGCTTCCTCCACACTTTGACAGGCATCAATGAAATCCCACGACCAAATTTATACTAAAAATATCAATATCTACAATACTGCTTATAATGAGTATAAGAACTACATTTTTTAATGAGTGTAAAAATATTGATTTGACATTGTGAATGTTGACACATTTTTCTATAAGTCTGGTGAAAGTAGAGGTACATTGACTTCAGACAAAACTTAAATGCACAATGCAGACTATTTCCTCCGTCCAGGTGCGTGCCATGTCCTATCTTGTCATCACAACAAGGTTAGCTATTAGGCTGGCCATAGTGGGGGTAACATAAGTAGTATCATGCACTTGGGACTCACAAACATGCTAATGTGGTAGGCAATTAAAGAAGAGAGAGATTGTTATAGTAACATAGGTAGATACCGTAACATAATAAATGTGATGCTACTATGTGTCATGCATGGCAATAAATGAGACCACCTATGATAGTAATCTATAATACTATGCACTATAGAGGTAGTAACATAGACTAGTAACATATGCATGTTACTAGTCTAAGTTACTCCCCACTATGACCAGCCTTAGAGTACCACTACCTCCCTTCTAGTTTAAAGGGCTTGATAAAAAAATTCCACCTACTCTTAGCAAGATAGTAGAGGCGGTGGAATAGTTTTTGAAGTCTGCAAAAGTACTCAACTAGTGTTGTCGTTCTTCACAAAAAAATGTGTTTACCAATGCATGCATGAACACTAGTTACTCTAACCCCCCTCTCGTCTTTAATTCTTTGCCACATCAGCATGTTTGCTATTCCCGTTGGCATGATACCAGCTAAGATACCACCATTATGGCCAGCCTTAATCATCGCATGCAATAATTTAGTGCACCTTGAAATATGAACATGTGTGGGGCGTGTATGTTTTTAATGACTTGAGACTATACCTAGCCCAGCATGCAAGATGACTTATTATGCACTGTTCCCCATACCTGCAGGAAGCCCGTTCGTCTCCAAATCTTTTCCTCTCCATGTGTGGAAACAATATGCCTGCCAAACTCTCCTTCTCCCTCTGGCGGTCCCACCACTCCACCCCGTGTGAAAAAATCTGCATGCATGACTCTCCTCCCCCCACGCTCGTCCAATCCGTTGTGACCAGCAATATTTCCACCCCTTCGCTCCCCCGTAATTTACTCCAACAAATATGCCCACGTAGCTGGTACTTAACTGCAGGTGCATTGGGTCACTGACAAATGGGCCCAACAGGGGTCTGGCCCACATGTCAGTGACGCAACTGGACCTGCAGTTAAGTCAGTGCAGCTCAGTCCATATCTTACGTAGGTGTGCCGTTGCTCGCTATAAATACTGCGCCTCCCACGGCATCGCTATCTCCTCCCCCTCAGGTTCACATTCATCGCTATCTCCTCCCCCTCCCTCTCATGTCGACCACCATGGCATCGCCCCTCCCAAGCCCTAGGAGCCCCTCGCTGCACCGCGCAGACGGTCACGCATCGCCGTTCCGTTCCTCGCCGCCACTAGTCGAGGAGGACGCATCGGTGTTTCGCTCCTCGCCGCTACGCGACGCGTCGCCGTTCCGTTCCTCGCCGCCACTAGTCGAGGAGGACGCGTCGGTGTTCCGCTCCTCGCCGCGACGCGACGCGTCGCCGTTCAGTTCCTCGCCGCCACTAGTCGAGGAGGACGCGTCGGCGTTCCGCTCCTCGCCGCGATGCGTCGAGGTGGACGCATCGGCGTTCCCAATCTCGCCAGCACGCGCGCCGGAGGACGTGTCGGCTCCCCGCTACGAGGAGAACGCCGCGCCGCCCGCCGAGCCCCCTAGCCTTGAGGAGCTTTGGAAAGAAATGGATGTCGCCTTGTGGAACGCTTTGCCTCCAGCAGAGCGCGCCAAAATAGAGGCGGAGAAGAAGGCCGAGAAAGAGAAGCGCACCGCGAAACAAACTTCCTGGGAGGCCTATGTCGCGTCCGAGAGAGTCAGGCAATTGGCTCTTTGGCAGAAGGCTCGTGCGAGGGCCGTGATGGTGGCAGAGGACGCCCGTGCCGATGCCCTGAGTGCAGTCGGGCCCAAGCGCCTCATCTATGCTTGGCGGTACGTGGACCGGCTGCACGATTCCAACGAGGAGGAGTACCTGTTGGCGCCGGATCATCACACCGGTGAGATCGCGCTCGCCCGCCGGCAAGCCGTCAATCAGCACCTCACAAGTTGCGAGGCTAAGGAAGAGGCGTTGTGTCGGCGCACTGGGAAACGGCCGCGCACCAGGGCACTCGTGGTGCGCCGCAAGCGCTCCTGCGAGCGCCGTGGCTTTTAGGAGGAGTATAATTTTTTTTCGTAAGGCGATCTCATTAGTTTTGGGATGCAAATGATAAATCCCGAACGTTCAGGAATTTTTAGCGTCCTTAATTAAGTATGTAAAAGGGAATGTTTGGAAACCTTGTGTATTCGTACGCATTTTGCAAGTACGTGCACATAGCACAAACTTTACTATATACTATCGCACTACACTTCTCTCTCGATATATGCTTGCAGACTGTGCTACTCCCTCCGTCCAGGTCAATAAGTCATCTTTGGTTGTGCACCGTGACCAAGAAGGAGGGAAGACTTATACACCTAGACGAAGGGAGTACTACTATTACTTATGTACGTGCAAATGCACGTTTTAACATTATGATGCGGTTTTTGTAAAAGTAGAAAAACAACACTAGTCAAGCTTGTGAAACGATTCAATGCAAAACAAATGCAAAAATGCTCGTTTGATTGTTTACTTTTAGCTTCCTTCTCTGTGGTTATTTCTCTGTCGTACTTTGTACGGAGTATCTCACTGGTTGGAAAGGCATGCAAATTCCCAAACCGCTTCCTACACCCTGTATCGAATTTTTTGCCTAACAAGTTGTGTCGTGCAATTGGAATTCCAACTTGAGTACTACTACTAGTAGGAGTACCAGGGGCCAGTTCTTTTAGGCTTCTAGATTAGTAATCCCATAACTACTACCTCCCTCCTGGTTTATTGGTCCCCATTGTAATCTGTGTCAAATTTTGATCATAAATTTAACTAATGAAATGTTAGTGCATGTCACATGCACTACTCCATCCATCTAGGTGAGTAAGTCATCTTAGGCTGTGCACCGTGACCAAGGAGGAGGAGAAAACGAGAAACGTTAATGTTTATTTGCTAATTAATAGTATTGCATGCAATGAACTAACCACTGCATGTCGTGTTTGATATCTCAAGTCATTAAAAGCATGCACACTCTTTATCTCTTATTGGTTGATATGTCAAGAAACAAGAAACGAGGTACGGAGTAGAAGCTAATGCATCGCGCCTAAGTGTTTTGGGATTATTTGGTTTTCGTAAGATGACTTACACACCTAGACGGAGGGATTACAATGGTGAGGAATAAACCAGCTAAATCTTTGGTCAAAATTTAGCACAAATTACAATGGTGAGGAATAAACCAGGACGGAGTAGTAGTTTAGAAGCCCAAATAAATGAGTGAGGCGCCTTATTGTTACTCTCCACTATGACTAGTCTTGTGGGAAAAGCTGGGGAAGCCGCCAAAAGAACTGGCCCTAGGAGTAGTAGCTAGGGATCGAGTGTGCGAGATGAACCGGAGAAAGTAAATGCAGAGAGATGAAATGCAAAAAAGACGGAGGGATGTGATGGTTGCTTGTCCGTTTATTTTACCAGGCCACTTATTACTGGGAGTGGTTGGGTTTTGTGATATGACGGCTTTACTGCCGTGCCACGAGCGGGGTGAGAGGTGAGACTCCCGTGCAGCGCCGCCCTCTACACTTGTAGTACATCGGTCGTGGTTTATTAGTCCCCCATTGAATTTGACTGAAGATTTAACTGACAAAATGTTAGTGCATTTCAACAAAAACTATATCGTTGGATTCGTATTTGAACATAGTTTTGAATGATATAATTTTAGGTGACATGCATCAGCATTTATCGTACTATATGTAATGTTAGTTCAATTTTTGGTCATACTAATCTATAGTAGTAAGGTGCCCGTGCACTGCACCGAAGAGTGAAATGTATTGATCGTGGAGTTGTTTATTTTGACAAAGGATGTCGGGGTCATCTCATGTGTAACGGGTATCGATAGGTTTCTTCGGATATTATTTCATCTCTAGAGCTCACAAACATCTGGGTGAAATAGATAAAAAGGTATCTTTTGCAAACAAAAGCGTTCAACTGTTCAACCTGCATCCAAAACTTGTGAAGAAATAACACTTATTGTGCTTTGCAAGAAGTGATCTTTAAGAATTAGTTTTTGAGTATCGATTGTTATACATGTTGGCTACAGATGACATGGCACTTTCTTATAGTCAACAGTTGGCTATACTATTAAGTAATATTAACCATGCCCTTATACACCTAGACGGAGGGATTAAATCAGGATGACTTGCAAGCGGGCAGAGGAGATGTAAGAAATGGTTCATCGTAAGTCTTTCACCAGTACTATAGTAAAAATTCATACATGGAAGATTCTAGACTAAACCATAAACGGATACACTTTTATTCATGCGCGATACTCCAATAGAGCAAGATCCTGCATGGAAGTCTCCACATGCTTAGACAGCGGATTACATTGAGCGAAGACTAATGATCAACATTTAACTTGATAATGCGTATGTCCAGGTGAACCTCCTTGGAGTCCCCGTGCACCGCGTCGGCAGGTAAAGGATGCCATGGGTTTTCCAAGTCCACATTGACGGGATAGTCCCAGCTCCCCAACGTCCAAGTCTGTTCGATGAGGCCGGTGTCGCCGCCCACGCTACCCGGAGGGGTAGTAACACTGACCACGCACCCGTACATCGGCCTCGTGTCAGTGTCAGCGTCAGCGGCGTCGCCCCTGACGCACATTACAGAGACGGGGCGGCGGCCTGCGCGGGCCTGGCCGGTGCCCACGATCATGAGGAAGACGCTGCCATCCTCCTCCGAGACTAGCAGGCGGCGGTGATCCTCCACTGACTCCGGCATGGTGAACGGGTAGCACGTCTCGTACTTGATGTTCTCCGCCAAGGGCCAGCAGTGACCGCTGCACGCATCCGTGAGGTGATGCACCATGTCCGCCGGCGAGCCACAAAACGGCATCGGGCACTCATAGCAGTGGGCGAAGGGCTCCTTGGAGGCATCGACCAGGCTGTCCATGAAACGGGAGTGGCTGTAGGGGACGTTGCGCCAGTTGAATATATGAGCAAGTTACTACGAGATTTAATCCAAATAAGCACAAAATAAATCATGATGGCTATAACAAAGATGAAACTAATCATGTGGACTAGCATAGTAGTAGGATACAGAGTAGAAACATGAGTTCTACCACGATTTCGAACAGGAAGGACAGAAACACATATTGTGCAACGGTAGCAGCACCGTTGGCGTTGAGGTTGTCGCCCATGTCCAAACACCACGTAGACACGGTCTTTGAGCACGGTTCCTAGTCGATCCACGCTCGGGCATTGAAGTTTATAACTATTTTAGATTAGAATATACTACTCCTCCGGTGCTAGTAGTAGAGCAGAGCCCTACTCTACTACTCTACTCAAGAAAGTTAGGGCATAGCACTGTAGGGAGTACCAGTACTGTGATCACTCAAGCAAGTTGTCTGGCATTGACATGACCCTGCGCTGCTGGTATGTGTCTCGTAAGTCAAGTGGCGTGCTGTAGTCATCATCACCTGTCCACTTCCCGCAGCACATATTCGCTTCTCCATCTTTGTCCGCACATAATCTCGTCCAATCTTCCATCCCCGCTAAGGCGCCTCCCCCCCTCATCCGAAACCCAAGCACTAACAATGGCAGAACCGAGCAGCATCCGCCGAAAGAGTGGCTGGAATTCGCTCCCCACAGAGGTAATCAAGCTCATTGTTTCGTGTGTGGACAATCTCAGTACCATGCCGCTCGCCGCGTGCTCGTCGGGGCTGTACCGTTTACTCAAAGCCCTCAGGCCGGAGCTTTTTAAGCCAACTCCTTGCTTGCTGATGCCTCCTGATCTTCAGAAACGGCGTGTCACGCAGCATAACGATCGTATGGTGGCGAGCATCAACCCCCTTGACTGCGATCCGATCCCCGTCAGCCTCAACTACATTAACGGTATGTACTGGGTCGGCATGAACACGTCTTGGATGGTGCTCGCCGACGGTCGCGGTAGCTGGATGCTCATGGAGGTCTGCACCCGGCGATTGATCCCCCTTCCTTCGATTAACACTGCACTGCTTTGGCACCGCGGCCCAGAATACTCGGAATCTTACAGTAGCCAACATGATACCAAGTTTGATTTGCTCAAGGTTGTAATCTGCCAAGTGCCCACAAGATCTGCGAATTATAAAGACTTCAGGCTAATTGCGTTCTTCAACCACGGTCTCGCCTATCTGACAGGTCACTGCGGTAAGTGGATAAATCTGCACGTCCATCGCAGGATCATACATCCTCCATGGTTCTCTGATGTCATTGAACACAAGGGCTTCATTTACGTTGTCGACTCCTTCTATGGCTGGACGTATTGCTGGCCTACTCCAGTCATCGCTACAAATGGCTGTTACAGCCGTATGTTACTTTCCTATGATATCATGATGGCTTGTTTATATTACTGTCAACATTTGCTGAAAAAATATTCTTGCTCATAACATGTTGTTCTTAAGATTGACTAAATCAAAAGCCCTTTTTTATTTGACTCCAACTTGATATGATGTTGTAGGCCGCCTGGTGTCCCCACCCTTCCTAATCCCAGAACCTTTCAAAGAAAAGCGGCATGGCAGTTGCAGGTGGTTCCTGGCTCGATCAGACGACGGCGAAAGATTGATGATCGTTCGCACGTACCGGACGTGTTGTTTCACGGAATACAATCACAGTCACTGCAAGGTCTTTGAGCAGGATCCCAGCTTCTCTGGGCCTTCAGGAATTTTTTACTGGAGGCTGGTAAGTAGCCTTGGTACACGCTCTCTGTTTGTCGGACTGAATTATCCGATTAACTAGGAGATAACCGACGGCGAGAATCATGATGGCAGCGCGGTTTCGTTCATCAGGCAAAACTGTGTGTACACAGCGTACCATGCGTCTCTGCATGCACCATACCCTGATATGTGCCGCCACGCTCTGCAGCCCAAAGTAGGAGAGAGGGTCGCAAGTATTAGATTTCGACCTGCTGGCTGGAGTTTCCCACGTCAGGCACCCATCTGGTTCAAGCCGTCAGCCAATCTCCACAACTTAATAAATAGTAACGTCTAACTGAGCCAGTTAGTTAGATGCGTACACTTAGTGTAGTAGGATCTTTATTTAGTTTGATGCATACACTTGTTCTTTTTTGGTAGCCCTTTTGTAATGATGGCCGATGTTTGGTTTGGAAGAGAGAGCTGCGTCTTCACTCTTCTGGCCTGCTTACTGCTTCTGTTGCACCCCCAGCCCTGGTTGCTGCTGCTGGTGTTTTCAATGTACAATCAGTAGTATATTTCGTCTGTTGGTTGAATAAATGTGTTGTTAGAACGACAAACACAATGTTTTGGAAGTCGTTGCACGGTTCGATCTTTTAGTGCCCCGTACCGTACGTAGCGCATACTATTTTTCGTACGGAACACATTTTCCACTTGTTGATAACATGCAACCCACTGATGAAGGCCCAATAGAGAAGCTCATAATTAACTGGCAGGGAGGCTCTCACATGAATCCGGCCCAGGTACATGCTCATGGTCCCCTAAACATAAATAAGTAAGTAAATAAATAAATAAAGCTAAATGCTCATGCACCAGTCCTTTGGGAAAATAGGTAGCCCAGTATTTCTTTTTCAAGAATACCCAAGCTAGGCCTATTTGTTTTCTCCGAATTACTGGGCTGCAAATCTTTCAAGACGAGGAGGGATGCATTCCAGCCTGGCTTAAGAGTATGGTCAATGTCTGTTAAAAGTAATATCAAAAGGGGTTGAAAATTCCAAAAAAAATTATAGCAAATGGGATATAAGTTTCTTTTTTTGTTTTTGTTCTTCACTGATATCTTATACGTATTTCATTGGATTTAACATGACATAGTACTAATTTATTTTTAAATTTGTTTTAGTATGGCTATTAATTTTTGGATTAAGAATATTTCGTTCCCCAGCAAAAATTTGCGAATTTTCAAAATTTCCCACTTATTTAGTTAATTTTTTGACCCTGGTACTGACCAGAAAATGGCCAGCAATTCTAAAAATGGAAAACGGGCTGCAATAAATTCCATATGAATTAGAAAATGAGTAAAAATTATAAAAATAATAGCAAATGGGCTGTACACGCCACAGATTTCGAGGCTGACTTGTTTACGCAAGGCTTTGTCAGTGAACACACGATTCTAGCAGCAGTGACTGTTGGATGTCCATCCAACGGCCGACGTGCTTCTTCAATCTCTGATCTTCCTGCTCCAGCCACCTCAACTAGTGCCGACGGGACTGCCTGCTCCCTCCTCTTGTGGCCCGCTGTGATGCCACGCAGGCTTCCCCTGCCCACCCTACTCCCTCCGCTGGCCTGGCCGCACGCAATCAACTGCCTCCTTATTACACGAAAAAAATGATTCCTCCCATTGACATCTGGGGCGCAGCGGTTGGGAGGCTGACCTGTGGGCCTACTAAGTTGACGCGTACGCAGGGCTTGTCAACTTAGTCAACAAACGATTCTAGCAGCAGTAACCGTTGGATTTGAATCGAACGGTCCTGCTGCTTCTTCAATCGCTGCTGTTCTTGCACCAGCCGCCCAAATCAGCGCCGGGGAGACCGCCTGCTCCGGCCTCCAGTGGTCGGCTGTGCTGCCGTTGAGGCCCCATCGCCCCCTACTACTCCCACCGCTAGCCAGGCCCTGCAGCGACGACAGCCTCACACCATAGCCGAACCAGTGAACCCTCGTACTCCTCTCCGCGTGGGCATCCACTTCCGCGTCTTCCCCGGCTCCGCGTCGTCCCCTTCCAAGGCCTCGCCGTCGTCCACCGCCTTGGTGCTCTCGGCGCGGCGTGGTCAACGTGGTCAACGATATTCCATCGGAAGAGTACTGTACGTGGAGAGGCTGGCAGCTGGGTCCACGGCCACAGCCCAGTTTTTTTGTGATTTGCCAAGTAAGTCGCTTTGTCAGGCCTGTTGGGCTGCAAATCTTTCAAGACGAGGAGAGCTTTCATTCGGCTGGCCGAGAAAATGGCCCATCAGTAATGAGAAATGGGTTGTACATTTTTAAAACACATCAAACCGGCAATTAGTTTCAAATATCTTTTCTTTATTTCGAGATTTCAAATTACATTAATTTTTATGCGTGGAGAATTTGTTGGATTTTATATTGATATATATTTATTTTTAAAATCAGTTTGAATGTGAGTCGAAATTTCGGGGTTAGAAACAGTTCGGACCGCACCGAAATATGCAAAATTTCATATAATTTTTTAATCGTGGCCACAATATGGGCTGTAATGCTAACAAAAAGAATATGGGCTCCAAAAAAAACCTTAATAATTAGCAAATGGGCTGTAAATTATTAGAAATAATGACAGATGGGCTGTATGTTGTTTTCCACAGATTTGAGGTTTTCCTAAAAAAAGGTTGACACACAAGCAGTGACTGTTGGATGGCCATCCAACGGCCGTCGTGCTTCTTCAATCTCTGCTCTTCCTGCTCTAGCCGCTCAAACAAGCGCCGACGGGACTGCCTGCTCCCTCCTCCCCGCGGCCAGCTCTGCTGCCGCGCAGGCCTCACCGCCCCACCGTACTCCCATCGCTGGCCTAGCCATCCCTCTACTCACCCACACCTGCTGTTATTCTCCGGCGACGGCAGACGAACCAGTAAACCCTCGTACAGTCGTACTCCCCTCCGCGTGGGAAACAACTGCCGAGTCTTCTCTGCCTCCATGTCGTTCCCTTCCTAGGCCTCGCCGTCGTCCACCGCCCTGGTGCTCTCGGCACGGCCTGGTCAACGTGGTCAACGACCGACATGCATATGAAGTGAACTGTACGTGGAGAGGCCGACAGCTGGGTCCACGACCGCACGCAAGGAAATGCCTCCTTATTACGCGCAAAATAATGATTCCTCCACCTAACATCAGGGACCCACCGAAAGGGCCTCTGTATTTCGCGAAAAAAAGTTACCGCCGCTGACAGCTCAGACCCACCAGCTATATCTTCGCATGCAAGGAAGTGCCTCCTTATCATGCACAAACAATGAATACTCCCCCTGTTAGCTGGAACCCAGTATAGTGGCAGGCTGACTTGTGGGCCTACTAAGTAGACGGGGACGGAGGGCTTTGTCAACTTAGTCAATATGCACGATTCTAGCTCCAGTGACCGTACGATGTCCATCCAACGGCCGTAGTGCTTCTTCAACCTCTGTTCTTCTTGCTCCAGCCGCCCAAACCAGCGCCGGTCATGCCTCGTGCTCCTGCCTCCCGTGGCTGGCTGCGATGCCGCGAAGACCTCACCGCCCCCTACTACTCCCACCGCTGGCCAGGCCATCCCTCTACTCACCACACCCCCTGTTATTCTGCGGCGACGGCAGCCTCACACCGCAGCGAACCAGTGAACCCTCGTACTTCTCTACGCGTGGGCATCCACTGCCGCGTCTTCCCCGGCTCCGCGTCGTTCCCTTCCTAGGCCTCGCCGTCGTCCACCGCACTGGTGCTCTCGGCGCGGCGTGGTCAACATGGTCAAGGAACGGCTTCCATCGGACGAGGACTGTATGTGGAGAGGCTGACAGCTGGGTCCACGGCCGCAGCAAGGAAGTGCCTCCTTATTACGTGCAAAATAATTATTCCTCCACCTGACAGCGGGGACCCACTGGACGCGCCAACGTATTTCGTAAAAAAAACATTTCCCCCTTGACTGCTGGGACCCACCAGCTACATCTTCGCACGCAAGGAAGTGCCTGACAGTCGGGACCCACCTGGTCGAAGCGTACGTAGCGTTGTCATTTTGGTCGGGAACGTGTACGTACATATATACTGGTGGATGTAGAGGCGCGCACGTGTCGTAGTAGAGGCGTGCACGTAGCATGTACACGTACGTACAGCGGCCAGGGTGCATGAAAGAAAATACGGCCACGTATGTGTACATACGGGCGGGGTCTCAAACGCCTACTCGCGCATACGTACGGCCAGGGCTCGTGTACATGGCTGGGTCAGAACGGAGAAACAGCGTCGTCGTCGTGTTCATGGGGAGGCAACGGAATGCGTCGTGTTCATGGGGAGGCAACGGAATGCGTCGTGTTCATGGGGAGGCAACGGAATGCGTCGTGTTCATCGGGAGGCAACGGAATGCGTGGGAGCCAACCGGCTGGGTCGGAACGGAATGCGTGGTCGTGTTCAGCGGGAGGGCTTGGACGGAACAGGCGATGGAAACGAGGCCTGGCGTACCGCAAAACGGAGGAAACGGACCTCCTACGTTCGGAACGGGGTCCTGTTGATCGGGAGGGGTGTGGCGTACTGCAAAACGGAGGAAACGGACCTCCTACGGTCGTAACGGGGGTCCTGTTGATCGGGAGGGGTGTGGCGTACCGCAAAACGGACGAAACGGACCTCATACGGTCGAAACGGGGGTCCTGTTGATCGGGAGGGGTGTGGCGTACCGCAAAACGGACGAAACGGACCTCCTACGGTCGAAACGGAGGTCCTGTTCATCGGGAGGGGCGTGGCGTACGGCAAAACGGGACTCCACGGGATACTGTTCATCTCCACCGTCGACCTCCTCCAGCCTCCACGGGCTCCTGTTCATCCAGCCTCCACCGCGCGCTACTCCACCGGCTATTGTTCAACCACCCCTCCACGGGCACCCCTCCACCGTCTACTGTTCATCCAGCCCTCCACACCACGGGGTCCTGTTCAACCACCCCTCCACGGGCACCCCTCCACCGTCTACTGTTCATCCAGCCCTCCACACCACGGGGTCCTGTTCATCCAGAGGCAACGCCACCGCTCACTGTTCATCCGACCCCCCCCCCCCCCGCAACGCTCACTGTTCATCCAATCGATCGGCTTCAGTTAGCAGCAGTAGCGAAGGAATCGCTCGATTGGGTTCAGTTAACAGCCATCGATCGATCGATCGGGTTCAGTAACGCGTAGCCTGCAGTGCAATCGCTCGGGTTCAGTTAGAGCCCAACGCCTCGCTCGGGTTCAGTTAGAGCCAACGCCTCGCACACACGCGCGTACGTGTACGAGAGAAACGCGCATCGCTCACCCCCGACCTCCCACCGTAACCGGGAACTCCCCGAAATTTTCCTCCCCCTCACTTCTACCACGGTTTTTTCCGTCATGGACGGCCCAAAGAATGTCATGCAGCTGCGTCTCCGGCCCGCCCAGGACGAAAAGCCCATTTTCTGTCATGATTTTTTGTCATAGAAGTAGGAGCCCACCACATCTATGATGATACCGGGTTTTGTCACAATTATCGTCATATGTATGACAGAAAAAAAATTCGTTCGGCCCAAAATGTCACGGATGTGTCTTTTTTTTGTAGTGCAAGCTCGAAGGTGAGGCACTTTCCTTTCTTGCTGAAGTAGAACACCAGGGACAGACCATCAATCTCTGCCGGAGCGGGGCAGATGATCTCAAGGCGGGCAGGGCCATCGTCCTCAAAGGACGCCAGGTCAGCAGACACTAGCTTGCCCACAGGCTCAGAGATCGCCTTGAGGATGTGCGCAAGCTTGCCACCCCTCGGTGCCGACCTGCCACCTCTAGGCAAGCCGTAAACAAGGACCCACACCTGCTCCAGAGGAGGCACAGGATCAGGCTCCGCAGCAGCAGCACGAACGGAGATCAGGAACTTGTTGATGGGGCAACGAACGAAGTCGTGGGAACACACGCGGAGCAGCTCGGCGGAGGGGAAGGGGGCCGAGAAGATGAGGGGTGTCGTCTCAGTCACCTCCCAGGAGAAGTCAGAGTTGCGGAAGTCCCCGATGTAGGCGGCGACCTTAGCCTGGATGAGGTCAGCCGAGATCACCACCCCCGACGGCAAGACCTGCTCAGGAGCCAGGGTGACCGTCGCAAGGTGCGGACGCACCGCCTCCTCCTCGATCTTAGCGTCCACGTAGTAGAAGCCACCCCCTCAGTCCCGTAGCCTAAAAAGGCAAGGGTCGTGGGACATCGGGGAGGTGCCTCGCACTCTGAACGGAAGTGGCCCGCACAGCCACAGTTGATGCACATCGTCTTTTCCCTA
Organism: Triticum aestivum; assembly: GCF_018294505.1. NCBI lineage: Eukaryota > Viridiplantae > Streptophyta > Magnoliopsida > Poales > Poaceae > Triticum > Triticum aestivum. The sequence continues at coordinate 497,379,779 of NC_057805.1, forward strand.
GACCTGGGGCGACCGACACGAGGAATAGCCTCCGCCGGAGCCGCCTGCTCCGGTGCACCCACAGGAGTGGAGGAGTCAGTCACCGCCAGAGTCTTCTTCTTCTTGTACTTCTTCTCCTTCTTTGACGGAACCGCGGCACCCGGAGCATCAAGGGGCCGACGCGGAGAAGCAGGCCGTCCTGAGCGAGCATCCTCACGGCGCTGCTCGGGAATACCGTCACGCGAGGGCCTCCGGTGGTCCCGACGCGAAGACTCCAAGACACGCACATCCCGCCCAAACCTCCACCCGACGCTCGCCCCGCTTGGAAGACCCACCACGCGAGGTGACCGGGTCAGACCGACCCGAGTCACGGCGCCGCCAGTCGCCCTCCGAGGTACGCGGAGCCGCACGCCGAGGAACAGCTGACCAGGGAGGCAGTTCCTCCCGCGAACGAGCCGTCGGCGGCGGCCGGGACTCCAGCTCAGCCCGGAGGGTTTCTTCCCGAGCCAAGTCAGCATCCAGCCTGCACTCCTCCTCCCGGCGTCGAGCATCACCCGGGGAGCCAGGCAGCGGCAGGAGCGGCTCGCTAACCGGGTCGCGTGGGAGGGAGGACGCTGGAGCGAAGTGCCGCTGTACGTCGCAGGGAGCGGCTAGACCAGCCCGCGTCGGACCCAGACCGAGCTTGAGCAGGCTCGAAGGGGCGCTTGGGCCTCGGCTGTCCGTCCGTGGCCTCCCGCGTCATCAACACGTCCCGGTACGAACGCGGGACAAGAGCAGCTGCCAGGAAACCGGAGGAGAGGGGGCGGAGACTGGCGGCGAAGACAGGGCGAGGGGGTAGATGCGACCGGCGGCGGGAGGGGGCGGCGTGGAAGCGAACGGGCAAACCGCCCCCATCGCCCGACCTCAACTCTAGAAGCCGGCGCTCCCAGGCGGGGATCTGATCCCCCCGTTGGATCCAAATCCAACTGGTAGGATCAGCCGGGGCAAGCCGCCACGCCCGATTTGCCTCCTCCAGCGCCAGATGGGCCCGGCTGGCAGCGGCCGACACCTCCTGGGCCGTCAGCCCACCGCACAACCGAGCCGCCCGCCCACGTCCCCGCAGGCCGGCCCACACGTCGCCACGGCCCACCACACCACAGGCATCCAATGGCCCACGCAATCGAGCTGCACGAGCCGGACCCGACCAGGGCACCCTCGCAGGGGAGGGCGCCGCCGACGGTGGCAACGACGGCACGGCCTCATCCCCGGCCACCAGCCCGGCCATGGCCCAGCCTAATTGCTCAACCACGGCCAAGGCCAGGCCAGGGGAGGGCTCAGACAGACCAGCCTCCGGGGCAAGGGCGGGGGCAGTCCGGGCCAACGCGGAGGCAGGGGAAAGCAGGGGACGGGCACGGCGAGGCGCCGGCGTCCGACCCGACCGACCGCGGCGAGCATCCGACCTACCGGACCACCGCACAAAGTTGGCCGCGTCAAGGAACTCCCCCAACAGCGGCGGAGCGCGTCGCATCGGATGCTCCACAACACCACCTTCCGCCTCCTCCTCGCCGGCCAGATCTGCCCAAGATACCGGCAACGAGCCGCCGCACAGGGACGGCCCGCCGCCGGCAGCTACCTCCAGACCCGGGGGGGGGGGGGGAGGGCCGGCCATGGCAGAGGCGGCCATCCCACCCAGCACGCGCGCGCGGCGGCGAGGAGCAAGTCGCCACAACGGTCGCCCGGAGGAGAGCCGTACAGAATTCAAACCGAGTATCTGCCCTGTGTCCCGCTCCTCCACCAATCGTGAACTGTCTACATTGCAGGTGGAGTTTCTTGAACTTGCAGCCTTTCAACATCGCCTCCAAATGATTGATTCTACTTCAGTTGACATTGCGCTTGTTCTTCTCTCATGCCCGGTAAATTTGGTTGAAATCACCCACAGCGAGCGACATCACCCCGCGAGGGTTTTTGGGCGAGAAGCTCGGCAAAGAAAGCGTCTTTACGAGAGGATATTGTAGGCCCATACACTGAAGTAATCTTGAAGTTCACCACCGAGTCTGTACTGTGCAGCATAGCTGATAAACAGTAGGTTGTGGTTGTAATATTGGACACATCAACCATCTTGCCATACCACAGCAGAACAATCCCTCCTTCAAGTTTCGTCTCCTCCAGACAGACGATATGACAGGAGGATGCCGCGATGGTTTCTTTGACAGTAGTACCACGATCTGAATAATTTATGCCCGGCCCTGACATTCCAGCTTAGGAACCTTTGTTGTTCGACCATATGGAAACACACAGGGCCCTCGTACATGGCAAGCTGCCAGCGGTGATGCATCCAGCCAACACTTTGGCCGTGAAGAAACCAATAATAACAACACCAAAATAACAGCTACTACTATTACAGCACCCTGGAGCATGAACATGTTGTGCTAACATGGGACGCCTTGGGACCCAGCGCCACTAGAAGCACATCAGACGGCCACAACCGCAGGGCTGCGAGCAAGGTTTTGGATTCCGAATGGAACATTTTTCTCAAGGGACGACGGTAAACTCGGTTTCCATGGTAATCACGAAATACCAAAAAAAATGAGCGAAATTTAAGATCAAACTTTGAATTCTCAAATTTTTAAGACAAAAATACATAAGTTTTGAACACGAAAGTAATAGCTGCACTAGTACCAACGAAAAAAATAGCGCGCTATAACCGCGTTATAGCGCCGTTATAGCGTATTCGGAAAGAAAACGCTATATTTTAGCAAATTCGGCCGCTACGGCGCTATTCACGTAATTAACGCGCTACAGGCCGCTATAACGTTGTAGCGTGTAGCGTTATAGCGTTCAAAGTAGATGTAGGCCAACGCAGGTTTATTTGGTGGTTACTGCATGGTAGATGTAGGCTCGGTGCTCAATGTTCAGAGTTTATATGTTGAATAGATTGACTAAAGTTTGAGATTCAGTTTAAAATTTATGCTTCCTATCTATGGCTAGATTATGTCTCTCTATGATGTTGTCTGAAGTTACTGAAATACTTTATTTCTGGATATATTTGGCATTTTTTTGCAAACGCTATTCTGAAATATAGCACGCTATTAGCGCGTTATAATTTGTGTAGCATTTAAAGAAGGGCCACGCTATATTTTTTAGCACGCTATTTTTTTCGTTGACTAGTACTAGCTCAGCGGTAACACGTCTGCTCCACTGCCACGCAATTGCAGGTTGCGAGTTCGACCCTTGCACCCTCGTTTTTTAAGAAATTACAGCATATTCCTCGAAAAGAAAAATTACAGCAGACAGTGAGGCGTGCATTCTTCGAAAATCAAAAAGGAAAAAGTGCGGCTGGATGTCCTGGAACACATGGCTTGCCGTTGCTGGTTGAAGATCCTTACCACTATGACGCAAGTAAGCATGTGTTTCATTTAGAGATATACCTTATTTAACTATACGTTAGCAGTTTAAATTCAAAAAATTCAAAAAGCTCCAAATTTTCTGCTCGGTATACATAATTATCGTGGGGGAGCGGGAAATGCGGTTACCTGGCGCCAGAATTTACCGCCCGGTAACCAAAACCATGGCTGCGACACAGCTCCATCATTCGCAAACTCATGATCCAAAGCATGTTCACCTCCGTGGTCGACGAGCTCATTTTCGACAGCCGTGGCCAGCAGCTGCTCCTTGAAACGCTCGGTGAAGGTGTCCAGCGCCGCAGCGGTGACATCCTTGCCATCCTGGATGGTGCTGAGGCCGCAGCAGATAAGCAGCTCGGCCGATTTTGCTACAGACGCGGCTTTTGCCCGGCCACCAGCTCGGGTGCGCACAGAGGTGCTACGCCAAATTTGGCTTATGAAGACATGCATTGTATACCCCGCCGGCTGGCATCACCGCATCAGCTTGACTGGTGCATCCAGGTCGGCCATGGTAAGCAAGCGGCCAGCTTGGTAAGCTACCTACAAGTCGGCCATGGTTAGCATGGGACCCAAGCTAGTGTTGCCCGGTCGAAGCTGGCCGCCGATTGATGCGCTATGCTCATGAGGGAGACAAACAACAAGAAATTATCGGCCAGGACCGAAAATTTAGTTATTCACAGGCGACGGACCAGAAGTAGATTACTGCAAGCATTTACAGACAAAGATTCAGATGAGTGTAGCGACTTAACTAACAAAGTAACAATCCATGCATGCATGGAGAATTGGAGATATCTGAAGATCGAGCAAGTACAGTGTCAAGCCCAAATCAAGAGCCAGCCAGCATAAGTATTTAACCTAGCTGGTAATTAAGTGATAGCAGAAACACAAGACAAGAAATGAAACTAATGGAACAGAGGAACTAGGTACTGCATGGATGGATCGATCATAGCTTCAGGGACAGGTCAATAGCCTCTTCCGCGAGCTCTTGGTTGCCTCTTCTTGTCCCGGAGGAGGCTGCTCCCGAACCAGTACCCGTGCCCTGCTGGCGATGTCGACGAGGGTGGATCCTCCCTCCTGCTCCCCACGCGTGGGCGCCGTAGCGCGGCGGAGCGCTGTGGTCATCGACGGCGGCCTTACCAAGCTCTTCCACCGCCGTGGCCTCCCTGGCCAGGTCGCGCTGCAGCTTGTGCCCGTTCTGGTGGCCGCCGAGCGCCTGCCAGGTCCTGAACTTGCGGGGGCAATAGCAACAGGAGAACACCCGCTGGAACTTCGGTGGCGAGTACTGGCGCAGAGACAAGCTCAGATCGAGCCCGTCGCCCGTCTCCATGCCCATGTCACAAATCAGCCTGGGAGTGGATATGGAGTACGTACACAGTGTGGCAAGGCAATCAATCACGCATGCGGTGTTTTATATGATGCGCTTCAGGGAGAGCGTTTTGGAAAAAAAAATACATTTAGAAGTAAAAAAATCACTTCTTAACTATAAATGCATATCCACGTTGGAGAGCAATTTTGACTGGCATTTGGTTGGGTGCATTGGCTGGCTGATGCAACTACACGGTGGTGCTTGTTTGCATACACTGGATATGATTAACAGTTACCAGCTACACATAAGACATAAAACACGGAGTTACACTAGAGTGCCTCCGTGTCTGCAGTGGACGATGGCCGAGGCGCCGCGGCCGACACGACCAACATGGAGTCGCGAGCGAGCGATTCCGTTGGCAGCGCGGTGAACCAATTGCTAGTGTCATCGCCATTGCGGAAGTCTGTGCGGAGGGACTAATAGGAGAGTGCTGAGGCAGAGGATGGGGGAGCAGAAATGCAGTGCACGCGCCATGGCTGCGTCAGTGTAGCACGACGCGGATGAGGAGGCCGAGAGGAACAACGCCAGCGGTGGTGCCAGTGTAGCAGGACGCGAGAGAGGAGACCGAGAAGAACGGCGCTAGCAATGGCGTCAGTGTAGCATGATGCACGAAAGAAGGCGAAAGGAACAAAGGGATGATGAAGATTAAGGACTATCACTAAACATAGTACACATAAGCATATATACAGTCCACGAGAAAGAGGTAGATCTACTTGTCTACAATCGTCCAAATAGAAAATATGCAACATAAAAGTCGTGTGAAAACTGCGAGACGAAGGTATTGGTAAAAAAAATATCAAACGATCGACCGTGCGTGATGAATTTGACAAAATTCGTTCAAAAAAGCTCCAAACATCAACACGAAGTTGAACATTTACGGCCGACGAAACTACGAGCCAATCACCTAAATGAAATCATAACATTGATGTGCATCTTTTTTGCGTAGAGTTTATCTCAAATCAACATACCGTTGTATAGATATTACGAAACAAAGGAAAAGAGACTAATGAAGGTAAAAGAACAAATCACATACAAAGGTAAAAGAACAAATCACGTACATCATGTATACTCTCTCGCATCCGCTCAGATCTTCTTGTGCAAGTGGACCCACCACGCAAGTTCGATGTGCATCGACTCAACCTGCCTTGCTAGAAACTATTGATTTCTGTGCCATCGGGCCAAAGAGTCAATACAGGCAACCAAATAACCCAGTTTCTTTCCGCGCGGGCCTGATTGGCCAGTAACGCGTCAGTAATGTTTCATCCAATAATACCGTTATTTGCTATTTATACAAAAATTTGGCACATATAAACATATATATTCATGAAATGTATACATTTTTTTTCCATTTTTTTGAAATGTAGAAAATGTGTTTGAAGATGTGCCTTCTTTCATTTTCTGCACGGACACGGGGGCCGCTGTTGTTTCAACCCATCACGCTCACTGCACATGCTCTGTGACGCTCCACTGCCATGGACCGCGTGCTCTTCATGGTCCTAACCACTTTCTGTCACGTCAGAGGCTGCATGCTTGCCGTAGTGCCCTCATGTTCGACGGCCACCCTACACATCTATTATTGCAGCATTATTACTGATGTAGAGACAAGCGATTCCGGTAGCCGCTTGAGATCGATCATTCAACGCCGATTTTGGTACAAGTATATAAACGCATGGTTGTCGTGTGCCTTGGACGCATCTCGCGAATCGAGTGCGGACAGGCGGGCGGGCTGTTCGGCTTTACTACTCAGCGGGCGCCGCGCTGATTTGAGGGGGTGTGCATTGATTTGACAATATGGTTTGAGTGCGTGAGATGGGCGTTCCAGCGTGGTCTGCCAACTCGCCGCGTTCTGGGTGGTGGGGGGTAGGTTTCTGATACGGTCCTGGGTTGAAATCTCTCGATCTATCACTCGATTACCAAGTCAAGTCAAGAGGACAAATTGATAGCTAGGGTTGAATCAGCAAGAATGGGCCAAAACTAAAAGGGGAGGGAATGTCACCGGAACTACTGTGGCGGACCCCAAGGCCGACTCCAATACAGCCTAGACCAGGCCCAGGCGGGAGAAGAGACCCAGCTCGCGTTTCGCTGGACCGACCTGGAGCAAGTGAACCCATATATGTATTAGGAATGGGAAGACTTATGTGAGATCTCATATTAGGTGAGATCAATGTGATCGAATTATTTTAAAAAAATCTACACGTTCAAACATTCTTAATAAAATTGTAGACACATATCAACCATTGATGTTCAACCTCAAAAAGTTTCAGCTCCTAATTCAACCTAGATTAATAGAAACAAAAAAGACAAAACTGACGTGAATAGTGTTTCACCCAAAGCTGCCACTATTCACATCTAAATTTGTCTTTTTTGAATCTCCAAATATACTTCGAGTTTTGAGCTGAATTTTTTTTGCAGTTGTAGACATACCTCACATGAATGTTGTCAAATAATTTCAGATTTTTCTGAAATGTCTAAATATGAATTTTTAGGGTTGATCTCATGATCTCACCTAATGTGAGATCTCATACAAGTCTTCCCCGGGAATTAGAGCCAGGGGTGGGAGGAAGGATACATCGTCCAATGGCGCCGCCAGTTCTCTGATCCATCGATACCCTAAAACTCAGCCATTCCTGATACATATATGGGTTCACTTGCTCCAGGTCGGTCCAGCGAAACGCGAGCTGGGCCTCTTCTCCCGCCTGGGCCTGGTCTGGGTTGTATTGGAGTCGGCCTTGGGGTCCGCCATGGTAGTTCCCGTGACATTCCCTCCCCCTTTAGTTTTGGCTTGTCCCCAAGCCAACGACAGAGGGAAACGCGCCTGCAAGGGAATTGCATCTTCCCAGGATGCCAGCGACGGAGGAAAGCCAGACCACTGTAGGAGTACCTGATCGACTTGTAGTGCGCCCCGCTGCACTTTGCGTCATTGAAGAATTGTCATTGGCACCTGGAATTGTAGCAAATCTTCATCCAACGTCGGCAGCTCCGGCATGATCGCTGTTGAAGGGGGGACTGCCGCCCGCAGCTGAGAGACATGAATGACCAGATGGATCCAAGCTTGCTCCGGCAATGCCAGCCTGTACACCACCTCGCCCACTCGTTGGAGTACCTGAAACGGTCCAATGTAACGAAAAGCTAGTTTATGATTAGCTCTTGCCGCCACCGAGGACTGTGCATATGGCTGCAGCTTCAAATACACCCAATCGTGGACTGCAAACGTCATGTCCGAGCGATGCTGATCAGCTTTCTCCTTCATACTTTGCCGGGCTCTGTTGAGATGCTACCGTAACAAGGCCACCATGGCAGCCCTGTCCCGAGTCCACTAGGCTAAATCTGTCACCTCGAACTTGTGGCCATACAACACCCAATCAGCCACATTAGTGATACCGAAGAATCTCGGCTTGTGGCCATACAACACCTCGAACGAAGTCCACTTGAGAGTAGAGTTATACGAGGTATTGTACCAGAATTCTGCCAAGGAAATCCACTCGACCCACTTGTTTGGGCAGTTGTGCACGAAGCATCTGAGGTACAACTCCATACACTGGTTCACACGTTCCGTTGTGCCATCCGTTTGCGGGTGTCGAGCAGAGGAGATGTTCAGTTTGATGTGAGTGAGCTTGCAAAGTTCTTGCCATACCTTGCTGGTGAAGATTCGGTCACGGTCGGAAACCATTGCCTCTGGAGGTCCGTGCAATTTGAAGACATTATCCATAGAGGCTTTAGCTACTTGCAGCGCCGAGAAGGGATGTCGAAGTGGTATGAAATGAGAATAACAGGTGAGCTTGTCCACCACTACCAGGATAGAGTTGAATCCTTTCAAGGTTGGCAGTCCTTCAACGAAATCCAAGGTGACCATCTCCCATGCTTGCTTGGGCACTGGTAAAGGCTGCAGTAAGCCGGGATACTTCACATGCTCCGGTTTTGCTTGTTTACACACTGAACACTCCGAGATGTAGGCCTTCACCGTCCTCTTGAGTTGCGGCCATGCAAAGTGCTGTTTGACACAACTGCAAGTTGCTTCGATCCCCGAATGCCCTCCCAAAGCACCAGAGTGGAGCTCCTACAATATTCTCTGCTGGACTGCTATGTTGTTACTTATCCACACACGCCCTTTATAGCGAATAAGGCCATCCTGCACTTTAAAGGGGTCAACCAGAGGTGCTCCTGCCCCCGTAGATGATAACATGTTTGTGCATTTAAAGTCCTGGGCATAACCTTGCTTCACCTCATCTAGCCACCGCGGCACACAGACTGAGATGGCGCACGCAACCACGTCCGGGTGGCGTGACAGTGCATCCGCTGCCTGGTTCAGTGCCCCCTTTCGGTACTCGATTCGGTAGTGCAGCCCAAGTAGCTTTGTCATTTCCTTCTACTGCCATGGAGTGGTCAGTCGCTGCTCATCCAAATATGCAAGATTGCGGTGGTCCGTTCGGATGATAAACTCATTGGTCAACAGATATGATCGCCATCACTCAACTGCCATGAGCACTGCCAAACTTTCTTTTTCATAAGTGGAGAGAGATCGCAGTTTTGGCCCCAAGGATTTGCTTAAGAATGCAATTGGGTGGTGATCCTGCATTAGAACTGCACCAATTCCACGGTCCGAGGCATCAGTTTCGACCACAAAGGGTTTCGAAAAGTTGGGCAATGCAAGGACCGGTGCAGTGGTCAGTGCCATTTTCAGCGCTTGGAAAGACTCTTCATGTTGTGGTGTCCATTGAAAGACCACCCCTTTCTTAAGCAACTCCGTCAGAGGTCGACTAATAATGCCAAAGTGCCTCACAAACTTTCGGTAATATCCTGCCAAGCCATGGAATTGGCGCACCTCTTTGGCTGATTGCGGGCTTGGCCAGTCTCGCACCTTATCGATGTTAGCCGGATCAGTTCTCACACCTTCTTCACTGATGACATGCCCCAGGTACCACAGTTGATTGCAGGCAAACACACACTTGCTTCTCTTAACCTTCATTTGATTCTCTTTCAGAATCTGGAACACTGATCGTATCAACTAAATGTGATCTTCCAATGTGATGTTGTACATTAGAATGTCATCAATAAAGACTAGAACCCCTTTTTGCAAATGTGGCTTCAGCATGACGTTCATTCCCCCTTGGAAAGTTGCTGGCCCTCCTGTTACTCCAGACGGCATCACCTTAAACTCAAAGTGACTGTGATGTGTTTGAAAAGCCGTTTTTGCTTCATCCGAAGGTCTCATGCGGATCGGATGATATCCCGAGCACAAATCCAGACTTGTGAACCATTTGGCTCCTTGTAATTCATCCAAAACCTCATCAATAACTGGCAGGGGGTACCTATTTTTGATAGTGATAGCATTGAGATGGCGGAAATCGATACATAAGCGCCACTCCCCATCTTTTTTCTGCACCAACAGCACAGGGGATGCGAAGGGACTGCGGCTGACTTGAATGATCCCCTTCTTTAACATGTCGGCCACATGTGCTTCGATCTCATCTTTCTATGCTGGGTTGTGCCGATAGGGTCTGATGTTGACCGGTGTCGCTCGAGGTAACAAATCAATTGTATGATCGAAGGACCGCTGTGGTGGCAATCCGCGAGGCTCTTCAAACAGTTTTGCAAATTCCTCCAATAAAGTTGTCGCTGCTTTGGGAATTAAGGCAGCCTCAGCATCAGTTTTAACTGAACACAAATGCAGCACTCGCATACTGATTTCTAAGCGTGCAGAAGCTGTAACTCAATGGTTGAGATCGGTGGACATTCCTGAACCGAGGCTGAAACTCCGTGTAACTGAACAAACTGTCCTTGATGTTTGAAAACCATGTACTTGCTGCCCCAGTTGACAGTCATGAGCCCTCGACACTCCAGCTAGTCCATTCCCAAAATCACATCATAGCTACCAAGCGGAAACAGTTTCAGAGTTGATCGAAATTGATATCCTTGAATTTGGTACTTGCAGTCCGGTAGCTCAGTGTCACAAGTGGTCACAGCACCATCAGCCACCTTTACTCTCAGTTTCTTGGCCATAGGCTGCACTCCAGGCCAATTGTTTGCAATCTCTGAGTTGATGAAGCTATGAGAAGAACCCGAATCAACCAGCATCAGTAAGGTCTTGCCATTCATCTTGCCCAGCATTCTGAAGGCTTTAGGTGCTTCTGTTCCTGCAATGGCAGCCGCGGACAGGAGGCAAAGATCATCTTCAGATGTCCCCTGAGACCCGGGTGATTTTGGCGTTGTTGGTGGTGTCAGCAGACCCACCAGTTCCTCCACGACATGCAAAGGAACCATAGCTATGCACGCATGACCTGGCCCCCAGCGTTCACCGCAAGTGAAGCAGAGCCCGCGCGCCTTGTGATAAGCCCGCAGTGTTCGGAGCTTCTCGTCCACTGAGGAGCTAGCGATGGGAATACTCGTCGAGTCAGGACTGCGTCTTCCATCGGTCGGAGGTGTCCCTAGCGAGAGAGTTGCACCTTTTAAAGTGCTCGGGATCGAGGGCACCACCATTGGCAGAGGGGGTTGTGCTGAAAAGCGCCTAGTGCGAGCACTCATAGTCGATCCCCGAGCTGCTGCCACTGATTCATTCTCTTGTCGCGTCAGCTCCACCACCTCTTCCTGTAATTTAGCAAGCGCTACAACAATATCCAAATCTTGCGGACGATGAAGCATAACAACAATTTTAATATCATGTTGCAACCCTTCCAAAAAATGAGTGGTGAAAAACAACGGATCCCACGACCCATGGTGAGTGAGTAAACTATGCATCACCACATAAAACTGCTCTGCATATTCTAACACCGTCCCATGCTGCTTAAGCCGAGAAAATTTTCGAAGGAGTTGTTGAAACTCAGACCTACCAAATTTGTCTAATACAGAAGCAACGAATAGATCCCAACTAGTGAATTTAACATGAGCCTGAGACCACTCTAACCACAACGCTGCCGCTCCAGTGAAATTGACAACTAATGTATCTACCCAAACCGAGGGATTCACTGCCCCAATCCTGAAACATGTTTCACAACGAATTTTCCACCTCGTGGGATTATCCCCATTAAACTCCGGACATTCGAACCTAGTAGTGCCCAATCTACCACCAGAGAACCCACTGGTGTTGCCCTGTTCATATGGATTTGGGATAGGAATGGTGGGGAATTGTGTCCGGAAAGTACCATTGACCGGGACCGGCGCTTGGAGGATTGATCCCCCAAGCGGCAGGGCCCGAATTGGTGTTGCAGAGCGGCAGCCAAACTGTCTGTGGTCGTCACCACCTGTGCCGAAGTCGGGCAACGGCGCGTCCGCCGTTGTCGAGGATGATGGACCTAGCGCCTTTCCCGATGCATTCGCACCGAGCGCGATCTTGGCGAGCTGTGCGCGAATGTCCCCGGGATCGTCTAGGAGACGCCCGACGGCCGCGTCCACCCCGGGACGCCAGGCCGACAGGTCGTTGACCACCGGCTCGAGAGATTGCAGCAGCTGCTCCATCTGAGACACCGCTGGCTCAATCTTGTCGAGGGAGCGCTGGATCCCAAGCTGTGCCTGCGCTATGCTGCTCCTCTCATTGGAAGCCTCCTCCATATGCTTCTGGAAGTCGAGATCCGCCATGATCTACTTGAGGCTGCGAGTCTTCTTCTTCTCCATATCGACTGCGGTGGAAGGAGAAATTTTGGGTGGGGATTTTAGGCTCTGAATACCAGATGATACGGTCCTGGGTTGAAATCTCTCGATCTATCACTTGATTATCAAGTCCAGAGTACAAATTGGTAGCTAGGGTTGAATCAGCAAGAAGGGGATCGGGAATTAGAGCCAGGGTGGGAGGAAGGATACATCGCCCAACGGCGCCGCCAGTTCTCTGATCCATCGATACCCTAAAACTCACCCACTCATGATACATATATGTGCTCACTTGCTCCAGGTCGGTCCAGCAAAACGCGAGCTGGGCCTCTTCTCCCACCTGGGCCTGGTCTAGGCTGTATTAGAGTCGGCCTTGGGGTCCGCCACGGTAGTTCCCATGACAGTTTCTAAAACAAGAGACTTATCAGATGTCTCTATTAAACCGTTTCAACTCCAATGTCACTGATCATTTTGGTTTTTTGCACTTGCGCATGAGCGTGAATTAAATTGTTGGAGCGTGCATGGCAGCACACCTATCAGCCTCTCTTCAAATGATTTCAAATAAATTTGCATTTTGGAACGGGTCATGCCTATAGGTTGCATTCTCCCTATAAATAGTAGGTAGATGGCAGCTGGGAGTAGTGAAATATTCCACCTAAAAGCATACTCGTGGTCTACCCCGAGGTTTGCATTGCGACTCGAAGGGCGACGCTGCTAATATATCTTGGGTAATGCACGTAAAGGTCATCTCCGACGCTGACCAGGTTATTCGCTTCCTCCCTCTCATCAAAATGGGATGAACCTTCTCATGTAGCTTTCGCTCGCAACTATTCGGACCACCCACTGTCTGAATGTGTTTTGCTATCCAACGTGGTCCGGCCACCGCCGCAATGCCCGTCGACACACCTACAACTGCGTTGCCGTGCCCCTTAATATCCTTGTCACGATCATCGAGGGCTAGCGCCCTCGATGACCAGCGAAGGCCACTGCCCCTGTCGTCATCACTACCCGGGCAGCCGTCGTCGATGATGTTGTGGATGGCCACCACTACACGACGTTGCATTAGATCGGAGTCGGATCTGGTAAAATCCTGTGGCCAGAAGCTTGGTATGTCGATGCGCTCGACGTCCCAAGCCTAGAGAGCCGCGATACCCATGCGGATAAAGACAAATGCCTCGAGTGTGTCTAGGTTCACTAGCGGCCCATCCACGGTCTCTGATGTCATCTTTAGGTCAATGGGTGCCACAGCCAAGTTGCCTCTTCTGCTGCAGCTATGGTCAAGCCTGGTGATACCCATGCCTTTCTCGCCACCGCTGCCCTCGCTCTTCCAGCCGTCGCGGCTAGAGCTGATGGAGGAGACTCCTCCTCTGCCTGGTGGCCCTTGGTAGTGACCGATAAATAGTGCTTTTCGACGATGGCCACCACGTCATCGTCAGATCCGAGTAGGAGTCGGCAGCCCTTTGGGCTCTCTTAGCATGGCTAGGGCCTTCTTTTCCATGAAGTGTCATGTTGCTTTTGTTGGTTTGACTCTTTGTGTGGTTGGAATCTTTTGCCAGCGTTATGGTGAAGATTACGTGGTTTGACGGCTTGCATTCTTAGGGGATCATCCCCGGCCCAAGTACGCTCATTGCTCACAGGTTCCCATTTTTTCAGATAGGCGGCTCTGGCGGCTTTCAGAAACCTTCCTCGGCAACCATTAATCAAATTCGTGCAGGTAAACGAGTGGTTGGTCCAGTCCAAATGTAGTCTCTTGACTAAAGTATTGGTAGTTTTTCGTCTTGCAAAAATCGATACTATGGAGACGATTTATCCAATAAATTTTTCATAAATCCTTCAAAGTGCATGCACACTAACTAACCAAACTAGGCGGCCGCGTCCTGGCCGCACGATCGCGCCAGCGATCGTGCCCGAGTGTGCCAGGTGCCACCTGGTCTGGATTGGCCCCACACCGCGGCCGTGGGCGGTTTGTCCATATTCGGACGTGGGAAGGCCCACATGTAAGCCGTAGAGGAGGGAGGAGAGGGGATCGTGGGCGGCGGTTTCGAAATCTATGCTTGAAATCCCTCGCCCACAGCGGTGCTCTCTCCCCATTCCATCTTCGTCTTTGTCCTCGCCAGCCTCTCCACTGAACGGCCGCGATAGGGGGGGGGTCGCAGCGGAGTCCTCAGGTCGGCGGCGGCTTGCGGGTGGCTCTCCGCGGGGGGGGGGGGGGGGGATCGCTGGTGCTCATTGGCGCGGAGGTATGCTCGCCCATGACTTCTCCATGCTTCTCCTCCCTCTCTCTGTCTCGCGGGGCGCGGATGCGTCGATATGTGAGGGGAATGCTTTCTAGAGTTCGGGAACGGCGCGAACTACCCCCACTTATGCTCGATTTTGGTCATGTCTCCTCTTGATGCGGTTGAGTTTTCTCCTCTCTGGTAGCACTTACCCAACGGTGGTCGGGATCTATGGCACAAGGTGCAGTTGGCCAGGGCACGGGGTAGTCGATAGGTAGCAGGGGATGCACGTCCACGGCGCCTGTTGCGTGATTTTAGGGCGATAGGTAGTGTTGTTCAAGGGGCAGGGGTTTGGGATCTGTTCATGATTCCTAGTCCTTCTCCAAGTTGTATTGTTTGTTGTTAGATGTGCGCAATGTTGTGTGCAATGCATTGGCTGATTTGAAGTTGTTGTACAGAGATTTAGGTAGAGATTTTCTATTAGTTGCATAGAATTATATCCAGTTGGTTGCATTCATATAGTAGTTGGTTGTCCTTATGTTCTGCAGTTGCACCAGTTGTCTTGCCCAGCTGGCTTACTGTTTGTACTAGTTTGGTGTCTACACGATGTTCAGTTGCACAAGTTGCTTGCTCAGTTGGCTGGATCACTTTAGTAGTTGGTTGTCCATATGTTCTACACTTGCATAGTTGTCCTGCTTAGTTGGTCTGCTGTTTTGCACTAGGTTGGTTGTCTATATGTTGTTTATTTGCACAATTTGCCTGCTTAGTTGGCTGCATCCATATACTAGCTGGCTATCCACATGTTCTGCATTTTTGCACTAGTTGTCATGCTTAGGTTGCTTCCTGTTTTGTACTAGGTTGGCTGTTTATATGCTGTTGAGTTGCACAAGTTGCTCCTCTTCCGTGTTCGAGTTGCCCCCGTAGGTGCCCTGCTGGTGCACCTACATGTCCATATATTCTAGTTGGCTATGCACCTTTTTTGTCCTAGTCCTTCTTTTGTTTGTCCCAATTGCACAAGTTATCATACTCAGCTGGTTGCCTTTAGTTAAATATTTTTCTGCCTAGTTATTACTTGCCTTAGTGAAACTAGTTGGCTTATGTGTTGTCCAGTTGCACAAGGTTGACTGCCCAGTTGGCTGCATCACTGTAGTAGTTGGTTGTCCACATGTTCTACAGTTTTTGCACTAGGTGTCCTGCTTATGCGTAGAGGTCTGCAGATCAAAGCAACCTTTTATGTTTTCTCTAGTTTGTTTGCACATCTTCTAACTATGTTTTCTTTTCTTGTATTTCCCCTACAGGCTAAAAATGGTTATAATAGGAGGAGATGCGGGTGGCAATGAAGAAGATGTATTTTTTTCATTTTTTCTGTGTCTTTGAGTTGTTTTCAACTTATACATGTATGCTTATGTCCTTTTTTCATGTTTTTTTGGTTGCTTAATTAGGGTTCTGGAAGTCAGTCCCTTCGCAGGAACTCGAAGCATGCTACTAATCGCCGGCCACGCTCGGCGCATAGTGTTCAGCAGGGAGAGGAAGTTGAGGTAAGTGGCATGCTGATGGCACAAGCACCTTATTTTGGTTTTCTTTGGGTCATATAATAATTTTTTGTTTTTTTCATGCCCATGTTTTTTATTTTCTTAGGATGTTGATCAGTTTCGGGTTGTAAAGCGGACTAGACGTGCAGCAGTTGCAAGGGGAGCTGAATCATCTACTAGGGTAAGTAAATCCTTGAATATGAGTGTTTCTCGATTTTTAGACGCTGATGAAATTATGCAGTCGTTCGCACCACTATTTTGTTATAGTTGCTCAATAACCATCTTGTAGTTGACATCACTGGTCATCTTGATCTAAATATAGTTTTCGCAGAAGTTGACATGAGTTGGCATCTTCTAGTTGACATCACTGGTCACCATTTGTCCAGGCAGCAGTTGCTGGAGGAGCTGCCTCATCTTCCGCAGCAGATGCTGAGGTATGTGGGTTTTTGTGTGTTTATGAGCTGTTGAACAGTTTCTTGCAAACCTTTTTTCTTAGTTGCTGTTATCTTCTTGCAATATCATGCTTATCATTGCACATCCCCTAGAACTTTTTGTAGTTGTCAGGTCTAGTATATTTTCTTAGTTTTTTTGCAGGTTGCACACTGGTAGTCTTCAATTGTCATCATGAGCTTTCATAGTTGCACAAAAACATCATATTAGTTGCATGATCCATTTTATGTTTATATAGTTTTTGCAATACTGACCCAAATGATCATTGCTAGTTTTTTCTTAGTATAGTTTTTTTGTCTTGTGTTTAATGTTTTTATTTTCTCATCAATAGGCCAGCGGTGAGGGAGTTGAGGTGGGTGCAGGGGAAGATGTGGAGCGACCATCACAAGCGGGTAGGATAAGGGCATCACCAGGGCGGTTTGCAAAGTTCAACAGATCGCTATCCCCACCGCAGAAGTCTGAGCTAGTTTCAAGGTTGTTAGGGGGCCTCTTGAACTTTTCAGAGACACTTCCAGCGGACCTCACTAAATTCATGGTGCAGTCCTACCAGCCAAAGAGCTCTGAAATGGTGTTCCCATGCAGGGGAAGGATCCGTGTCGATGCCGACAGTGTTCACTGGGTATTTGATCTCCCAAACATGGGTCAAAAAGACAGATATGTAGTAGACAAGGATGCAACTAGGAGATTCAAAGAGGCTTTTAGCATAACTGGAAATTCTCATCCCCAGATCAGTACATGGTGCAAGATGATTAAGGATATGGCGGGAAGAACGGATGACACATTCTTTATGGCCTGGCTTGCGGTTGCATTCAGCACTTTTCTAGCACCAACCACAGCCCTGAAGCTGAGCCCAAAGTGCTACGGACTTGTGCTAGACCATGAAATGCTCAAGAACACAAACATCTGCCTCTTTGTAGCAGAACACATAAATGAAGCTTTCCGGAACATGGACCAGAACAAGCAAGTTGTTTGCTGTTGCTTGTATCACTTGATGGTGAGTGAAAACTAGCACTTCCATGTGTTTTTCTTGTTTGTGCAGTTATAGTTTCTGAAGTACTCCTCATAATAACTGAAGTTGGGTTTGCTTTTTTGGTTCTATGGCAGATCCTATATCTTGATGCGCTTGTTCATGATATCCCAATAAGCAACTGCGCAATACGTGCGAATGCATGGGATAGTAGCCTAATTGCCAAGGTGATCAAGAAGGACTCAATCTCTCCTGGTGTGTTCGGCAAATTACAAGTGAGTTCTCTTTTTTTACAACAGTGGATCTTTTTATGTTCTATTCATTTCTGCTCAGTTTTAATTCCTTGGTAGCTGCACATACGCTTTTGAGATCAGCTTTCGACACTTTTTGGTAGTTGCACAAAAATTGTGATCATTTGGCACAATAATGCATGTAGTTACACAGCTTGTAGCTTTAGTTTGGCATCTGGACACATGTTCATTTTTAAATGGCACATCATCTATTTCAAGTTACACAGTTTTACTTATCTTGCTGCACAGATGTGTGACATCAGTTGGCAGAAACATTTTTAGGTGTCCTGTGGGTTGCACAGTTTTTTTGGTTTGTGCAGTTGCATATATGTAGAATCCAGTCAGCCCAGCATTTTGTTGTAGTTGCACAGGTTATAACAATTGGTTTTCGTTCAACACAAAATCTGCTTGATGACCATGTTCTTTTCTTTTTCTCTTTTTCACATCAGCCTAAAGAGGAGTATAGGGGCACGGAGCAGACACCACTGTTTGGTGGTCTTTTGCAAGCTGAAGCTTTTGTGGCATCCAAGTTGCCACTAACCTACAATCCACAGGTAAGTCTTTGCATAAAGGAGTTTGGATCAGTTGCCAACAATTTATTTTTAAAAATGTTTTCTAATTGAATTAGTACTGAATCTGTTTTTGTGCTGATGCAGAAAAAGGGAAGGATTGCCAAAGTGGTTAATGACCTGTGCAAGGTAGTAACTGAACAGGTTGGTGAAGGAAATATGCCCTAGAGGCAATAATAAAGTTATTTCTTCATTTCCTTATATCATGATAAATGTTTAGTATTCATGCTATAATTGTATTAACCAAAAACTTGATACATATGTGAATACATAGATAAAACAAAGTGTCCCTAGTATGCCTCTACTAGACTAGCTCGTTAATCAAAGATGGTTAAGTTTCCTGACCATAGACATGTGTTGTCATTTGATGAACGGGCTCACATAATTAGGAGAATTATGTGATGGACAAGACCCATCCGTTAGCTTAGCATAAATGATCGTTAAGTTTTATTGCTATTGCTTTCTTCATGACTTATACATGTTCCTATGACTATGAGATTATGCAACTCCCGAATACCAAAGGAACACTTAGTGTGCTATCAAACGTCACAATGTAACTGGGTGATTATAAAGATGCTCTACAGGTGTCTCTGATGCTGTTTGTTGAGTTGGCATAGATCGAAATTAGGATTTGTCAATCCGATTGTCGGAGAGGTATCTCTGGGCCGTCTCGGTAATGCACATCACTATAAGCCTTGCAAGCATTGTGACTAATGAGTTAGTTACGGGATGATGCATTATGGAACGAGTAAAGAGACTTGCCGGTAACGAGATTGAACTAGGTATTGAGATACCAACGATCGAATCTCGGGCAAGTAACATACTGATGACAAAGGGAAAAACGTATGTTGTTATGCGGTTTGACCGATAGAGATCTTCGTAGAATATGTGGGAGCCAATATGAGCATCCAGGTTCCGCTATTGGTTATTGACCGGAGATGAGTCTCGGTCATGTCTACATAGTTCTCGAACCCGTAGGGTCCGCACGCTTAACGTTCGATGATGATCGATATTATGAGTTTATGTGTTTTGATGTACCGAAGGTAGTTCGGAGTCCCGGATGTGATCACGGACATGACGAGGAGTATCGAAATGGTCGAGACATAAAGAAAGATATATTGGACGATGTTATTCGGACACCAGATCAGTTCCGGGAGTCACCGGATAAATATCAGAGTGCCGGAAGGGTTATCGGAACCATCGGAGAAGTAATGGGCCTTATTGGGCCTAGGGGGAGTGAGAGGGGCTGCCAAGGGCTGACCGCCCCCCCTAATGGGCCTAGTCCGAATTGGACTAGGGGGAGGGGCGGCGCCCTGCTACCTCTTGAGCACTGCGTTGGTTTTCCCTTAAAGAGGAAAGGGTGATGCAGCAAAGTAGCGTAAGTATTTCCCTCAGTCTTTGAGAACCAAGGTATCAATCCAGTAGGAGACTACACGCAAGTCGCCTCGTACCTACACAAACAAATAAGAACCTTGCAACCAACGCGATAAAGGGGTTGTCAATCCCTTCACGACCACTTGCAAAAGTGAGATCTGATAGAGATATTAAGATAAATATGTTTGGTATTTTTTATGATATAGATTGAAAGTAAAGATTGCAAAGTAAAATAGATTGGACATTTATATGATGGAAAATAGACCCGGGGGGCATAGGTTTCACTAGTGGCTTCTCTCAAGATAGAATAAGTATTACGGTGGGTGAACAAATTACTGTCGAGCAATTGATAGAAAAGTGCATAATTATGAGAATATCTAGGCATGATCATGTATATAGGCATCACGTCCGTGATAAGTAGACCGAAACAATTCTGCATCTACTACTATTACTCCACACATCAACCGCTATCTAGCATGCATCTAGAGTATTAAGTTCATAAGAACAGAGTAACACATTAGGCAAGATGACATGATGTAGAGGGATAAACTCAAGCAATATGATATAAACCCCATCTTTTTATCCTCGATGGCAACAATACAATGCGTGCCTTGCTGCCCCTGCTGTCACTGGGAAAGGACACTGCAAGATTGAACCCAAAGCTAAGCACTTCTCCCATTGCAAGAAAGATCAATCTAGTAGGCCAAACCAAACTGATAATTCGAAGAGACTTGCAAAGATAACAAATCATACATAAAAGAATTCAGATGAGATTCAAATATTGTTCATAGATAATCTTGATCATAAACCCAGAATTCATCGGATCTTGACAAACACACCGCAAAAAGAATTACATCGAATAGATCCCAAGAAGATTGAGGAGAACTTTGTATTGAGATCCAAAGAGAGAGAGGAAGCCATCTAGCTAATAACTATGGACCCGAAGGTTTGTGGTCAACTACTCACACATCATCGGAGAGGCTATGGTGTTGATGTAGAAGCCCTCCGTGACCGATCCCCCTCCGGCGGAGCACCGGAAAAGGCCCCAAGATGGGATCTCACGGGTACAGAAGGTTGCGGCGGTGGAAATAGGGTTTCGTGGTGCTCTCGGATGTTTTTGGGGTATATGAGTATATATATAGGCAAAAGAAGTCGGTCAGGGGAGCCACGAGGGGCCCACGAGGGTGGGGGCGCCCCCCCCCCCCCCCCCGGGCGCGTCCTCCTGCCTCGTAGCCTCCTCGTTTCTTTCCTGACGTCCCCTCCAAGTCTCCTGGATTGCGTTTGTTCCAAAAATCACTCTTCCGACGGTTTCATTCCGTTTGGATTCCGTTTGATATTCCTTTTCTGCGAAACACTGAAATAGGAAAAAAACAGCAATTTGCACTCGGCCTTTGGTTAGTAGGTTAGTCCCAAAAATAATATAAAAGTGTATAATAAATCTCATTAAACATCCAAAACAGATAATATAATAGCATGGAACAATCAAAAATTATAGATACGTTGGAGACGTATCAAGCATCCCCAAGCTTAATTCCTGCTCGTCCTCGAGTAGGTAAATGATAAAAACAGAATTTTTGATGTGGAATGCTACCTAGCATAATTTTCTATGTAATTCTTTTTGTTGTGACATGAATGTTCAGATCCTAAAGATTCAAGATAAAAGTTTAATGTTGACATAAAAATAATAATACTTCAAGCATACTAACTAAGCAATTATGTCTTCTCAAAATAACATGGCCAAAGAAAGTTCATCCCTACAAAATCATATAGTTTGGTCATGCTCCATTTTCGTCACACAAGAATGCTCTCATCATGCACAACCCCGATGCCAAGCCAAGCAATTGTTTCGTACTTTAGTAATCTCAAACTTTTTTCAACTTTCACGCAATACATGAGCGTGAGCCATGGATATAGCATTATGGGTGGAATAGAATATAATGATGGGGGTTATGTGGAGAAGACAAAAAAGGAGAAAGTTTCACATTGACGAGGCTAATCAACGGGCTAGGGAGATGCCCATCAATTGATGTCAATGCAAGGAGTAGGGATTGCCATGCAACGGATGCACTAGAGCTATAAATGTATGAAAGCTCAACAAAAGAAACTAAGTGGGTGTGCATCCAACTTGCTTGCTCACGAAGACCTAGGGCATTTGAGGAAGCCCATTGTTGGAATATACAAGCCAAGTTCTATAATAAAAAATTTCCACTAGTATATGAAAGTGACAAAACAAGAGACTCTCTATCATAAAGATGATGGTGCTACTTTGAAGCACAAGTGTGGAAAAAAGGATAGTAGCATTGTCCCTTTTTATTTCTTTTCTCTTTTTTTGGGCCTTTCTTTTTTTCTTTGGCCTTTCTTCTTTTTATTTGGGACAATGCTCTATTAATGATGATCATCACACTTCTATTTATTTACAACTCAATGATTACAACTCGATACTTAGAACAAAATATGACTCTATATGAATGCCTCCGGCGGTGTACCGGGATGGGCAATGAATCAAGAGTGACATGTATGATAAATTATGCATGGTGGCTTTGCCACAAATACGATGTCAACTACATGATCATGCAAGGCAATATGACAATGATGAAGCGTGTCATAATAAATGAAACGGTGGAAAGTTGCATGGCAATATATCTCGGAATGGCTATGGAAATGCCATAATAGGTAGGTATGGTGGCTGTTTTGAGGAAGATATAAGGAGGTTTATGTGTGATAGAGCGTATCATATCACGGGGTTTGGATGCACCGGCGAAGTTTGCACCAACTCTCAAGGTGAGAAAGGGCAATGCACGGTACCGAAGAGGCTAGCAATGATGGAAAGGTGAGAGTGCGTATAATCCATGGACTCAACATTAGTCATAAAGAACTCACATACTTATTGCAAAAATCTACAAGTCATCAAAAACCAAGCATTACGCGCATGCTCCTAGGGGGATAGATTGGTAGGAAAAGACCATCGCTCGTCCCCGACCGCCACTCATAAGGATGACAATCAAAGAACACCTCATGTTTCAAATTTGTTACACAACGGTTACCATACGTGCATGCTACGGGACTTGCAAACTTCAACACAAGTATTTCTCAAATTCACAACTACTCAACTAGCACGACTCTAATATTACCATCTTCATATCTCAAAACAATCATCAAGTATCAAACTTCTCATAGTATTCAATGCACTTTTTATGAAAGTTTTATTATACCAATCTTGGATGCCTATCATATTAGGACTAATTTTATAGCCAAAGCAAATTACCATGCTGTTCTAAAGGACTCTCAAAATAATATAAGTGAAGCATGAGAGATCAATAATTTCTATAAAATAAAACCACCACCGTGCTCTAAAAGATATAAGTGAAGCACTAGAGCAAAATTATCTAGCTCAAAAGATATAAGTGAAGCACATAGAGTATTCTAATAAATTCCGATTCATGTGTGTCTCTCCCAAAAGGTGTGTAC
Source organism: Triticum aestivum (assembly GCF_018294505.1). Lineage (NCBI taxonomy): Eukaryota > Viridiplantae > Streptophyta > Magnoliopsida > Poales > Poaceae > Triticum > Triticum aestivum. The sequence goes on from NC_057805.1 coordinate 497,402,954, forward strand.
AGCAAGGATGATTGTGGTAAACTAAAAAGCAAAGACTCAAATCATACAAGACGCTCCAAGCAAAACACATATCATGTGGTGAATAAAAATATAGCATCAAGTAAAGTTACCGATGGACGAAGACGAAAGAGGGGATGCCTTCCGGGGCATCCCCAAGCTTAGGCTTTTATTTGTCCTTGAATTTTACATTGGGGTGCCTTGGTCATCCCCAAGCTTACGCTCTTGCCACTCCTTATAACATAATCCATCAAATCTTTACCCAAAACTTGAAAACTTCACAACACAAAACTCAACAGAAAATCTCATGAGCTCCGTTAGCGAAAGAAAACAAACCACCACTTCAAGTTACTGTAATTAACTCATTCTTTATTTATATTGGTGTTAAACCTACTGTATTACAACTTCTCTATGGTTCATACCCCCCGATACTAGCCATAGATTCATCAAAATAAGCAAACAGCACACAAAAACAGAATCTGTCAAAAACAGAACAGTCTGTAGTAATCTGTATCAAAAGTATACTTCTGGAACTCCAAAAATTCTGAAATAAATTAGTGGACATGAGGAATTTATCTATTAATCATATGCAAAAATAATCAACCTAAAATCACTCTCCAGTAAAAAATGGCAGCTATTCTCGTGAGCCCTAAAGTTTCTGTTTTTTACAGCAAGATCATAAAGACTTCACCCAAGTCTTCCAAAGGTTCTACTTGGCACAAACACTAATTTAAAGCATAAAACCACATCTAAACAGAGGCTAGATGAATTATTTATTACTAAAAAGAAGCAAAAATCAAGAAACAACCTCCCAACAAGCGCTATCATTTAACGCGCCTAGCTAGGCATAAAGGCAAGGATAGATCTAGGTATTATCATCTTTGGTATGCAATCCGTAAGTGGCTCTCATAATAGATTCATAAGGTAATTTAATTTTCTTTCTAGGAAAGTGTTTCATGCCTTTCCTTAACGGAAATTGTAATCTAATATTTCCTTCTTCCATATCAATAATTGCACCAATCATTCTAAGGAAAGGTCTACCAAGAATAATAGGACATGTAGGATTGCAATCTATGTCAAGAACAATGAAATCTACGGGCACATAATTCCTATTTGCAACAATAAGAACATCATTAATCCTTCCCATAGGTTTCCTAATGGTGGAATCCGCAAGATGCAAGTTTAAAGAACAATCATCAAATTCACGGAAACCTAACACATCACACAAAGTTTTCGGAATCGTGGAAACACTAGCACCCAAATCACATAAAGCATAGCATTCATGATCTTTAATCTTAATTTTAATAGTAGGTTCCCACTCATCATAAAGTTTTCTAGTGATAGAAACTTCTAATTCAAGCTTTTCTTCATAAGATTGCATTAAAGCATCAACGATATGTTTGGTAAAAGCTTTATTTTGACTATAAGCATGAGAAGAATTTAACACGGATTGCAACAAGGAAATACAATATATTAAACAAAAATTATCATAATTAAATTACTTGAAATCCAAAATAGTGGGTTCATTGCTACCTCTTCAGTCCCACTTTTACCAATTTTTGAATCAAGATCTAAAAACTCCGAATCATTGGGATGCCTTTTAACTAAAGTTGACTCATCTCCAGTCCCATAATTATCAAGATTCACATTGCAAAACAAATATTTAATAGGCGACACATCAATCACTTTTAGATCTTCATCCCTATTATCATGAAAACTAGAAGAACATGCTTTTACAAAGCAATCTTTCTTAGCATGCATCCTAGCGGTTCTTTCCTTGCACTCATCAATAGAAATTCTCATAGATTTGAGAGACTCATTGATATCATGCTTAGGTGGAATAGATCTTAGTTTCAAAGAATCAACATCAAGAGAAATTCTATCCACGTTCCTAGCCAACTCATCAATCTTAGGGAATTTTTCTTCAAGCAAAGCATTAAAATTCTTTTGAGAAATCATAAATTCTTTAACACTAGTCTCAAAATCAGAGGGCATCTTATTAAGATTTCCATAAGAGTTGTTGTAGGAATTACCATAATTATTAGAGGAATTACTAGGATACGGCCTAGGATTAAAGTTTCCTCTATACGCGTTGTTACCAAAATTGTTCCTACCAACAAAATTCACATCCATAGATTCATTATTATTCTCAATCAAACTAGACAAAGGCATATCATTAGGATCAAAAGAAACACTCTTATTAGCAAACAACTTCATAAGTTCATCCATCTTTCCACTCAAAACAGTAATCTCTTCTATCGCGTGAACCTTTTTACTAGTAGATCTTTCGGTGTGCCATTGAGAATAATTAACCATAATATTTTCTAGGAGTTTAGTAGCTTCCCCTAAAGTGATTTCCATAAAAGTGCCTCCCGCGGCCGAATCTAAAAGATTTCTAGAAGCAAAATTCAATCCGGCATAAATTTTTTGTATAATCATCCATAAATTCAAACCATGTGTAGGGCAATTACGTATCATTAATTTCATCCTCTCCCAAGCTTGCGCAACATGTTCATGATCAAGTTGCTTAAAATTCATAATATCATTTCTAGGGGAGATGATCTTAGCGGGAGGAAAATACTTAGGGATAAAAGCATCTTTGAACTTATTCCAAGAATCAATACTATTCTTAGGCAAAGACGAAAACCAAGTTTTAGCATGATCTCTAAGCGAAAACGGAAATAGCTTCAATTTAACAATACCATTATCCACATCTTTCTTCTTTTGCATATCACACAAATCAACAAAGTTGTTTAGATGTGTGGCGGCATCTTCGCTAGGAAGGCCAGAGAATTGATCTTTCATGACAAGATTCAACAAGGCAACATTAATTTCACAAGATTCAGCATCGGTAATAGGAGCAACCGGAGTGCTAAGAAAATCATTGCTGTTGGTATTGGAAAAATCACACAATTTAGTATTATCTTAAGCCATCGTGACAAACAATCCAACACACAAGCACACAAGAAGCAAGCGAAAAAAGAGGCGAACAGAAAAAGAGGGCGAATAAAACGGCAAGGGTGAAGTGGGGGAGAGGAAAACGAGAGGCAAATGGCGAATAATGTAATGCGAGGGATAAGAGTTTGTGATGGGTACTTGGTATGTCTTGACCGGACTTGACTTGGCATAGATCTCCCCGGCAACGGTGCCAAAAATCCTTCATGCTACCTCTTGAGCACTGCGTTGGTTTTCCCTTGAAGAGGAAAGGGTGATGCAGCAAAGTAGCGTAAGTATTTCCCTCAGTCTTTGAGAACCAAGGTATCAATCCAGTAGGAGACTACACGCAAGTCGCCTCGTACCTACACAAACAAATAAGAACCTTGCAACCAACGCGATAAAGGGGTTGTCAATCCCTTCACGGCCACTTGCAAAAGTGAGATCGGATAGAGATAATAAGATAAATATTTTTGGTATTTTTTATGATATAGATTGAAAGTAAAGATTCCAAAGTAAAATAGAGAAACTTATATGATGGAAAAGAGACCCGGGGGCCATAGGTTTCACTAGTGGCTTCTCTCAAGATAGCATATGTATTACGGTGGGTGAACAAATTACTGTCGAGCAATTGATGGAAAAGTGCATAATTATGAGAATATCTAGGCATGATCATGTATATAGGCATCACGTCCGCGATAAGTAGACCGAAACGATACTGCATCTACTACTATAACTCCACACATCGACCGCTATCCAGCATGATTCTAGAGTATTAAGTTCATAAGAACAGAGTAACGCTTTAGGCAAGATGACATGATGTAGAGGGATAAACTCAAGTAATATGATATAAACCCCATCTTTTTATCCTCGATGGCAACAATACAATGCGTGCCTTGCTTCCCCTGCTGTCACTGGGAAAGGACACCGCAAGATGGAACCCAAAGCTAAGCACTTCTCCCATTGCAAGAAAGATCAATCTAGTAGGCCAAACCAAACTGATAATTCGAAGAGACTTGCAAAGATAACAAATCATACATAAAAGAATTCAGAGGAGATTCAAATATTGTTCATAGATAATCTTGATCATAAACCCACAATTCATCGGATCTCGACAAACACACCGCAAAAAGAATTACATCGAATAGATCTCCAAGGAGATTCAGGAGAACTTTGTATTGAGATCCAAAGAGAGAGAGGAAGCCATCTAGCTAATAACTATGGACCCGAAGGTTTGTGGTAAACTACTCACACATCATCGGAGAGGCTATGGTGTTGATGTAGAAGCCCTCCATGACCGATTCCCCCTCCGGCGGAGCGCCGAAAAAGGCCCCAAGATGGGATCTCACGAGTACAGAAGGTTGCGGCGGTGGAAATAGGGTTTCGTGGTGCTCTCGGGTTTTTTCGGGGTATGTGAGTATATATAGTTGAAAGAAGTCGGTCAGGGGAGCCACGAGGGGCCCACGAGGGTGGGGGGCATGCCTACCCCCCTGGGCGCGCCCTCCTGCCTCGTGGCCTCATCGTTTCTTTCTTGACGTCCACTCCAAGTCTCCTGGATTGCGTTTGTTCCAAAAATCACTCTCCCGAAGGTTTCATTCCGTTTGGATTCCGTTTGATATTCCTTTTCTGCGAAACACTGAAATAGGAAAAAAAAACAACAATTTGCACTGGGCCTTTGGTTATTAGGTTAGTCCTAAAAATAATATAAAACTGTATAATAAAGCCCATTAAACTTCCAAAACAGATAATATAATAGCATGGAACAATCAAAAATTATAGATACGTTGGAGACGTATCACGCCCCCTCCTTCCTTCTCTTTCCCCCTCCTTCCTTCTTCTCCTTGTAGGACTAGGAAAGGGGGGAGTCCTACTCCTACTAGGAGGAGGATTCCTCCCCCCTTGGTGCGCCTATGAGGGCCGGCCCGCCTCCCCTCCCTCCTTTATATACATGGGGAGGGGGGGCACCCTAGAAGACATCTAAAGGAAATATGCCCTAGAGGCAATAATAAAGTTATTATTTATTTCCTTATATCATGATAAATGTTTATTATTCATGCTAGAATTGTATTAACCGGAAACATAATACTTGTGTGAATACATAGACAAACAGAGTGTCACTAGTATGCCTCTACTTGACTAGCTCGTTGATCAAAGATGGTTATGTTTCCTAGCCATAGACATGAGTTGTCATTTGATTAACGGGATCACATCACTAGGAGAATGATGTGATTGACTTGACCCATTCCGTTAGCTTAGCACTCGATCGTTTAGTATGTTGCTATTGCTTTCTTCATGACATATACATGTTCCTATGACTATGAGATTATGCAACTCCCGTTTACCGGAGGAACACTTTGTGTGCTACCAAACGTCACAACGTTACTGGGTGATTATAAAGGTGCTCTATAGGTGTCTCCGAAGGTACTTGTTGGGTTGGCGTATTTCGAGATTAGGATTTGTCACTCCGATTGTCGGAGAGGTATCTCTGGGCCCTCTCGGTAATGCACATCACTTAAGCCTTGCAAGCATTGCAACTAATGAGTTAGTTGTGGGATGATGTATTACGGAACGAGTAAAGAGACTTGCCGGTAACGAGATTGAACTAGGTATTGAGATACCGACGATCGAATCTCGGGCAAGTAACATACCGATGACAAAGGGAACAACGTATGTTGTTATGCGGTCTGACCGATAAAGATCTTCATAGAATATGTGGGAGCCAATATGAGCATCCAGGTTCCGCTATTGGTTATTGACCGGAGACGTGTCTCGGTCATGTCTACATAGTTCTCGAACCCGTAGGGTCCGCACGCTTAACGTTTCGATGACAGTTATATTATGAGTTTATATGTTTTGATGTACCGAAGGTTGTTCGGAGTCCCGGATGTGATCACGGACATGACGAGGAGTCTCGAAATGGTCGAGACATGAAGATTGATATATTGGAAGCCTATATTTGGATATAGGAAGTGTTCCGGGTGAAATCAGGATTTTACCGGAGTACCGAGGGGTTACCGGAACCCCCCGGGGGCTTAATGGGCCATAGTGGGCCTTTTTGGAGAAGAGGGGAGGCGGCCAGGGCAGGGCCGCGCGCCCCTCCCCCCCTTTCCTTCCTCTCTCCCTCCTCTTTCCCCCTCCACTCCTAATCCAACTAGGAAAAGGGAGGGAGTCCTACTCCCGGTGGGAGTAGGACTCCACCTGGCGCACCCCTCCTGGCCGGCCGCATCTCCCCCCTTGCTCCTTTATATTCGGGGGCAGGGGGGCACCCTAGAGACACAACAAATGATCGTTTGATCTTTTAGCCGTGTGCGGTGCCCCCCTCCACCATAGTCCACCTCGATAATACTGTAGCGGTGCTTAGGCGAAGCCCTGCGTCGGTAGAAAATCATCATCATCACCACACCGTCGTGCTGATGAAACTCTCCCTCAACACTCGGCTGGATCGGAGTTCGAGGGACGTCATCGGGCTGAACGTGTGCTGAACTCGGAGGTGCCGTGCGTTCGGTACTTGATCGGTCGGATCGTGAAGATGTACGACTACATCAACCGCGTTGTGCTAACACTTACGCTTTCGGTCTACGAGGGTACGTGGACAACACTCTCCCCTCTCGTTGCTATGCATCACCATGATCCTGCGTGTGCGGAGGAAATTTTTTGAAATTACTGCGTTCCCCAACAGTGGCATCCGAGCCTGGTTTTATGCGGATGTCATATGCACGAGTAGAACACAAGTGAGTTGTGGGCGATATAAGTCATACTGCTTACCAGCATGTCATACTTTGGTTCGGCGGTATTGTTGGATGAAGCGGCCCGGACCGACATTACGCATACGCTTACGCGAGACTGGTTCAGCGACGTGCTTTGCACACAGGTGGCTGGCGGGTGTCAGTTTCTCCAACTTTAGTTGAATCGAGTGTGGCTATGCCCGGTCCTTGCGAAGGTTAAAACAACACCAACTTGACAAACTATCATTGTGATTTTGATGCGTAGGTAAGAACGGTTCTTGCTAAGCCTGTAGCAGCCACGTAAAATTTGCAACAACAAAGTAGAGGACATCTAACTTGTTTTTGCAGGGCATGTTGTGATGTGATATGGTCAAGACATGATGCCAAATTTTATTGTATGAGATGATCATGTTTTGTAACTGAGTTATCGGCAACTGGCAGGAGCCATATGGTTGTCGCTTTATTGTATGCAATGCAGTCGCCCTGTAATGCTTTACTTTATCACTAAGCGGTAGCGATAGTCGTAGAAGCATAAGATTGGCGAGATGACAACGATGCTACGGTGAAGGTCAAGGTGTCGCGCCGGTGACGATGGTGATCATGACAGTGCTTCGGAGATGGAGATCACAAGCACAAGATGATGATGGCCATATCATATCACTTATATTGATTGCATGTGATGTTTATCTTTTATGCATCTTATCTTGCTTTGATTGACGGTAGCATTATAAGATGATCCCTCACTAAATTATCAAAGTATAAGTGTTCTCCCTGAGTATGCACCATTGCGAAAGTTCTTCGTGCTGAGACACCATGTGATGATCGGGTGTGATAGGCTCTACGTTCAAATACAACGGGTGCAAAACAGTTGCACACGCGGAATACTCAGGTTAAGCTTGACGAGCCTAGCATATAACAGATATGGCCTCGGAACACGGAGACTGAAAGGTCGAGCGTGAATCATATAGTAGATATGATCAACATAGTGATGTTCACCATTGAAACTACTCCATCTCACGTGATGATCGGACATGGTTTAGTTGATATGGATCACGTGATCACTTAGAGGATTAGAGGGATGTCTATCTAAGTGGGAGTTCTTAAGTAATATGATTAATTGAACTTAAATTTATCATGAACTTAGTACCTGATAGTATCTTGCTTGTCTATGTTGATTGTAGATAGATGGCCCGTGCTTTTGTTCCATTGAATTTTAATGCATTCCTTGAGAAAGCAAAGTTGAAAGATGATGGTAGCAATTACACGGACTGGGTCCATAACTTGAGGATTATCCTTATTGCTACACAGAAGAATTACGTCCTGGAAGCACCACTGGGTGCCAGGCCTGCTGCTGATGCAACTGACGACGTTAAGAACGTCTGGCAGAGCAAAGCTGATGACTACTCGATAGTTCAATGTGCCATGCTTTACGGCTTAGAATCGGGACTTCAACGACGTTTTGAACGTCGTGGAGCATATGAGATGTTCAGGAGTTGAAGTTAATATTTCAAACAAATTCCCGGATTGAGAGATATGAAGTCTCTAATAAGTTCTACAGCTACAAGATGGAGGAGAATAGTTCTGTCAGTGAGCATATACTCAAAATGTCTGGGTATAATAATCACTTGATTCAACTGGGATTTAATCTTCCGGATGATAGCGTCATTGACAGAATTCTCCAATCACTGCCACCAAGCTACAAGAGCTTCGTGATGAACTATAACATGCAAGGGATGGATAAAACAATTCCCGAGCTCTTCGCAATGCTAAAGGCTGCGGAGGTAGAAATCAAGAAGGAGCATCAAGTGTTGATGGTCAATAAGACCACTAGTTTCAAGAAAAAGGGCAAAGGGAAGAAGAAGGGGAAGTTCAAGAAGAACAGCAAGCAAGTTGCTTTTCAGGAGAAGAAACCCAAGTCTAGACCTAAGCCTGAGACTGAGTGCTTCTACTGCAAGCAGACTGGTCACTGGAAGTGGAACTGCCCCAAGTATTTGGCGGATAAGAAGGATGGCAAGGTGAACAAAGGTATATGTGATATACATGTTATTGATGTGTACCTTACTAATGCTCGCAGTAGCACCTGGGTATTTGATACTGGTTCTGTTGCTAATATTTGCAACTCGAAACAGGGGCTACGGATTAAGCGAAGATTGGCTAAGGACGAGGTGACGATGCGCGTGGGAAATGGTTCCAAAGTCGATGTGATCGCGGTCGGCACGCTACCTCTACATCCACCTTCGGGATTAGTTTTAGACCTAAATAATTGTTATTTGGTGCCAACGTTAAGCATGAACATTATATCTGGATCTTGTTTGATGCGAGACGGTTATTCATTTAAATCATAGAATAATGGTTGTTCTATTTATATGAGTAATATCTTTTATGGTCATGCACCCTTGAAGAGTGGTCTATTTTTGTTGAATCTCGATAGTAGTGATACACATATTCATAATATTGAAGCCAAAAGATGCAGAGTTGATAATGATAGTGCAACTTATTTGTGGCACTGCCGTTTAGGTCATATCGGTGTAAAGAGCATGAAGAAACTCCATACTGATGGACTTTTGGAACCACTTGATTATGAATCACTTGGTACTTGCGAACCGTGCCTCATGGGCAAGTTGACTAAAACGCCGTTCTCCGGAACTATGGAGAGAGCAACAGATTTGTTGGAAATCATACATACAGATGTATGTGGTCCGATGAATATTGAGGCTCGTGGTAGATATCGTTATTTTCTCACCTTCACAGATGATTTGAGCAGATATGGGTGAAACATAAGTCTGAAACATTTGAAAAGTTCAAAGAATTTCAGAGTGAAGTTGAAAATCATCATAACAAGAAAATAAAGTTTCTACGATCTGATCGTGGAGGAGAATATTTGAGTTATGAGTTTGGTCTTCATTTGAAACAATGCGGAATAGTTTCGCAACTCACGCCACCCGGAACACCACAGCGTAATGGTGTGTCCGAACGTCGTAATCGTACTCTACTAGCTATAGTGTGATCTATGATGTCTCTTACTGATTTACCGCTACCGTTTTGGGGTTATGCTTTAGAGACGGCCGCATTCACGTTAAATAGGGCACCATCAAAATCCGTTGAGACGACGCCTTATGAACTGTGGTTTGGCAAGAAACCAAAGTTGTCGTTTCTTAAAGTTTGGGGCTGCGATGCTTATGTGAAAAAGCTTCAACCTGATAAGCTCGAACCCAAATCATAGAAATGTGTCTTCATAGGATACCCGAAGGAGACTGTTGGGTACACCTTCTATCACAGATACGAAGGCAGGACTTTTGTTGCTAAATTCAGAATCTTTCTGGAGAAGGAGTTTCTCTCGAAAGAAGTGAGTGGGAGGAAAGTAGAACTTGATGAGGTATCTGTACCTGCTCCCTTATTGGAAAGTAGTTCATCGCAGAAACCGGTTTCTGCGACACCTACACCAATTAGTGAGGAAGTTAATGATGATGATTATGAAACTTCAGATCAAGTTATTACTGAACCTCGTAGGTCAACCAGAGTAAGATCCGCACCAGAGTGGTACGGCAATCATGTTCTGGAAGTTATGTTACTAGACCATGACGAACCTACGAACTATGAAGAAGCAATGGTGAGCCCAGATTCCGTGAAATGGCTTGAGGCCATGCAATCTGAGATGGGATCCACGTATGAGAACAAAGTGTGGACTTTGGTTGACTTGCCCGATGATCAGCAAGCAATTGAGAATAAATGGATCTTCTAGAAGAAGACTGACGCTGACGGTAACAGTAATGTTACTTGCCCGATGACGCTGACGGTAATGTTACTGTCTATAAAGCTCGACTTGTTGCAAAAGGTTTTCGACAAGTTCAAGGGATTGACTACGATGAGACCTTCTCACCCGTAGCGATGCTTAAGTCTGTCCGAATCATGTTAGCAATTGCCGCATTTTATGATTATGAAATTTGGCAAATGGATGTCAAAACTGCTTTCCTGAATGGATTTCTGGAAGAAGAGTTGTATATGATGCAACCGGAAGGTTTTGTCGATCCAAAGGGAGCTAACAAAGTGTGCAAGCTCCAGCAATCTATTTATGGACTGGTGCGAGCCTCTCGGAGTTGGAATAAACGCTTTGATAGTGTGATCAAAGCATTTGGTTTTGTACAGACTTTTGGAGAAGCCTGTATTTACAAGAAAGTGAGTGGGAGCTCTGTAGCATTTCTAATATGATATGTGGATGACATATTGCTGATTGGAAATGATATAGAATTTCTGAATAGCATAAAGGGATACTTGAATAAGAGTTTTTCAATGAAAGACCTCGCTGAAGCTGCGTATATATTGGGCATCAAGATCTATAGAGATAGATCAAGACGCTTAATTGGACTTTCAGAAAGCACATACCTTGACAAAGTTTTGAAGAAGTTCAAAATGGATCAAGCAAAGAAAGGGTTCTTGCCTGTGTTACAAGGTGTGAAGCTGAGTAAGACTCAATGCCCGACCACTGCAGAAGATAGAGAGAAGATGAAAGATGTTCCCTATGCTTTAGCCATAGGCTCTATCATGTATGCAATGTTGTGTACCAGACCTAATGTGTGCCTTGCTATAAGTTTAGCAGGGAGGTACGAAAGTAATCCAGGAGTGGATCACTGGACAGCGGTCAAGAACATCCTGAAATACCTGAAAAGGACTAAGGATATGTTTCTCATTTATGGAGGTGATAAAGAGCTCATCGTAAATGGTCAGCACCAAGGCTCCATGGGTGTTAGAATCATTACTGTGTAATCTAGATTATTGACTCTAGTGCAAGTGGGAGACTGAAGGAAATATGCCCTAGAGGCAATAATAAAGTTATTATTTATTTCCTTATATCATGATAAATGTTTATTATTCATGCTAGAATTGTATTAACCGGAAACATAATACTTGTGTGAATACATAGACAAAGAGAGTGTCACTAGTATGCCACTACTTGACTAGCTCGTTGATCAAAGATGGTTATGTTTCCTAGCCATAGACATGAGTTGTCATTTGATTAACGGGATCACATCACTAGGAGAATGATGTGATTGACTTGACCCATTCCGTTAGCTTAGCACTCTATCGTTTAGTATGTTGCTATTGCTTTCTTCATGACTTATACATGTTCCTATGACTATGAGATTATGCAACTCCCATTTACCGGAGGAACACTTTGTGTGCTACCAAACGTCACAGCGTAACTAGGTAATTATAAAGGTGCTCTACAGGTGTCTCCGAAGGTACTTGTTGGGTTGGCGTATTTTGAGATTAGGATTTGTCACTCCGATTGTCGGAGAGGTATCTCTGGGCCCTCTCGGTAATGCACATCACTTAAGCCTTGCAAGCATTGCAACTAATGAGTTAGTTGTGGGATGATGTATTACGGAACGAGTAAAGAGACTTGCCGGTAACGAGATTGAACTAGGTATTGAGATACCGACGATCGAATCTCGGGCAAGTAACATACCGATGACAAAGGGAACAACGTATGTTTTTATGCGGTCTGACCGATAAAGATCTTTGTAGAATATGTGGGAGCCAATATGAGCGTCCAGGTTCTGCTATTGGTTATTGACCGGAGACGTGTCTCGGTCATGTCTACATAGTTCTCGAACCCGTAGTGTCCGCACGCTTAACGTTTCGATGACAGTTATATTATGAGTTTATATGTTTTGATGTACCGAAGGTTGTTCGGAGTCCCAGATGTGATCACGGACATGACGAGGAGTCTCGAAATGGTCGAGACATGAAGATTGATATATTGGAAGGCTATATTTGGATATCGGAAGTGTTCCGGGTGAAATCGGGATTTTACCGGAGTACCGAGGGGTTACCGGAACCCCCCGGGGGCTTAATGGGCCATAGTGGGCCTTTGTGGAGAAGAGGAGAGGCGGCCAGGGCAGGGCCGCGCGCCCCTCCCCCCTAGTCCGAATAGGACAAGGAGAGGGGGGCGGCGCCCCCCTTTCCTTCCTCTCTCCCTCCTCTTTCCCCCTCCACTCCTAATCCAACTAGGAAAAGGGAGGGAGTCCTACTCCCGGTGGGAGTAGGACTCCACCTGGCGCGCCCCTCCTGGCCGGCCGCACCTCCCCCCCTTGCTCCTTTATATACGGGGGTAGGGGGGCACCCTAGAGACACAACAATTGATCGTTTGATCTTTTAGCTGTGTGCGGTGCCCCCTCCACCATAGTCCACCTCGATAATACTGTAGCGGTGCTTAGGCGAAGCCCTGCATTGGTAGAACATCATCATCGTCACCACACCGTCGTGCTGATGAAACTCGCCCTCAACACTCGGCTGGATCGGAGTTCGAGGGACGTCATCGGGCTGAATGTGTGCTGAACTCGGAGGTGCCGTGCGTTCGGTACGTGACCGGTCGGATCATGAAGTCGTACGACTACATCAACCGCGTTGAGCTAACGCTTTCGCTTTCGGTCTACGAGGTTACGTGGACAACACTCTCCCCTCTCGTTGCTATGCATCACCATGATCCTGCGTGTGCATAGGAAAAAATTTGAAATTACTGCGTTCCCCAACAACATCAAGGTTGATCTTAGCCGTGTGTGGTGACACCCTCCAAAGATATCCACCTCGGTCATATCGTTGTAGTTCTTAGGCAAAGCCCTGCGTCGGTAACTTCATCAACACCGTCACCATGCCGTCGTGCTGACGGAACTCTCCCTCCACCTCAGCTGGATCAAGAGTTCGAGGGATGTCACCGAGCTGAACGTGTGCAGATCGCGGAGGTGTCGTGCGTTCGGTACTTGATCGGTTGGATCGCGAAGACGTTCGACTACATCAACCGCGTTACTTAACGCTTCCGCTTTTGGTCTACGAGGGTACGTGGACACACTCTCTCGCTCGTTGCTATGCATCACATAGATAGATCTTGCGTGATCGTAGTTACAAAATTTGAAGTACTGCATTCCCCAACAATGGCATCCGAGCCAGGTCTATGCGTAGATGTTATATGCACGAGTAGAACACAAAGAGTTGTGGGCAATAATAGTCATACTGCTTACCAGCATGTCATACTTTGATTCGGCGGTATTGCTGGATGAAGCGGCTCAGACCGACATTACACGTACGATTACGCGCGACTGGTTCTACCGACGTGCTTCGCACACAGGTGGCTAGTGGGTGTTAGTTTCTCCAACTTTAGTTGAATTGTGTGTGACTAAGCCCGGTCCTTGTTGAAGGTTAAAACAGCACACTTGATGAAAAATCGTGGTGGTTTTTTGATGCGTAGGTAAGAACGGTTCTTGCTAAGCCCATAGCAGCCATGTAAAACTTGCAACAACAAAGTAGAGGACGTCTAACTTGTTTTTGCACGGCATGTTGTGATGTGATATGGTCAAGACGTGATGAGATATAAATTGTTGTATGAGATGATCATGTTTTGTTAAAGTTATCGGCAACTGGCAGGAGACTTATGGTTGTCTCTTTATTGCATAAGATGCAAGTGACATATAATTGCTAACTTTATCGCTATGCCATAGCAATAGTTGCAAAAGCAATAGTTGGCGAGACAACCATGTGACGACACATTGATAGAGATCAAGATGATGGAGATCATGGTGTCATGCCGGTGACGATGGAGATCATAAAGGTACTTTGGAGATGGAGCTCAAAGGCACAAGATGATGTTGGCCATATCATGTCACATATTTTGATTGCATGTGATGTTTATCTTTTATGCGTCTTATTTTACACAGTACGACGGTAGCTTTATAAGATGATCCCTTACTAAAATTACAAGGTACAAGTGTTCTCCCTGAGTATGCACCGTTGCGACAGTTCTTCGTGTTGAGACACCACGTGATGATCGGGTGTGATAAGCTCTACGTTCATATACAACGGGTGCAAGCCAGTTTTGCACACGCAGAATACTTGGGTTAAACTTGATGAGCCTAGCATATGCAGATATGGCCTCGGAACACTGAGACCGAAAGGTCGAACGTGAATCATATACTAGATATGATCAACATAGTGATGTTCACCATTGAAAACTACTCCATCTCACGTGATGATCAGACATGGTTTAGTTGATATGGATCACGTGATCATTTAGATGACTAGAGGGATGTCTATCTAAGTGGGAGTTCTTAAGTAATATGATTAATTGAACTTTAATTTATCATGAACTTAGTCCTAATAGTATTTGCATAACTATGTTGTAGATCAATAGCTCGCGATGTAACTCCCCGTTTATTTTTTATATGTTCCTAGAGAAAAATAAGTTGAAAGATGATAGTAGCAATGATGCGGACTTGGTCCGTGATCTGAGGATTATCCCCATTGCTGCACAGAAGAATTATGTCCTTGATGCACCGCTAGATGACAGACCTATTGCAGGAGGAGTTGCAGACGTTATGAACGTTTGGCAAAGCTCGGTATGATGACTACTTGATAGTTTAGTGCACCATGCTTTACGGCTTAGAACCGGGACTTCAAAAATGTTTCTAATGCCACGGAACATATAAGATGTTCCAAGAGCTGAAATTTGTATTTCAGACTCATGCCCGAGTCGAGAGGTATGAGACCTTTGACAAATATTTTGCCTACAAGATGGAGGAGAATAGCTCAACCAGTGAGCATGTGCTCAGAATGTCTGAGTACTACAATCGCTTGAATCAAGTGGGAGTTAATCTTCCAGATAAGATAGTGATTGACAACGTTCTCTATTCACTGTCACCAAGTTACTGGAATTTCGTGATGAACTATAATATGCAAGGAATGACGAAAACGATTCCCGAGCTCTTCATGATGCTGAAATCAGCGAAGGTAGAAATCAAGAAAAGCATCAAGTGTTGATGGTTGACAAGACCACTAATTTCAAGTAAAAGGGCAAGGTAAAGAAAGGGAACTTCAAGAAGAATGGCAAGCAAGTTGCCACTCCCATGAAGAAGCTCAAAGCTAGACCCAAGCCTGAAACTGAGTGCTTCTACTGCAAAGGAAATGGTCACTGGAAGTGGAACTGCCCTAGATACTTGGCGGATAAGAAGGATGGCAAAGTGAACAAAGGTATATTTGATATACATGTTATTGATGTGTACTTTACTAGTGTTTATAGCAACCCCTCGGTATTTGATACTGGTTCAGTTGCTAAGAGTAGTAACTCAAAACGGGAGTTGCAAAATAAACGGAGACTAGTTAAGGGCGAGGTGATGATGTGTGTTGGAAGTGATTCCAAAGTTGATAAGATCACCATCGCACACTCCCTTTACCTTCGGGATTAGTGTTGAACCTAAAATAAATGTTATTTGTTGTTTGCGTTGAGCATGAATATGATAGGATCATGTTTATTGCAATACGGTTATTCATTTAAGTCAAAGAATAATTGTTGTTCTATTTACATGAATAAAACCTTCTATGGTCATACACTCAATATAAATAGTTTATTGAATCTCGGTCGTAGTGATACACATATTCATAATATTGATGCCAAAAGATGCAAACTTAATAATGATAGTGCAACTTATTTGTGGCACTACCGTTTAGGTCATATTGGTGTAAAGCGCATGAAGAAACTCCATGCTGATGGGCTTTTGGAATCACTTGATTATGAATCACTTGATGCTTGCGAACCATGCCTCATGGGCAAGATGACTTAAGACTCCGTTATCCGGAACAATGGAGCGAGCAACTGACTTATTGCAAATAATACATACTGATGTATGCAGTCCGATGAGTGTTAAGGCTCGTGGCGGGTATCGTTATTTTCTCACCTGCATAGATGACTTGAGCAGATATGGGTATATCTACTTGATGAAACATAAGTCTAAAACATTTGAAAAGTTCAAAGAATTTCAGAGTGAAGTGGAAAATCATCGTAACAAGAAAATAAAGTTTCTATGATTTGATCGCGGAGACGAATATTTGAGTTACGAGTTTGGTCTTCAATTAAAACAATGTGGAATAGTTTCACAACTCACGCCACCTGGAACACCATAGCGTAATGGTGTGTCCGAACGTCGTAATCGTGCTTTATTAGATATGGTGTGATCTATGATGTCTCTTACCGATTTATCACTATCGTTTTGGGGTTATGCATTAGAGACAGCTGCATTCACGTTAAATAGGGCACCATCTAAATCCGTTGAGACGACACCAAATAAACTATGGTTTAGTAAGAAACCTAAGTTGTCGTTTCTTAATGTTTGGGGCTGTGATGCTTATGTGAAAAAGTTTCAACCTAATAAGCTTGAACCCAAATCAGAGAAATGCGTCTTCATAGGATACCCAAAGGAAACTGTTGGGTACACCTTCTATCACAGATCCGAAGGCAAGACATTCGTTGCTAAGAATAGATACTTTCTAGAGAAGGAGTTTTTCTCGAAAGAAGTGAGTGGGAGGAAAGTAGAACTTGATGAGGTAATTGTAGCTGCTCCCTTATTGGAAAGTAGTTCATGACAGAAATCAGTTCATGTGACTACTACACCAATTAGTGAGGAAGCTAATGATGATGATCATGTAACTTCAGATCAAGTTACTACCAAACCTCGTAGGTCAACCAGAGTAAGATCCGCACCAGAGTGGTACGGTAATCCTGTTCTGGAGGTCATGTTACTTGACCATGACGAACCTACGAACTATGAGGAAGCGATGATGAGCCTGGATTCCGCGAAATGGCTTGAGGCCATGAAATCTGAGATTTGATCCATGTATGAGAACAAAGTGTGGACTTTGGTTGACTTGCCTGATGATCGGGAAGCCATAGAGAATAACTGGATCTTCAAGAAGAAGACTGACGCTGATGGTAATGTTACTGTCTACAAAGCTCGATTTGTTGCGGAAGGTTTTCGAAAAGTTCAAGGAATTGACTACGATGGGACCTTCTCACCTGTAGCGATGCTTAAGTCCATCCGAATCATGTTAGCAATTGCCCCATTTTATGATTATGAAATTTGGCAAATGGATGTAAAGACTGCATTCCTGAATGGATTTCTGGAAGAAGAGTTGTATATGATGCAACCCGAAGGCTTTATCAATCCAAAGGATGCTAACAAAGTGTGTAAGCTCCAGCGATGCATTTATGGACTGGTGCAAGCATCTCGGAGTTGGAATATACGCTTTGATGAGTTGATCAAAGCATATAGTTTTATACAGACTTGCCGTGAAGCCTGTATTTACAAGAAAATGAGTCGGAGCACTACGGCCTTTCTGATAAGTATATGTGAATGACATATTGTTGATCGAAAACGATGTAGACTTTTCTGGAAAGCATAAAAGAGTGTTTGAAAGGAGTTTTTCAAAGAAAGGCCTCGGTGAAGCTGCTTACATATTGGGCATCAAGATCTATAGAGATAGATCAAGACGCTTGATAAGATTTTTCAATGAGTACATACCTTCACAAGTTTTTGAAGTAGTTCAAAATGGAACAGTCAAAGAAGGAGTTCTTGCCTGTATTTCAAGGTGTAAAGTTGAGTAAGACTCAAAACACGACCATGGCAGAAAATAGAAAGAAAATGAAAGTCATTCCCTATGCCTCAGCCATAGGTTCTATAAAGTATGCCATGTTGTGTACCAGACCTATTGTATACCCTGCCCTGAGTTTCGCAAGGGAGTACAATAGTGATCTAGGAGTAGATCACTGGACATTGGTCAAATTTATGCTTAGAGGACTAAGGAAATATTTCTCGGTTATGGAGGTGATAAACAGTTCATCGTAAAGAGTTACGTTGATGCAAGCTTTGACACCGATCTAGATGACTCTGAGTCTCGATCTAGATACATATTGAAAGTGGGAGAAATTAGCTAGAGTAGCTTCGTGCAGAGCATTGTAAACATAGAAATTTGCAAAATACATACGGCTCTGAATGTTTCAGATCCGTTGACTAAATTTATCTCACAAGCAAAACGTGATCACACCTTAGTGCTCTTGGGTGTTAATCACATAGCGATGTGAACTAGATTATTGACTCTAGGAAACCCTTTGAGTGTTGGTCACATGGCGATGTGAACTATGGGTGTTAAATCACATGGCGATGTGAACTTGATTATTGACTCTAGTGCAAGTGGGGGACTGAAGGAAATATGCCCTAGAGGCAATAATAAAGTTATTATTTTATTTCCTTATATCATGATAAATGTTTATTATTCATGCTAGAATTGTATTAACCGGAAACTTGATACATGTGTGAATACATAGACAAAACAAAGTGTCCCAAATACGCCTCTACTAGACTAGCTCGTTAATCAAAGATGGTTAAGTTTCCTGACCATAGACATGTGTTGTCATTTGACGAACGGGGTCACATCATTAGCGGAATTATGTGATGGACAAGACCCATCTGTTAGCTTAGCACAAATGCTCGTTAAGTTTTATTGCTATTGCTTTCTTCATGACTTATACATGTTCCTATGACTATGAGATTATGCAACTCCCGAATACCGGAGGAACACTTAGTGTGCTATCAAACGTCACAACGTAACTGGGTGATTATAAAGATGCTCTACAGGTGTCTCCGATGGTGTTTGTTGAGTTGGCATAGATCAAGATTAGGATTTGTCACTCCGATTGTCGGAGAGGTATCTCTGGGCCCTCTCGATAATGCACATCACTATAAACCTTGCAAGCAATGTGACTAATGAGTTAGTTACGGGATGATGCATTACGAAACGAGTAAAGAGACTTGCCGGTAATGAGATTGAACTAGGTATTGAGATACCGACGATCGAATCTCGGGCAAGTGACATACCGATGAGAAGGGGAAACAACGTATGTTGTTATGCGGTTTGACCGATAAAGATCTTCGTAGAATATGTGGGAGCCAATATGAGCATACAGGTTCCGCTATTGGTTATTGACCGGAGATGAGTCTCGGTCATGTCTACATAGTTCTCGAACCCGTAGGGTCCGCACGCTTAACGTTCGATGACGATCGGTATTATGAGTTTATGTGTTTTGATGTACCGAAGGTAGTTAGGAGTCCCGGATGTGATCATGGACATGACGAGGAGTCTCGAAATGGTCGGGACATAAAGAATGATATATTGGACGATGTTATTCGGACACCGGATGAGTTCCGGGAGTCACCGGATAAATATCGGAGTGCCGGAAGGGTTATCGGAACCACCGAAGAAGTAATGGGGCTTATTGGGCCTAGGGGAGAGAGAGAGAGGGTCTGCCAAGGGCTGGCCGCGCGCCCCCCATGGGCCTAGTCCGAATTGGACTAGGGGGAGGGGCGGCACCCCCTCCTTCTTTCTTCTCCTAGTAGGACTAGGAAAGGGGGGAGTCCTACTCCTACTAGGAGGAGGATTCCTCCCCCCTTGGCGCGCCTATGAGGGCCGGCCGGCCTCCCCCTCCCTCCTTTATATACATGGGGAGGGGGGCACCCTAGAAGACATCAAATTTGATCTTAGCTGTGTGCGGTGACTCCCTCCACAGATTTCCACCTCGGTCATATCGTTGTAGTGCTTAGGCAAAGCCCTGCGTCGGTAAATTCATCAACACCGTCACCACGCCGTCGTGTTGACGGAACTCTCCCTCAACCTCAGCTAGATCAAGAGTTCGAGGGACGTCACCGAGCTGAACGTGTGCAGATCGTGGAGGTGTCGTGCGTTCGGTACTTGATCGGTTGGATCGCGAAGATGTTCGACTACATCAACCACATTACTTAACGCTTCCGCTTCGATCTACGAGGGTACGTGGACACACTCTCCCGCTCGTTGCTATGCATCACATAGATAGATCTTGCATGATCGTAGGTAAATTTTTTGAAATACTGCGTTCCCCAACAGTGGCATCCGAGCCAAGTCTATGCGTAGGTGTTATATGCACGAGTAGAACACAAAGAGTTGTGGGCGATAATAGTCATACTGTTTACCAGCATGTCATACTTTGATTCGGCGGTATTGTTGGATGAAGTGGCTCAGACCGACATATGCCTGGACTTGTATAGTCATACTGCTTACCAGCATGTCATAAGTTTTACCAGCCGGTTTTTTCTTTTTCTTGGACTTGTTCAGGTGGCCGATCTCGGTACGTGTCCCGCGCATATGCTTGTATACATTGGCCTGTGATGCATCAAAGCCACTCACAAACTTGGCTAGTTTCCGAAAATCATATGTCATGTTTCTCTCCCTTATATGCTTTATTGATTGAGGAGGCATTTCATCCGGTTGCTCATACCCAGTCCCTAGCGCACTAGGGACAGCAGTAGGTGTCCACCGTCTTAGCATGAACCTTTCCGGTATGACATCAACTCCAAGATGGGTGAACACCTTGAGGATGTGGCAACAGAGCATGCCATCCTTGTTCATTTTGTAGCACTCACACAAATAGGAACCCTCCCCCACCCTTGCCTGCACCAAGTTGTTTCGAGAACCATATTTGGCAATAAATTCCTGGTTCGGTCTGAGCTCAAAAATATTAGCACCAACTTGGAACGCATTATAATGTCCAATCAGCTCAAACTCTTCTCAGAACTTGCGGTAAAGGTCCCTAGTGTAGGTTTCGTAAGCTTGCCTCTCTATTGGGAAGTTGGACCATAGCTCAATCTCAAGGTGTTCTGTCCTGTAATCATTGCAGCCTTCCTTGGCAAGGATGTGGTTTTGAATTTTTTTTCATATTGCTTCACGAAGTTCAGCATTGAGTTGTGTGGGTTCACATATCTTTTTAGGACGGCGTTGAACCCCTCACTACGATGTGTAGACTGCAGGAAGGGGAAGAACCTGTGTTTGAAGTTGCACGGCACCCAAGTTGACCTGTATTCGTACAACTTCTCAAAGTGTGTGTGTGTGTCATAGCCTCGTACTTCATCATTAACCCAGCCCAATTCTGCTCAAACTTGTCTGGAGTGAAGCTGAAGTCAACACAGTAGTTGAAATCATCAGGGAGCCCTGGATTCCGGCACAATAGCCAAACAACTTTTTCCTGAGTCGTTTTCATGATGTGCCATCAACAATAGCGATGCACGGTGGTTGGAAAGATGCTCTCTATTGACTGCTTCATCGCACCATCCTGATCGATTATGAAGTTGTCAGGAGTTTTGCCATCCATAGCCTCTAGGAATGCTCGGAAGACCCAATCAAAGCTCGATGCCAACTCCTGCCTCACAAACGTGCACCCCAGCATGAAAGATTGGCCATGTCGGTTTATTCCGGTGAAGGGCGTGAACGGCATATTGTACATGTTGGTCATGTAGGTGGTGTCAAACGATATGGAATCGTGGTACGCCCCCACATAAGCTTTTCGAGCTAAGCCATCCATCCAAAATATGTTGACAACTCTGTCCTCTTCATCATATTTTACCTTATAGAAGAAGTCTGGATCAGTTTTCTGTATATCCTTGAAGTGCGCAATTGTCTCAATTATGTCACCCTCCTTTGTGTCATCTCTGCGGAAACTTGTACACAGATTTGTTATTGACTTTGGTCCAAACGGCACCATCATCTCAGATCCATAGAACTCTGCCAATATATGCATCATTCGTCCTGCATAATACAAAAAGAAGGAAACAATATATCTTGTTTTAGTCACACGAATGCACACATCCAGCTGCACAGTAATATGACATGTGTTGGCACAGAGGATAGTTGCAGGAAATGGACAAGTAGCCGCACTTTTAAAAACACTTGCACTTTGCACACAGGACATTGTGTAGTTGCACAGTGAAGGTAATCTAGTTGCACAACAAGCACCAAAGTGATATAGAAACAGCATGGGAAGTTGGACACTAGTTGTACACTTAAGAAATTTTAGTTGCACACCAGTACCATAACAGTTGCACACTGGACTGCCTAGAGGGAAACTTAATTCTGCAAGGGATATAGGAACACACCTGTAGTCAAGTTGCAGTTATACAAGATGAGTAGGAACTCCTTTTCATCAGGAAAGATGCCTTGGTGGGATCTCAAGTATTTGGACAACAAAGGTTTGTTCACCAACGGATGACTGTGGTCACGAACAAAGTGTGTCACCTCCCATCACCCATCTAGCAGCTTCACCAACATTTTTGCCTTGCATTGAGTCTGCTTTATTGTCTCGCGTTTCCGTTTCTTCTTTTTCTTACTAGGACCAGCCTCCTCTTCAGCAAATATTGGAGGTTCATCTTCCATTTCCTCATCACTGTCAACAGGTTTTGGATCTGGTATAGGGTCCAGGACAGGAGGAGCCTCAACTCCTCCATCATCAGCTTTCGGGTTCTTGTACTTGTTGCAACAAAACTGCTATTTACCAATACATTATGCGAGCTGTCCGCCTAGAGGTGTTCATCTTGACAGAGAAATCCATCCGTAGGGCGTAGCTATTGTAGTGATCTTTAGCAATTTGAAGGCTGTCAAACCTCATGACAACATAGGGTTCCATGGGCTGAGAACCAGCCTCATCCTCTCCTTCTTCTCCTTGCACAGCACCGTCAACAGCACCAGCTCCGAGCTCAGTCCTGGTTGGACCAAGGACATTTGCCGTGGTGCCCGTGTCATCAAGAGTATGGCTCTCTGACTGCAAAGACACCACTACAAGGGCACCACAGGATGATGACTGCCCTACCACATTGTCATGGCCCATAGGGTTAGGCCCACGACTTGTCTGCGTGTAGTAAACAGAGCGCCCATTTTCTGTCCCATAATCAACATTAGCTCCTGGTGGTACGCTGGGTTGCTGCTGATCCATATCATGAGGAATCTCATTGAGATCAGGAGGCAACTCATTGAGATCAATCATTTTCCTTTCTTTTTTTTGCTGCTGCCACACACCCCCTGCACATAAAAAAGATGGAAGTGATGTCATCAGTTTAATCATGTAAGAGTGTTTCAAACAACCTAAAAACTTTTCTGTTCCTGTATGCTACAACAACAATCATAAGCACTTGCACACCATTATGACAATCTTAATTGCAAAAGCTACATGTCTATAGCAGAATCTTTTTTTATAACAGGTATGCATTTTTTGATTGCACAGAATGGTTATGTTAGTTGCACAGTTTACAGTAAATAGGTGACATATATAAAGAACACGACTTTTTTTACTTCAGTGTTTTCTGACTTTTTCCACTGTTTGCTACAATGATCTGCAGGTTTTCTGTTGGCAAGGAGCTGATTTAGATTTTTCTGCACATAATTTGATGCTACAATTGAGATGAAAAATCCAGGTGAAAGAAGAAAGAAGATTTGGATGACAGATTATAGATATATGTTTCATCGTCATTTCTGTTTTTAATTCTAGTATATTGAACATATTTTTATACTATAGCTTTGCAATAGGCTTGGGACAAGAATATATGTGTGACTATTTTACTATGGTTTGTGTTTTCATTAGCCTGCTTTATTTTTCTGTTGCACAAATTGATGGAGAAGTTGGTATGCATCATTGTGTGGTTTTCACAAAAGTTCTTTGTGTTTTTGCTGTTGTACTACAGATTTTTTGTTTTGGCCAGGATGCATGTTTCAGTTGGCCAGGATGCATGTTCAGTTGGCAAGGATGCATATTTCAGTTCGCCAGGATACATGTTTTTCAGCTGGCCAGCATGCATGTTCAGTTTTGGCCAGGATACATGTTTCAGCTGGATATGATGCATGTTTTTCAGTTGCACATTTATGGATTTTTGGTTGCACAGATTCTACAGTTTTTAATGTGTTCATTTGCAAACAACAAGTTCAACTCGGTAGAATGCATGTTTAGTTTTGGCCACAATGCATGTTGAGTTTGGCTAATATACAAGTTTCAGTCTGGCTATGATTCTTGATATGTGCAACTCATCCCCTATGCTTGATATCCCAACCAAATAGTCATTGTTATTCTTTTTTTATTGCACATATACTTCAGATTTTCTAAAGTGTTCGCTCACAAAACATCTAGTTCATGTGGGGTACAATGCATGTTTTAGTTTGCCTAGCATGCATGTTGAGTTGCCAGAATAGAGGTTCAATTGGTTGGGATGTGTGTTCAGTTACACATATATGCATTTTTAGTTGCACATATTCTTTGGACAGTCAATGTGTTCATTTGCAAACAATAACTACAACTTGGCAGAATGCATGTTTAGTTTTGGCTACAATGCATGTTGAGTTGGCTAGAATCATGTTTTAGTTGGCTAGAAAATATGTCTTAGTCGGCTTGCTGAACACATCCGGGGGGGGGGACTTGGCTGGCATGCATGTTAGAAAACATGTTCAGTTTTGTTAAAGTTGATCTCAAACCATGCTTAATGTGCAACTAGAAAGTTGTGCAACTAAACCTAGTGACTTGTGTTTAGGCACATTAAACCAGGATGTAGTGCTTGTGCAACTAAACCTAACGACTTGTGTTTAGTTGCACGAACCAGACAATAGTAGGCTTGTGTCCATGGTTGGTTTTCATTTTGCAGACATGACACTCATGGGGGGGTGTGATGTTGACAATGGAGTGATGTGCCAGATCCACTCCTTTCTTGAAGCAGCTTCTCCATGGAGATGTGCTAGATCCATGAAGAAGGGGGTTTACAGATGTAGTACAAGAAGGGGGGGCACTAGTACAAAACGAAGCTTTATCACCGGTTCGTAAGGGCCTTTAGTGCCGGTTCTGCAACCGGCACTAAAGAGTGGCGACTAAAGCCCCCCCCCTTTAGTACTGGTTCGGCACGAACCGCCACTAAAGGCCCACCACGTGGCATGAGCTCGCGCTGTGGTATGGGGGGTTACCAACCGGTACTAAAGGTTTTTTTTGAAATTTTTTCTGAAAATTTTGGAAAAAAAATTGAATTTTTTTTCGATTTTCAATTTTCTGAATTATTTGATGATTTAGTCTCTAATCACCCCTCTTAACTACTCAAGTGTGGATCACTCATTCCAAATCGTCTAACTTCCCAGCCAGTCACCCATCCTCTCACTCCCCCAGCGTGAGCACGCTTAACTTCAGAGTTCTATTCCCTCTACTTTCCAAGTCTGCACTTGTTGTTTTCCTGACAAATGTAAGCTGACAATCCTATTAACCCTCAGCAGTTTAGCTTGAGCATTAGGTCACACGTTTCACCGTTTGAGTTTGAAACTATTAATCTAAAAAACAGTAATTATTTAGTAACACTAATATTTTTTGAATAAGTTTGACCACAGTTTGACCATAGTTTGACCACAGTTTGACCATAGTTTGACCAGATTTGACCAAAATTCAAAAAATTGAAATAATTATTTAGTAACACTAATATTCTTGAATAATTATGTAGTAACATTAATACTTGTTGAATAAGTAGTTTGACCATAGTTTGACCAGATTTAACCAAAAAAACTGAAATTTGAGCATATCTTTTTTTCCTTTTGGAATTTGAGGATTCTAAAAAATTGCAAACAAGCTATAGGCGGTCAAAATTGTATGCGGATTTTCGTGCTGAATTTTTTGATATATTATACTTTTTTTCTGACATCGTATGCAAAAGTTATAGCCGTTTTACATTTTCCCTACACTTTTTGCAAAACATGTCCAAATTGAAGTTTTCAAATTTTCCTAACTAGTAGATGTAATAATATAACTACCTCTCGGAGGATTTTATTTTTTAAAGTTTTTATCATTTTCTTTTGATTTTTTCAAAACTGAAATGGCGATACACGAGGGGGGGGTAGAGTTTGAAAATTGCCCTATAGTCCCGGTTTGTGTCTCCAACCGGGACTATAGGTCAGACCCCTTTAGTCCCGGTTCATGCCACGAACCGGTACTAAAGGTTAGCCCTTTAGTACCGGTTTGTGCCACGAACCGGTACTAAAGGTGATCGTGGGGCCCCGGCCTGACGCCAGCCTGCCACCACCCCTTTAGTACCGGTTCGTGGCACGAACC